>NC_137799.1:30059063-30501563 GCF_963383645.1 Muscardinus avellanarius
TTAACTATAGAATTTAATCCATTATACTTAATGTAATTACTAATAAAAATTTGTTTCTACCAATTTTTTTTTTTTTTTTTGGTGGTACTGGGGATGGAACCGAGGAGCCCTCTACCTCTGGGCTACACTCCCAGACCTATTTTATATTTTATTTGGAAAGAGTGTCTCTTAAGCCAGCTGAGGCTGGCTTCGAACCTGCGCGATCCTCCTGTCTCAGCCTCCCAAGCGAGGGATTACAAGCGTGCGCCACCACGCCCGGCTTGTTTCTGCCAATTTTTATATTTTCTCTCTGTGTCATATCTCTTGTTTCTCACTTTTTCATGTCTTGTGTTTAATCCACTTTTCTGCTGTATTACTTCGATTCTCTCACTTACTTTCCTGAACATACTTTTTGTTTTTTAAATGTTCTCCTGGTGGCTACAATGAACATCCTAAATTAATAATAGTCTAGTGTGAACCAAACACCAACTTAGCTTCAATACTATACAAAAACTCCATTTTGATGCAGTCTCATCTTCGCTATGTTGCTGTTATTATTTAACACTTGTTACTATGGTATATTATTTTTATTATTTTTTTTACTGTGAATGATTCTTTAGTTATTTTTGTTAACAATTGAAACTGAGGAGATTCCAAGTTAACTTCTTTGCCTGTAAGCCACTTACTGAAACTGGGAAAAGTTTCATCTTTTTGTTCCACATTATTCGACTCATTTGGCCAAATAAGCCTCTATGAGCCAGCAGCCTCCAGTTTTACACAGATTCTCTTGCCACAGTTTCACTTGGAAAGAGCAAGTCACCGAGAACTGGGTCGTGCACAGCCTCCAGAGTGTGTCCCCGGGACACTTCTGCTTCTGCTTCCACACAGCTTCCTAAAATTGATTTAAGCAGAGTTCTCCAAGCATCAAAGACCACATGCTTCCGACTCGATGGTTTTTCTTCAATTCATAGAGTAGCCGGACTTGAATTTTCTGATAAAGATTTCCATTGAGGATCTATAAAAAAATGATAACTTTCCCACCATCACCAACTCAATTTCCTTGGCTGCTATGATGTTCAGAACCTATGTCTAAGTTCATTTTCAGCTCCAGAAGTGCCAGAGAAATGCTAAGTTCTTTTTTTTTCTTTCCTTCCTTTTTTTTTTTTTTTTTTTTTTTTTTTGGTAGTATTGGGGATTGAAACCAGGGGCATTCTACCTCTGAGCTACATTCCCAGCACCATTTTATTTTTATTTTGAAACAGGGTCTTGCTAAGTTGCTGAGAGCCTTGCTATAATTGCTGAGGCTGGCCGCAAATCTATGGCCTTCCTGTCTCAGCTTCCCAAGAACTGGGATTACAGTGTGCACCAGCACACCTGACAGATGCTGGACTCTAACTCACGTAGCCGTTCAGTGTTGGGCTTCACAGTCTTTTTTTTTTTTTTTTTTTTTGGAGGTATGGGGGGTGGAACCCAGGGGCTTTTCTACCTCCGGCCTATACTCCCAGACCTATTTTATATTTTATTTGGAAACAGGGTCTCACTAAGTTGCCGAGAGCCTCATTAAGTAGCTGAGGCTGGCTTCTAACCTGTGCGATCCTCCTGTCTCAGCCTCCCAAGCGCCGGGATTACAAGCGTGCGCCACCACGCCCGGCTAGGGCTTCACAGTCTTGATGCTCAAGCCAAACTTGACCTTCTCCTTGTTGAGCGTCAGCTTAGGAAGAGCATATATAACAACTTTCTACACTGTGCACTCATCCAGATAGATTTATAATTACTGCTTTATGTATTTGCCTTTTAAATTAGATAGAAAAAAGGTGAATGACAGTATATGTATATATATAAAGAGAGAAGATATAAATACATATAATATCACTACTAGCTTTTATATTTACCTATGTAGTTACTCACTGATGTTCTTTTTTTGTATGGCTCGGGTTACTGTCTAGTGTCTTTTCATTTTTACCTGAGAGATGACATTGGATTTTGAGGGCAGATTTGTTAGCAACAAAGTCTCTCAGCTTTTTCTTCTTTGAAATTTGGGAGCGTCCTTATTTCTCCTTTAGGTTTTTTTTTTTTTTTTTTTTTTTCTACTGGTGATTAAATCCAGGGGCATTTAACCTTTGAGCTATACCCAGCCCTTATAAAAATTAATTAATTGAAGCTGGGCATGGTAGCGCATGCTTGTAATTCCAATATTTGGAAGGCTGAAACAGGAAGATCTCAGGTTCGAGGCCAGCCTCAGTAACTTAGTGAGGCCCTCGGCACCTTAGCAAGACACTATTTCAAAATAAAAAAAGAAAACATAAAATAAGACTGAGGGTGTAGCTCAGAGGTAGAATGTCTCTGGGTTTGATCTCCAGTGAGACACACACACACACACACACACACACACACACACACACACATACACACGAATTATTATTTTCTTTTTCCTTGTAGTATTCAAACTGAATAATTTCTAATGACTTCTCTTTAAACAGTGATTCTTTATCTCCCCCCTCTTTTTTTTTAACATTACTAGAAATTGAACCCAGAGCCTCGTGCAGACTGCACAAGTGCCTTACCGCTGAGCTGCATCCTTAGTCCTTTTTATTTGGACACAGGTCATGCTAAGTTTCCCAGGCTGGCCTCAAATTTACGATCCTCCCTATTCAGCCTCCTGCGTCGCTAGGCGTACAGACGTGCTCCATCATACCTGGCATATTCAGTGCTTCTTTTTTCCTACTCTTAAATCTCTTGTTGAATTCTATTGGTAATTTTTTTTTTCATTTTACTTTACTTTTCAACTTCAGTATTTCTATTTGGTTCCTTTTTATAATTTTTATCCCTTTTCTGATGTTCTCTGTCCGGTGGGACATTATTCTTTCGATTTTCATATCCTTTTATTTATATTTAAATCAGTTGGTCAGTGTTTTAAACACTTCCAGTTAAGTCCGATATCTGGGTATGCTTCTTTAAAGATATTTCTCATTAATTTTTCTGTTAATGGCTATTCATCATTGTTTCTTTTAGTGCCTTGTACAATTTTGTTGAAAGGCAGATATTTTGAATAGCGCAACGTCACAACTCTGGATATTGGATTCTTTCTCTTCCCCAGGGGTTGGTGTTGCTGCTTTTGGTGGGTTTCAGCTGCTTACTTGTTCAGTGAATTTCCTAAACTGTTTTTAGATTAGCAATCGATAAAGTTTGTATTCTACCTAAGGAAATGTGCGCATGGATCTTGAAATCTCTGTTCACGAATCACTGGATAGATTTTTCTCAAAGTTTTGGAGCCAAAGCAAAAGAAAAATCTTTCAGCTTTTGCAGGTTCATTTGGTGTGGGGGCATCTTTAAACTTAGCAAGGCTGCCTGTGACTCTCCTTTAGCCTCCAGGTCCTGCTTGCATCCTAACAGCTGGCCAGAGCTGAACATATGTGGTCTTCTCATTTATTTATTTATTTATTTATTATTTATTTATTATTTATTTATTTTAGGTAGCCGTGGATGGGTGGCATCCTAAATTTCCTGGTATAGACAGGATCCTCCCAAAGTTCTCATTCCCCATGTATGTCCTCCTCTACCCTCTCTCCTGGCTTTTCCATCTGTCTGTTTCATGTTCCACGTGTCACTTCTTACCCGAGGCTGCATCATCTAGATGCAAAATAATATTTGCCTTTATTTTATTTATTTATTTATTTATTTTTGGTGGTACTGGGGTTCCTGGAAGCCCTTCTACCTCCGGGCTGCACTCCCAGACCTATTTTTGCATTTTTATTTGGAAACAGGGTCTCCCAAGCCAGCGCGCGGGGCTGGCTTCGAACCTGCGCGATCCTCCTGTCTCTGCCTCCCAAGCGCGGGGAATTACAAGCGTGCGCCACCACGCCCGGCCTGTATATTTGCCTTTAAATGCTTTCGACAAACATCACTGGAAAAGTAGCTCCAGCCTTACGAATTTTCTAAGAAAGGTGAAATAGAGACAAATTTCTGAGCTGATTTTCTAAGGCAGCCACCGCCAGGCCAAAACTACCACAATTTTTGTTTTTTTTGAGAACGAGGCCCGTGCTAGTCACTGTATTTAGCAGCAAGCCACACGAGCACACATGCCAGGCCATCACCCCGCAGCTGCAGCCCAGCTGGTGAGCAGGGGTGGTCACAGTAAATGAAAACGCGTCCACGCTCTCTTACTGATGTTTCTTCATTTAGCATTCTCCTACTTGTCTTAAGTTTTTTTTTTTTTTTAATTTTACTAGAGTGGGCAAAAGTTGATTTGACTGATTTTACCAGCTTAGTCATTCATTTAGTGGGAGAAAGTTTTTGAGTTCCTAATCTGCCACTGTAGTCCTATCTACCCACCCCCACAGGTTTCCATATAAAAATAGGAGTGGGTGCTCTAGCTTGTTGTATTCAAGCCTATAATTTCAGCTTTTAACACATAGTAGGTACTCAGTTAATATGTGCTAGGTAATAGTTGAGCGGATGTCAAATTATCATTAGATTTTACAAAATTTCTGTAAGACATTATTATTCCCATTTCATGAAGAAAGGTATTGAGTCTCAGAAAATACCTTTCTTTGTCCAAGCCGGGTCACCTGTGGCTGGGTCACCTGTGGCTGGGTCACCTGTGGCTCTCACGGGTGACCCAGCTTGGACAAGTGGCAGAGACAGATTCAAAGCCATATCCATGACCACACACTCTTGCTCTCCCCTTATACCACGCGGCCTCCTTTGGGCATCAGAAATAAGGTGATAACCATTTTGTTGCATTGAATTGCTTCCAAAGCCTATTCCCATCCATGGCTTCATTTAATTATTACATTAATCCCACATAGGCTGAGCATATTTCATCTTATCAATAAGGAAATTTATGCACCAAGGACCAAGTTGGAGGAGGTGGAGATGAGTCCAGATACTCCAGTTCTTAGCTCCACACTTTTTCTGTTATTTCATCTTGCCTCTTTATGAAAGTAAACAGGGTTTTCAACTTTACTTGGTTCTTTCCAGGTGAGAAGTAAATTGTCTTCTAATGCAGGATTGCATTGGAAGACCAGGACTTAGAGATTGACACTCCACATTTCTATCAGCCCCTTGTACCAATCAATTAACCAGTTCTGATGATTCCACCCACCCTTTTTTTTTTTTTGCTTGTTTGTTTTGGTGCTGGGGAGTATTCTACCTGCAAACTACTCCCTTGCCCAACTTATTTTTTATTTGGAAACACGGTCTTACTAGGTTGCTGAGAGCCTCGCTAAGTTGCTGAGGCTGGCTTCGAACCCGTGATCTTTCTATCTCAACCTCTCAAATACTGTGATGGGCTCTTAAATATCCCTTCCTCTTCATTCTGTTGCGGATTCTCTAGCTGGAGACCTCATCCTTGCTCGTTTGGAATATTACAGAAGTCTCCTCACTGGTTTTCCTGGCCCGGAAGCAACTCATTCCATACTCTACCCTCGCTGTTACGTGTCAATTTCGGTCTTAATTGCAAATGTCTCCAAACACCCCTTTGTCTATGATCCTTTGGTGACTTCTCATTTTCTTAGCACCAAACCAAGTCCCCTGGTATGATCCACAAGACCCTTGAATCCTCATCTCTTCCCACGTCTCCAATTGCATATCCCCACACCCATGCTTCCAAAGGGACTCACAGACGTCACTTCTCACGCGGTTAGGTCTGCTTGGAACATTCGACTTCCCTTCCTCCAGAGGCCTATTTACTTAAAAGATCCTCATTTCCCTCCTTCTCCCCATCTTCATGTGGGTCTCCCTCCTACCCCTCAGTGAATTCTGATGGGACCAGGCACAGCGTTGCATCACAAGCATCTGCTTGTCCCTGTGCCTTCCTAAACTATGACTTTTTAGAGGGTATGAACTGGGTCGGTCATTGATTTCTGTATCCTTAGCTGTATGGGACTCAATATTATTGTAATAAACACGGGCTCCTTTTCTTTTTTCATTTATGGTTAACCCATACAGAGGCAGACTTGGATAAAGTATAAGGTAACAAATTCAGTTAAAGCATCACAAAGGTACACGTCGGGACCGTACCAGCTCAGCACCGCCAACCCCCCAGTCAAGAGAAATATGCAGACCGTTTTTGCTTTCACTGTATGTTGTAGAATATATATCTTCTACTAGTGAATCACATTCTATAAATCTTGGGGGGGGTCTTTTTTTTAGGTTGTTAGAAACTCAAAGAATTTAATGGCTTAATGTACTATGATCATATTAGAGCCTGGCATATTTGTTTCTTTCTGCCTATGCCTTTGCATACGTACATATATGTGTATATATCTATATATTTACTTCATCTTATTATATTAAGCTGGTGGTTGAATTCAGGGACATTTTTACCTCTGAGCTACACTTGCAGACCTTTATTTATTTATTTATTTATTTATTTAGTTCTGGGGGTGGAACCCAGGGGCTTTTCTACCTCCAGGCTATACTCCCAGACCTATTTTTCTATTTTATTTGGAAACAGGGTCTCACTAAGTTGCTGAGAGCCTCACTAAGTAGCTGAGGCTGGCTTTGAATCTGTGCGATCCTCCTGTCTCAGCCTCCCAAGTGCTGGGAATACAAGCGTGCGCCACCACCAGGCCTGGCAGACCTTTTTACTTTGAAACGGGGTCTTGCTAAGTTGCTGAGACTGGCTTTGAACACACGATCCTCCTGTCTCAGCCTCCGAAGTACCAGGATTCCATATTTAAATATATATACAAACTAAAAGACATTGAATATTTTTTTTTTCTTGTTGGCACAGAGGTGAACAGACATGAGCCGCTGAGACAAAGTATCTCTGTAGCTACCTGAAGTTGTGAACGCTCAGCTGGAAACCAGAAGTTAGGTAGATTTCAGTCATTTGCGGAATGGCAAAACATTTTTGCTGGCACAGAGGCATTCTTTGCGGACTTCCGACTTTTCCCTCACGGGTTCCTTCATATCATTACAGAGATTTTGCAGCAGATAACACTGAGAAGAAAAGGCAGACTTTGCATTTCCAGTGTTCAGTGAGCTAGAGAACCCAAGCCTGGATGAATCTGACCATCTGACATGACCTGATTTTTCAAAAGAGTGGTGGCATAGCCCATCCTGAGTGTAGGCCTCCACGGTTTGCTTTCCCTTCCCACAGCAGAGTGCCCGGGGCCGTTGCATTTCCCACTGGCACTCTCCTCTCTGTTCCTTCTCTCAGCTGTCTCCTCCTCTGCATTTCCACCTCCATTCTCCCCCACACCGCTGCCCAGAGCTCAGTTTAGACTGAACACACGAGACCCCCATATCCTCTCCAAGGTCACCCCCAGCTGTCCCCACATCTCTTGGGCTCTGTACATCCCGCGGGCCTGACTTTCCTCTTGTGTAGAGGCTGCCCGCGCCGCTCCGCTCTGTGTACTCACCCGCCTTTTATCATCTAATTCCTGCCCATCTTTCAAGACAGCCCCACTTGGCTTCTCCTGATGACTGGACCACCTTCCTTCGTGCCTAAAGCATCCTCGCGTCTCATCATACCCTGCCGCTGCCTGTCAGCCTCATTAGGCTGTGAGCGACTCACGATGGAGGAGCATTGAGCACGGGGCTCTGGCCAGAGGAGGCCTCAGGAGATGCCTGTAGAATGCAGTTTCAGCTGAGGTGGGCACGAGCGGGACACCTGAGCGGCCCGCTCTCGGGTTTCCCACGGCATGGGAGAAGTGGAGCTTACCGGCTCCCGCAAGTCTACCATTGTGGCTATTTATACAACTTCTAAACTCATCAGATCCGCCCATTTTTTTCCTTGTCTAATTAAAACAAATTCTTAATACATTTGGACTTGACTAAGATTTGTTTTTGAACTGAAAGCCAATTGTCCTAAAAACTCCTTATTAAACATTCTTTCATTCTTTGTTCTTTTGAGATATGTTTAGCTTTTTATTATTATTTCTTATCAATAACAGGATTTGTTTGGGGAACTTTCTCTTCTATTTTCCTGGTCTTTTATTACACTAGTTTAGTTATGGTCATTTTATTATTTTACCTGGCTATATGTTTTAAATGACTTATTTTTCATACTAAAAACTATTGAGCTATCTATTACCTACCTACCTACCTACCTACCTACCTGTTTTGTAGCACTAGGAATGGAACCCAGGGGGTACTCTACCACTGAAACTTATCCTCAACCTTTTTTATTTTTTATTTTGAGAGACAAGGTCACTAAGTTGTGGAGGCTGGTCTCAAACTGGAGATCCTCCTGTTTCAGCCTCCCAAGTACTGGAATTGCAGGCATTCCCCATCCTATCCCAAAAGAGATCAATATTTTAATCATACAGAAAAGAAAAAAAATCCAATTACACCGACATTCTCCCTAATCTCACAACAGAGATAACCATAATTATAATTTTTTTTTTTTTGGTGGTACTAGGGTTCCTGGAAGCCCTTCTACCTCCGGGATACACTCCCAGACCTATTTTTATATATTTCGAAACAGGGTCTCGTAAGCCGGCATGGCTGGCTTCAAACCTGCGTGATCCTCCTGTCTCCGCCTCCCAAGCGCGGGGATTACAAGCATGCGCCACCACACCCGGCCTCATAATTATAATTTTGATATAAACAGGGTGGTTTCCTCAGTTGACTTCCAAACTTAACTGACATTCTCCAACAATGTTTGTGGAGAGGGGCTTCTATTTAGGGGCCCGTGTTCTTAGCATCACTGGGACATGCTCAGCAAGTGTCAGGTGTGTTTACTTCAACATGTTATGACAGGTGTGGTGGTTACTACAAAGTACAAATATTTGAGTATTATGTAAACTGCAAAAAAATGAATATGAAGAAATTAGTTTCTATGAATACGAATGCTTTGAAATATTAATGCCTTAGGAAAAATCTTTAAAGGTAAAATGCTAAAAACATTCCTTTAAGATAATGTCTGCAAGAAATATAAACATTGTAAAGAAATTATAAAAATCCTGGAGTTCACAGTAGGTTTTATAAGCACCTCTAAATTCTTGATCCATTAAAAAAAATCAATATTTCACATTACTACACTTTGGAGTGGTTACATTATTGGTGTTATTAATGCATAAAAGCCAGTAGGCAACTTCAGAGGAGTCAGGAGTCATAAAAAAGAACTAATACATCTATGTCAAAGATTGACCAATGAACATTTTAATCTTATGGTTTAAAGATTCTCCTCCTTAATTAAAATTTCCAATTAACCCATCAACACCAATGCCTACAAAAACTGAAAGAACCCGTGATTGAAGGTGTATGGAATATCTATTTTATATAAGTGAAAAATGCTATAAATATTGCTTTTATCCTCTGCTTGTATTATTATTATTTTTTGCAGTATGGGGGATGGAACCCAAGAGCATTCTACCTCTGAGCTACACCACCAGCCCTAGTTTTTATTTTTTGTTTTGAAACAGGGTCTCACTGAGTTGCAAAGGGCCTCACTAAGTAGCTGAGGCTGGCCGTGAACCGATTCTCCAGAATGCTGGGATTACAAGCGTGCGACCCCATGCCCGGCTCCCCTGCTTATTTTTTATGGACTATATTATGAACATTATTCCAAGTCACTATTATTTGTATCATTAATGCCTGCCCAGTCCCTCCCATTGAAACAGCACTTATGCTTTCTCTCTCCCACTCTTACTCTCCATCTCTTTTTGGTACTGGGGATCGAATCCAGGGGCATTCTACCTCCAAGCTACACCCCATTCCTTTTTATTTTTGTTCTGAAACAGAGTCTTGCTAGGTTTCTGGGAGCCTCACTAAATTGCCGGGGCTGGTCTAGAAACTGTGATCCTCCTGTCTCAGCCTCCCAAGTACTGGGATTACAGGTGTACACCACCACACCGGGCTATGCTGACTCTTATTTAACATTTAAACTTGTGTATCTTTTATGATTTCCTCTTTGCCAGGACTGACAAAAAGATTAGAGTTCAGCCTTATGCCTAGCCTAGGGTTACTTATATATCTATCTCTTTTTCTCAGTATCCACTTGCCTCGTGTGTGTGTGTGTGTGTGTGTGTGTGTGTGTGTGTGTGTGTGAAATTGTTTTACTTTGTTGTAAACTCCAAGGATCCTTCCTGGAAGAGGGGAAGAGTAGCTCAACCACAAAGTGCAGCATCCTGCCTCCCCGTGTGATGCTGCAGGAGGCAAGGTGAGCATCCCGGAACGGCAATTTCTCCTGGCCAGGGAGGTTGAAGTACTTGGAGAGTTTCAAGGGTCCTACTGAATTATTTGATAAGCCTATGGAATGGTCTAATAGCTAGGTCTACTCTTTTTGGATTTCTACATTTAATATAGGTAAATCTCCTAAAGTTATTTTTTTCTCAGAATTTGGACAATAAAAGACGCATCACGTCAAATCAAAAGCACAAAGCATTTACGCATTGACTCAAGTTACTACTTGCCACAGTCAACCTGAGGGTGGTGGCACACGCTTGTAATCCCAGTACCTAGGAGGCTGAGATGGGGGCGGGAGGGGCTAGCTGGGGAGGATATCGCAAGTTTCAGACCAGCCTCTGCAGTTCAGCAAGGCCCTCAGCAACTTAGCGAGAGCCAGTTTCAAAGTAAAAAATAAAATAGGACTGGGTGTATAGCTCAGAGTAGAATGCCCCTAGACTCAATCCCCAGTAACACACACACACACACACACACACACACATACACACACACACACACACAGAGTAATAATAAAAATTTAAAAAGATAAAAAACTACTTGCCACAAATAATAATAATAATAATAATAATAATAATAATAAATAATAATGTGAAGAGGTACGATTCTACAATTTTATGGGATAGTTCCACAGCACTTGACCTAAGATAGGTGCAAATGAGCCTCACAGGACACTGGCTTCTTTCTGAATTGTGCAACATCTGTAAGAGCTTTGAGCTATACAGCTATTTGAGGCAGCTGGGATTTTAATCACCACTTATATATTAAGCAAGGGTGCACAAACGCAGTCATGCACTTCATGACTTTTTGGCCAAAGGTGTACCACACTTGTAGCCATCTTGGTTTGTGTAAATGCACTCCGTGACGTTTGCACAATCGTGACATTGTCAAATGACGCATTTCTCAGAATGCATTCCCATTGTTAAGTGACACATGCCTACACTGTGTCTCCTGAAAGAACCCCTTGGATTTTATTTCCAAAATTTAAGGTTAAATACAAAGCGCACTTTTCACAGCCAAACATGGAGAATGATTTTTGTGTATCTTTTAGGCAATGTGAGGCTTTTTACAGCCTCTTTGGTCACTGGGTGAACTATAGGAAAGGAATCATGCAACTCGTAGTAGAACCACCCCCAAATAAATAAATAAATGAACAAAAAGATAGTCCAGATTAGTTAGTATTCTTCATATGTCAAATACCTCCAGTGTCTGTGGGCTCCTCCCAAGTGGTCTCTAACAACTTGCATGGTGGGATGGTATAAACACCCAGGGCTGTTGTCTAGATAGCGTTCACACAGGTTAAGACCGGACACCTGTAGATGAGCCTCTCAAGGACAATCCCAAATTACAAAACTGATCAGGAGAGGTTTATTGGTGATTGCCAACAGGTCTTCCACTTAGGAAGAACATTCCTTCCTTTGTCCCCACCACCATTTACAATGACTAGTTTTAAACAAGCTTGGTTTTCCCCAAACTAATAGAAAACAGTTACAGTCTAACACTACACTACAGTAACACACACCCACTAACTCGGTAAGAAGCGAGGCTGCAGTTCATGTGCAGGGCTCTGCACTGGGCATAATGAACACCTCCCATGGTTAACATTATCTGATGGAGGCTCTTTTTCTCTGTCTGATGATTGAATTTGGTTGCAACCTTAGCATAGACATGGCCATTCAGACTCCAGCTACACAGCCTGGCTGCGCTGTGGATGAAACTTGTACTTTAGAAATTGGTTTTAATACATTTATATTTCATGGCCCAAAGACCCTGGCACATGCTAGGAAAGAATAGTTGGGTACCTTGCAGCACACTGACCTAATGTGAAACCACAATCACTTTCTGTCAGTCACCATTCACTGGGGAGCATGGGAAAGGGTTATGACACAGTAGACCATGGCATTCTTTCCTATAAAATTTTATTTATTACATAAAAAATTCTATACATTTGATAGACTAAAATACAGTTTTCATTATAATTCTGGCAACTGAGTCAGTACACAGAGAAAACTTAGCATTAGATCAGCACTTTTTTTTTCTAGTTTATATTTCTGCACAAGAAAAACATTTCAAAGCTCCATTTCATATCAGCTCACTGTACTCTGAAGCCAGATGGAATGCCATCCAATTCAGAGCTCTTAGAAGTTAATTTCCCAGCAAGATTTGATAACTCCAGAAAGTTAATTGCTTAATATACATATTTTTTCAAGTCCTCCGAGAGCATAATGCTCCATCTGTAAAGTCTGTACTGCGTCAATAATGACAGTCACAAATACCAGGGCTACCACTGTGTCTGTGGGGCATGTTCAAGCACCTACATGTTTGTTTCCCCACATGCATACAGTGTAGTGACACTGTAATAAGAAAAACCCCAAAGAATGCTACAGTCAGTGATCCCAAACTATGGAATTCATGGAAGGCTTAAATTAACCATTGGTCCTCCATTTGGAAATGGACAAAGACAGGACACGACACAAAAACTTTGTTTTTGACATTCTGAAAGATGTAAATGGGGAGAGAGGGAAAAAAAAAAGGACAAAAGGGCATCAGAAATATGTGGTATCACAACATACTTCTCATGCCAGATTATGCTGCACTGAGAAATTGAGACTTACTAACATGCCATTTTCTGTTCAGATCACCAGACACAGCTGGCTGGGCTTGACCCTGGAGGTGAAAACTCAGTGCCTGAGAGACCAAGAGCAGGTCCCACTGCATGGACTGGTCTTTGCAATTTGGTTGCCTTTTCTTAGGAGTTCTGTGCTGACCTTGAGTCTGGAAAGGCAATGCCAGCCAGTACATGCTTTTTGTTGGACCTTTGGTCTTCAGAAGACTGGTTTTTGTCTTTGGTTGTTTTTCCAGAGCCCCAGTCCTTTTGTTAGATGCACTTCATACTTTTCTCCCTGCCTTTTTGTTAGTGGTAAAATGATTTCCCCCCTGTGATCAAATCAGCTAACGACCTACTTGGACTTACTTCATCAGGTGAAACAATGCATTTAGTGGCCATGAGTACCGTGAGACAGTCAAACTGAAACGTCCTGTCATTATGAAGCTCCCAGGACCCTTAGAAGGGAGGGAAGGAATCGGAAAAACATCAACACAACAGAACACAGTAGGGCCATCTAGTGAGGGAAAAAAAAAAAAAGGCAAGTTTCCTCATGTGATCATCCCTGAAAAATCAAAACCCATAAAAGCAAGTGGACTCAAAAATTTCTGAGCAGACTATTGGGACCCAGAGGGGGGTAAATTTACTTAATAGTCCCTATCTCAAATCACCAGCCTTTGACACTGTCTTATTATTGTCAAAATCCTGTGTGACACATTTCCAACACAATTTATGAAGAGTTCTAACCTCATCCTGGCGAATAAAGGGGGTCCTCATGTTTCCTAGTGACAGGTAGAATGGTCCATGGGGTCTCTTCTATCTTCCCATTTGTTCCCCAAGTCTCCTCAATGCTTACTTTAATTAACATGGAGTGTTTTAACATATATTTTCAAGCAATAACTAGCTCAAATGATATTTCTAGCTAACAGGATAGGTAGATCAAATTCATATGCAAAGGTCAGAATATAAGTCATTCCTTTCTATCCCAAGAAGGACCTATCAGATTTGGACTTTGACCTTTTTCCTTCTGATAATGGATATTTCCACTACTGGTCTCTTTTCATTTACTACCATGGAAGGTTCATTAGAGATTTTTAAAAGTAATGTGGGATAAAATAGGAAGCTCGATTTTCTCCTTTCTTCACCAGCCAGTTAGAAAATTCTGTTTTCCAGCCTAAAAATGTAGGTAGTGGCTTGATGCCTGACTGTGTGAATAATGGTCCTCTGAAATCAAATCTTAAAAGAACTTCAAACTTCCTCAATGCTTTCTGCCTGCACCCCCCAAGGGCCCATCTGGTAGGGGTGCCATGGAGACGCAGCACACTCACCTAGCACAAAGTTGCAAATGTGAAAAATTCCACATGCTTTCTCAAATAAGAACAATTGGACAGGGTTGGACAGGGGAATGAAGGCATGGTCCCATTGGAAAAGTGGTCCAAGGCTGCTCTAGAGAGTTGAAAACACTAAAAAAACAAAACAAAACAAAAAAAACCCCACCTCCCTTATTTGAGTGGGGCAGGGGAGGGAGGAGAGAAGTTTTGCATTTCTATCCCCAGCATCTGCTCCTCCAATTTTCCATTAAAAAAAAGAAAAAACTTCTTTTCTTTGTTAAATACTATACTTGAGTTTGCTCATTTATCATAATCTCCAATTGTTTTGGTCATATTGACCGATATATTTCAGGGCACGGATGTACTGATAACACTATGCCACCTAATGTCATATCTGAGCTACAATAAAAGTAATCAAGTGTCTTAGTTGATGGATAATCACAAGGATTTTCCATTCATTTCTTTGTGAAAAAATTTGTAGTCCATTGCAAAAAATTTGGTATCTTCCAAAGTCCCCCTCCCTCTTTCTGCCTGACATACACACTTTCATACCTCCAAGGAAAGATAGCTACTGTTGAGAAGATTCCATGTTGACCTTCTTGATTTTCATTTAGATTAGTGTAGTTCTATGTCTGAAACTGGTACTAAATTAAATTATATAAGTGATTCCAGGCCAGAGGATCAAATATCATCTTAAAAGGATCTTTAGTAGAGGCCTGGTCACTTCCATGAGTTTATAAACATTCAGAGATGTGCTGTGTGCATTTGGGAGAAAGTTCATAGCTCAAAGAACAAGTTCAAGGGGATCTGTGGCTCCTTAAATGACCTCACTTTTGGATATCAAATATTAAATCATATCTGACCAAGTGTAAGTGAATAATTTCTGGAACATTTGTAAATTAACATTTCCATGTTCAACTAGATATAGACTAGACCATAATAAAATCTTTATTATTCTGAGCTCCCTGGTCTGAAGGAAATAATTTAGGTCATAAAACTGGGTATCAAAACTGAAGAACAGCCTAATATTTGGGTCCCTAGCAATTTCATGTCTTTCAAACAAATTAACTAATGGGTTCCCCTTAGAAGACATCAAACTTAAATTCTGTCTATGTAATTTACAAAACGGCAATTGCTCATGTAAAATTGAAACGGAATCATCATTTGTGTATTTTTATACATATAAAAGTCAAGATGGGGAGGAAGAAAGGGCATTATAGTATTTCTAAAGGAAAGAAAGATTTCCACAGACATTCAAATTCACAAATTTAATTAAAAACTCCATATTGAAGTCTTCTATAAGAAATATATTTTAAAAGTTTTAAATCTTGGATTAAAATTATGTTCTTAAATCTAAATGTGGAGTATAAGAATTTGGCTCAAATTTATGAAATTCGAATGAGAAAATATACTATTTTAAATTTATAAGTATATGCAACATGTTTGGTTTTTTTATTTTACATCTTCTAGCTTTAGATTTTTCTCTTGACACACTTGAGGGTCCTGCTTTATAAACATTTCAAAAATTGGGCTGTGTGCCATTAAACAAAGTCAATTCCCAAAGCAGCCTCTGGATATTAACAGTGCCTACTAATACGTACTCCTTCATATACAAAGCTACATAAATATGCATCTAAAGAAAAAGGCATTCTATGCTATGAATATAGAGTACAAATCTCTGCTTTATGCATTTACTTATGAACCCACAATTCTCCAACATTTATTCACATATCACATCTTAACTTTCGGCAAGCGCTTCTGTCTGATGGAATGTATGAAAAGAATACAGAAATTAACTATGTCAGGTGCACTGAGTAGCAGTAAAAAAGCAATAGAGAACTTATTTATTAAAGGTGAAAGCTTAAAGACCTTTTTGAAGGAAACTTCTCAGAGGCTGTGTTAAAGCTGCCGGAAACCAGAAAGCTACTGACTAAAGTAAAATCAAACACTAGGTTCAAGTCACCCAGTAGTGAGCTCCGGTTGTGGGATGGACCCCACGGCAATACTTTGCCTATTGGGAACCTCTCGAAACATTCGTTAGTAGCTAGAGATTGTGCGTAGCTGGAAGGCTGAGGAGCACTGTGTGGCCTAGCAAATATTTGGCACATGCAATTCCTGTAGCTGTTTTGAGGAAGAGAAAAGTATTACTCTGCATTAAAGCAGCTCAGGACCAACTGGGGTGAAATCCTGAAACTGCCCTGGGAAGGCAAGGGAGCCCTTGGCAGATACCAAGGTCAGTGATGGTGGTGGGGAAGCTTACAGTCAGCAGCATAGCGCCTTTCACAGTAAGAGTAAGAGAGCATCTCTATAAAGAAAAAAACTTATTTCCAGTATAATTTTTAAATAGACTCAGCAAGTCCCTTCTCCTTACCCATTATGGAAAGTTTGGGGACCAATACACAGCTAAGCTACCTAAATTGCAGTGACTCAGGACTCAATTATCCTGTAGGACGGGATAAAACGTTCACCCTAAACATTAACACTTGCACTAAGTGATTTAAAAGAACAACTTGCTTTGAACTCTGCTCATCCATGCAAAGATTATGCCATCTCAGTGCCCTTGCTAAACTGCTAATGTTTTATTATTATTGCACCAGTAAAGCTTCTCATGGAAGACAGGTCTCTTAGACTGACACTGATATTGAGCCTTTTCCTTTCATATTCTATTAGAGCACAGCTGATTTGTGAGGCAGGAGCCTAGAGAATCTACACTAGGAGCCAGAGTCTTAATCATCTGACGGCAGAAGCCGCAGTGCAACTCTGGACCCTGCTACCACTTACAATAAGGGGGCCCTCACTCTAACTCTACAGATAGGACTCCTGAACACAGGTTTGAAGAACGGTCACAGAGAAAGACAAAAACCACAGCACGGAATCAATGGTTTATAAAAAATTATTCAGGCATCCGCATTTCACAGATAATATTTGCTCTTCATCTATTCTTCTCACTTGGCCAGGAGATGGAAGCAGTGAACGCATAGCAATAAGGCAGCCTGTAGCTAGCTGAAGATGACTTGCAATGAGCGTGAGCGGCAGCAGGAATAGCCAAACAGAACCTCGAGACATTTAAATATTGCCGAGGAGCCTCTGCGAGGCTGTCATCAAATTAATCAAGGAATGAAGCTCATGGGAGAGGGATATTCTATATAATCAAATATCTCTCTCTGTGTGTGCCGGTGGAAGAGATATGCATACTTTGCATATTTCTATATGACACACACACACATGTACTTAGGGAAAACAGGCTGGAAATTAATTTGGAACTCAAATGACATGGTTAAACACATAGATCATAATTTCTAAACACAATGTTAGTAAAACAAAATTTATTTGTAAAACAGGACCTGTTATATAAAATGGCACACAATCAAGTTATACAAAAATACAAAATTTCTTTCTGATTACAGTTCTAGTTGCAAATGATAATTAGAAAGCATTCCTGGTGGCTTCCAAGTAGCTGAGATTGCGAGCACATGAGTCAGGGGCAGTAAGAGTCCATGATGCAGGGGTGTCCAAGTGAGCAGAACCTATTTTTCAAGTTCAAGACTTCCGTCAGGTCACTGTGGAGGAATACCTCCTAAAATAACTAGTTCGTGGGATGTCTTCTGTTTTAGTACCCATCTTGAAGACTTTTGCCAACTCTAAATTTAGTTCTCAATGTTTCTGAACGTCCAAAATTGGTATGGCTATGAAACAGATGGTGTTTTGAATTTTCTTACATGATTTGCTCTCTCACCTATTTGGACAGTTGTTAATGACAATTATATTTATTCCATTTCAAGTGATATAAAATAGTACAGTGACACTATTTGGTGACACTAGATGTTAGATGTTAACTTCTGGAGAATTATTGTTTCAAAATAGCTAAGCCCACCATGTGGGTTTCCCAGATCTTGCTAAAACATGAACTCTTAATTATTTGTGTATGTGTGTTTTTTTTTTCTTTTGAATCTAGACTCTTATTGCAAATATTCTGAAAAATCAGAACTATTACATGAGCTTTGAAAAGAAACCAAGGCATTTAGCAAATTTTAGCCTAGCTGGAGTAAAGTACACTAATACTTTAAAAAAAAATACAATTTACCTTTGCAGCAATTTAAAGGTCCAACCCTTTGAAAGGAAGCACATTAGCAAACAGCTGCTTATTAAGCCCTAGTGACATTAATTGTATGCATTTCCATAATACCAGTCTAATTCACTGTCTAATTCTGGTAGGAGGCAATGCTTTCTTTCAAAAGATTCTCCTTCAATGGAATGATAAAATGCTGAGGCTTTTTTTTTTTTTTGTACAGAGCCTGTATTTAGTGCAATAAGTTTAAAAAATTTGCTCTGAAATATTTACTTTACATTAACAAAAATAGCTTTTTTTAAAAAAATTGTAACAAAAAGGAGTTATCGCATAAACAGATCATGAATTATTCTTAGCAAATTACACTTTTTTTTCTTAAAGCATTCACCATTACAATAAGCAGAACAATGGAATATTAGCCATTCATATCTGGTAAGCTTTAGGAATAAAAAACAAAACAAAAAACCCCAAACACCCACCCCCACCCCCAAACATAAAGAACATTCACACTTGAGGATCAAAACATTAACCAATTCTTCAGTTAAACATTAGAGAACTCTGGATACTCAATGGATTGCCGAGAAGAGGAGCACCTGCCAGTGATTTCAGATTTTATAGCAAGCATTTGAATAAAATTGCCGTTTAACCCTAAGCCACTGACTTCTTCTGAAGCAGAAGCCCAAGCACCGGAATTTTCAATGCTTCATGTTTCACATTTCTGTTCCCTCCCCCTTTTTAGAATTCTTCCCAGCATTACTTAATTTACAAATCAATACAGACTTAATTTACAAATCAAAACTTAAAGGCTGACCTCGCTGGGTGCCCCAGCTTCTTTTCAAATCAGGCACACAAATGTGCAGAGGATGCTACTAAAGTCAAAAGGAAAAGGATGACAAAATATAAGAAAAAAGTTTGCATAAGAAAGATTATCTACCCTTTTCTTTTTTTCCCCTACTTTCTTTTATAGAAGCGTTAGGGTAAACTACAAATACCTGAGGAGTTGGTTACTTTTTAACATTGGCTGACAAATGTATGAACTATTATGAAAATTCCCACTCGTATGTTTCTAAAAGTAAAATGACATGGCTTCTTTGATTGGGGGAAACTGATTGGAGTGATTCCTTATTTATCAGAAAGCACAAGCCTAATCTTGATGCACTGGGACTTATGCGTCAGTAAAACAAGATCTTGATCTTACACACACGTCAGGGAAATCACCCCTGAATAAACTTCAGACAAGAATTTGATACAATAATTTTATCTAATTTAAGTAAAGTTAAAATCTCCTCTAAGTCATTAAAAATGTCAATCAGATATGAATCTAACATTTCCATTAAGACAATTACAATTGAAAACATTAAATGACGGAAGTTGCCTTGTAAAAGCCACCCGTATGAAAGGAGTACATGTTTGACAAAAATAAGCATAAAAAAGGTATTAAATCCCTGTTCCTTTTCTCTGATTTTGGCTGATTATGTGTGTGTGTGTATATACATATATATATATATATATATACACACATACATATACATATATACACACACCCACACACACAAATACATAGTTATGTGTATATATTGTTTTGGAATGTCAATGGGTTCCATAACCGTCGGCTAGGTTCAAGCAGAACTTGCTCCCGAAGCCTAGAAAACAAAGTCATACAGAGTATAATCTTAGACAATTTCCATTAAAAGGAGATAATGAATGATGTCACAAATATACGCATGGTCACAGACAGCCAGAGAGCAGAATGGACTGCAGACGCCTCCCCTGAGCCTGTCTAGACGCCCGGGCTCAAGTGCCAATGGACGTTTCAAGCCACCTTTCCTTGAAGATCACCCCTGAGACATGCGCAGTATGTCTCCAGTCCACATCCCCAGCTTCCCTCCTCTTCCTCTGTAAGTTCTACACAGCAAGATTTTCCTAAAACCTCTTCAGCGCATTTGGAGAATTTTTCTAAAATCACTCTCAAAGAATCGTAGAAAGACCTCATAGATCTTTCCTTAACTGGCGAGGCTCCCTTAAAGAAAAAGTCCAAGAAAAAAATTGGCAGTTCTCTTTAGTTCAATGGTTCTCTGTCAAAAGGAAAATTTAAAACCTCGTTTTCCTGAACATTATTTTATAGGCTAAAAATAAACCTTATGTTAAAACAGCCCATTAAGGAGGAAGACAGATAGCAGCAGTTTCTAGACATATTGCAAAATAGGCATGGTGCTCTTTGATAGAACTTTCATCTAAGAGGATAATACATGCAAATACAAATAAGCAATTCTAAACTCTACTAAGCCCTAAACTTTAGAGGGGAATCTCGCAGATGACTATCACACAGGGGCTATGGCAGTAGGGGTCACCTCTAATCAGGCATTCTTTGAAAGAGAAGGAAAGATAAGGCGCTATATGCTTAAAAAATAAAGCTACTCTAGGAGCGACATTTCACACTGCTCTTTTCTGGAGTTTAAAAACCACTTACAACATCATTCTTAGGGACCAAATGCTGCAATGTCCAAAGCACCAGAAGAACAATGCACAGAAAAGATGTGTTTTGGGGACCCAGCAGGGTTTTTTTGCCATTCGTTGGTAAGCGATGAACTGATGAATAACAAAAAAATGAAAACAAAAACTTAATGATGATTTTAATGCATTGCTTGCGGTAAGACGCACTCTTTTAAAGCTGAAAATACTATCCGGAAAAAACTCTGAATAAAATTTTTGGCTTCTGGCACAACGCCATATAACCTGGTCCATTCTCCTAGGATTACTGCATATAAATTAAGGGTTTAAGTTAGGGAGGGGTATTTGCATTCTGGTTGACCACAATTCATCTCCCATTTACTGAAGAATAATATGGAAATATATGCCAGCACATGTCCGAATTAGCTAGTTCTCAACTTTTAATTATTCCAAGGATTCTAATAACAATTATGTATTATACATGTAACATAATAATATATAAAATAAAAATTAGTAATCCTAATATTTAGCTAGTCCTCAACTTCTCCCTGTCTTCAAATGCGTGTTACTGAAGAATGCTTTAATGAAAGTTTCAATCACTGAAAAAACAGAAAAGGAGGGAAAGGCAAGTTTATATTTTAAGATTTTTTTTTATATATGTCTTTTTTGTGTATGTGTGGTACTGGGGGTTGAACCCAGAGGCGCTCTCAGCCACATCCTCAGTCTTTTTATATTTTATTTGAGATAGGGTCTCACTAAGTTGCTGAGGCTGGCCTCAAACTTGTGATCCTCCTGCCTCAGCCTCACAAGTAGCTGGAATTACAGGACTGCACCATTGTGCCCAGCTCTGCCATATCCTGATATGTTTTAGGTTTGAAATCTTCTTTCCTAAACAATGAGCACAACCAGGCAGGAGAAGGAAGGAAGCCATTCTATTTCTCCATGTCACCATATGGTTGTAGCCTGCTGTCCTAATTAGACTAATACATGCTAGAGACAGGTATAATTAAGGTATAGTGAGAATATCTATGGGAAAAAGCGACTCAGGATTCTTTAAGACTGATTAACTTTGATTTCTTTCCCAAATGAAAGTAAAGTAGGAGTATATACTAAATTGAACAGAGAAAGATTTATCCTTTTCAAAATTGAGATGGGAGAATACTAGGTGTTCTGACTGAGAGAGAGTATACAGGTATGGAGGGAAACTCCTTGTGTCTGGTACAGAAAAATAGCATAAGGAACAACAAAATAAAAAAGTACAATCTAGGCAACAGAAGAAAAAGTCAGCAAAAGGGAAAAGACAGCAATGTAAACAGAATATCTTAAAAAAGAAGAAATATGAATTGTTAGCAAGTTGAAAGGAATTGCTATTATCATCTACCAAAATGTTAAAAAAAAAAAAAACCCAAACAAACAAACAAACAAGAAATCAAACCATCAGGTCAAGGGCACACCCAAAAGTTCAGTAGGGGAGGGAGGGACAGACGTCCGCCCAGCCCCAGGAGCAGGGAGCACGCCTTCCTTTCAGCTTGCTTTTACAGAAGGTGGTCTCAGTTGTGACAAGAATTCTGCCATCCAAGTTATGGGCAAGCACACAAAGAGAAAGAGCAGCACATCCTGTGTGATGCAGACAACGAAAGCTTCTCCCGAAGAAGTGCAGTCAGTGAAGACAGAGAGAGAGAAGAAGTGAAAGGGAAAGTCTTGGAGGGCGGCCGCCTCCTCATCTCCACCTACCATCGGCTTTAGCTCTCTGGCATCCGCCACGCCTCCCTTACCAGCTTCTTTCAATGCTTTCCTACTGTTTTCCACAAACTCCTGCAAAACACGGACCAGATGGCATAAATTTGGGGGTCTTTTCAGATACCAGTTAGTAGATGAATTCTAAAGACCATTTACTTTTTTTTTTTTTTTTTGGTACTGGGGTGGAACCCAGGGGCTTTCTACCTCCGGGCTATACTCCCAGACCTATTTTATATTTTATTTGGAAACAGGGTCTCACTGAGTTGCTGAGAGCCTCACTCAGTAGCCGAGGCCGGCTTCGAACCCGTGTGATCCTCCTGTCTCAGCCTCCCGGGCGCGGGGACTACAAGTGTGCGCCACCACATGGGTGACCATTTATATTTTTAACTCAACCTTGATGAGCTGATGGCCCCCAAACACAGTATTTAGTATCACACAGGAGACTGGCTACATTTTTAGGGATGGATTGGAAGCCGCAGACGTAAAATCTATCTATCCTGTCACAGTATGACTCTCAACGAGGGCTCCTAGAGATAGCATGAGATCTACTCAGAAGAAAAAAAAATCTAACATTTGTAAGAGACTATTTTTTTATATTTAATATATTGCTTAGGCCGGGGATGGTGGCACACGCTTGTAATCCAGCATTTGGGAGACTGAGACACGAGGATCGTGGTTCGCGGACAGCCTCAGCTACTTAGTGAGGCCCTGTTTCAGAATAAAGAATAAAAATAGGGCTGGGGGGTGTAGCTTGGAGGTTGAATGCCCCTGGGTTTCATCCCCAGATATATAAATATATCCTCAGATATATAAATAAATATATATATATCATAGTTTATTTCCATATCAAAGATAAATGACACAATAATATTTTATTTCATTAGTCTCTCTCTCTCTCTCTCTTTTTTTTTCAGTACTGGGGATAGAACCCCATTCCCTATTTTTCAAAGACCTAGGAAGGTAAAAACATTAATACTGCTAAGCATGAAATATGTTTTTTTTTTTTTTTAAACCAAACTATAAACTCACTTTAAACAAGTCTATCTGGTCTTGACACTGATCCTTAGAGCAGGAAACCAGAACTTGTGGTCAGAAGTGAATAAAATCTAAATGTTAATTTTAACTAAAAGGGGAATATACTCCATAGGAAACAGTTCTATTCTGTCAAAGCTCATGGAATACTTTTTCATTATGTATCGTCATGATTCTTACAGATAAAATTGAATGGAGAAAGACTATTTTTTACTCTGCTTTTGATCAGTGGCTTCAAACAAAAACAAACTCTTTTTCTAAATGTTTTAATCACAGGAGAGTTGCAATACTCATAGATCAAATTCCATTATGAAAATAACCAGTTAGAATTAATTTAGTCATTAGAAAAATGTCTAAAATATAGTTGAAGATTTTCTCAGTAAAAGAGATCATTAGTATGAAATAGGTCAGCTAAATTATTTGGAATTTTTTATTGAAGAAAAAATCTACCTCATTTATTAACATATTTATTTTAGATTTAATGGGATAAATTATGCTCCTGGAAAATGACTTATTATTTCAATATTTAGTCTTAGATGATACCTATTCTTGAGACAGGAATATTTTACAACTTAATAGCAAACACTATTATTAAAAAGCATTTTTAATTTGGTATTGTTGAACACTGAAGAAAATAGTACTTAAACATTTTAATATGGTTTTTAGTATAGGGAAGCTGCAGAGACTAGATAGAAGTTACATAAAGATTCATATCTTGACTAAACTGAAAATATAAAACAATATGGGTAATAGGTCTGTTACCTGTATTCATTATGAAATGCCTTCAATTTGGCCTGGAATATTAAGTATGATTATTTATTTACTTATTGGTACTGGGGATTGAACTCATAGGTGTACTACCTCCAAGCTATACCCCAAGGCTTTTTTATTTTTGTTTTGAAATAGGGTCTCTCTAAATTGCTGGGGGCTGTCCTTGAACCTGTGATCCTCCTGTCTCAGCCTACCAAGTACTGGGATTACAGGTATGTGCCGCGGTGCCTGGTTTAGGATGCTTATTTTTTAACTAGGGTTGACAGCAGTAGCATTAGAAACAGTGGTAGCTGGAGAAGGATAGGTAGGCACTAAGACCTGGGGAAGAATACTTTTTGTCTTTAAGCTCCACTTCAGGAAAAGGCACTTAGAACATCAGCAGCCCAGTGTTCCAATTTAAGGGCTAGACAGCAGGCTTCAAAGTCCATTTAATTCCATCTAGCTGCAGAGAGAGGAAGGAGAGTGGTATAGTGTAGGGCCATTAAAGAGCACTGCTCCAGCTAAGTGGATCTGAAATGATCTCTTCCATGGCAGGAAGGCCTTCCTCGATTGCTCCATGAATAGTCTTATTCATGAATGAATGCCATAGGTTTAATTCTGAAATACTCTGAGGTCTCTCGTGATCATTAAATACAGAGAATGTCTGGCAAAATATCTTTATTAGTATTTTTATCCCTCAAGCAGCAGGGAGCATGGAAAGCACTTACCATGAGCACTTTATCCATATAGAATTCTCTGCCAGGGCTCCCATCATTGTACTTTGTATCAATGGCAAAACACAAGAATAATACATCCACTACCATCTCATAGATGGACAGGAAGCAATGAGCGACTAGGAAAGCAAAGAGGCAGACGATGACCAGAGGCAGCACCCATACGGTGTAGTCCTGCTGGTAGTTGAGCAGCATAATCCCAGCCAGACCCGTGCTGCAGACTATCAGCACCTGCAGCAGAGAGAGCAAAGATGCGCTTAACATCCACTTTTTTGTTTATCACATGCAGACTTAAGTTTTTTCTTTACTATTCATAAATGATGGTTGCAAAGGGCCATTCCGTCTCCAGTGAAGAAGCATAGCTGGGCGCAGGAGTGCGCGCCTGTAATCCCAGTCACTCAGGAGGCTGAGGAGGTGGCCAACCTGGGAAATTAGAGAGACCCTGTCTCAAAAGTAAATAAATAAATAAATAAATAAATAAATAAATAAATAAATAAATACATGAGGCTGAAGATGTAGAGAGCCTCTGGATTCAATCCTCAGCACCATATACACACATACACAAAAGTATAATTCGCAATCCATATATATTTATATATACATTTATACGTGTATATCATATACATTTCAAAATCACACTTTAAGAAAAAAATCACACTTAAAGTGATTTGGGTTTACAATATAGAGAAGTCTCCCAAATATTATTTATACTCTCCTAAACTTTACCTATTTGGGATCTGTGACAATTCTTAACATAATGCATGCATATTTTAGGAAATAAAGATCATATACTCTTAGCACTTGAAAAATAAAATTGTTGACATTGGTATTGGTATGAATTTTTTTCTAAGCATTTTTACCTATGAAATAGTACTATATAAACACATCAAAAGCTCTTCATTAATATTTATACTATCATTACAAATGCTTCATAAATCCTCAGCCACAAAATTCCATCTATGGGTGATTTAAAATTTATTTAACCACTCTCTCACTGATGTGGATTTTTTATATATAAATATAAAGTTTATTTAGTATCATTATTGGCGATTTATACTGTTTTCAGATATGATGCTGCAATAATAACAAAAACTCTTAAGAACTTTTTCTGTGTTTTCTATTTTATTTTATATAGACTACATGGTAAATTTTGAAAAATCTTCATGAAATTTAGATTTGAACATTCTGTGAAGAAAAGGTTGCCAAAAACATCCATACTAAAATAATTAAAAATAACCAATCTGTTTATTGTCAAGTACCATCTTGATAATGCTTCACCACCTCTTAGATAGCATTTAAATTTATTATGGTTATTTAATGCATTCAGCTATTTAATAACCCTATACATGATTTATGGTAACATCATTAATACTACAGATTGGAGGATGTGCTCAGAGATACTGGCCAGCCTGCCCAAGGTCATAGAGTAAAAATCAGATTCCACGCTGGGCGTGGTGGCGCGCTTGTAATCCCAGCGCTCGGGAGGCTGAGACAGGAGGATCGCACAGGTTCGAAGCCAGCCTCAGAGGCTTAGTGAGGCTCTCAGCAACTTAGTGAGACCCTGTTTCCAAATGAAGTATAAAATAGGGCTGGGAGTATAACCCAGAGGTAGAAAAGCCCCTGGGTTCCACCCTCAGTACCACAAACAACAACAACAACAACAACAACAACACACCCCAAAAAACCAGATTCCACTCTAATAATGGATTTAGGATGCCAACCCCAGTGCTCTTTCCAGGTAAAAACTCAGCAAATATTTAGATACTGACACTCACAAATAGTGGAATACACTGATTCTTGGACACATTCTTCCCTAGCCCTTTAATTAGCATTAAGCATTCAATAATAGAAAAGAAAGTTGCCTTTTTTTTTTTTTAAATCACAGTTGCCTTTTTTTTTTTTTAAATCTAGGGCTGAGGACAGGCAGACTTTTCCATCTTCCCCACTGTATATCAACATCAGAGCAGCTCTCATTCACTATTATCTTAACCATGAGTTATAATGCATTAGATGATGCAATGGTTAGGCTGTAAATCGATCCCTCTCTTTTATGCTCTATGGAGCAAATCTGAGTTTGTCCAAACTTTGGAAGATACTTCCCACCATTTCTGTGGCAAGATACTTTTAAATTATTCCATAATATAGGGACTTATTTTCTGCGATGATTTCTACAGATGATTAATTATATCCATTTTCGTTCATTCTTATGGTTGCAATTTTAGAAGTTATTTCTTATACTCTCTTCACACTTTATACATTTTATACCCAATTGGTGGGTGGGGGTTCCTTATGTTTTCACCATGCCGCTAAAAGTTAAACTACACTTGAAATGTTAACATCAGTTACAGAAAAAAGGTGTGGCTCAAAAAAAGTAGATGTTAGCCAGATGTGGTGGTGCAAGCACGCTCGTATTCCCAGCGCTTGGGAGGCAGAGACAGGAGGATCGTGCTGGTTCGAAGCCAGCCTCGCTGGCTTAAGAGACCCTGTTTCCAAATAAAAATATAAAAATAGGTCTGGGAAGCCAGGCGTGGTGGTGCACGCTTGTAATCCCAGCGTTCAGGAGGCTGAGACCTGGAGGATCACGGTTCGTGGACAGCCTCAGCTACTTAGTGAGGCCCTCTGCAACTCAGTGAGACCCGATTTCAAAATAAAGAACAAAAAATAGGGCAAGGGGTGTAGCTTGGAGGTCAAATGCCCCTGGGTTCCATCCCCATACCTGCAAATAAATAAATAAATAAATAAATAAATAAATAAATAAATAAATAAATAAAAATAGGTCTGGGAGTGTAGCCCAGAGATAGAAGTGTTTCCAGGAACCCCAGTACCACCACCACCACAAAAAAAAAAAAAAAAAGATGTTGAGAAAAAAGTTGTCGACATGTCATGCATTTATTTAAGCAGAGGAAACAATGGTTCTCAACGTATAGAGAGGCTAGGAATTCCTGGGCTGTGAATCCAGAGAGTTTGAGTGGATGAATTTAAAATAAAGCCCAACAATATACATTTTGAAAGTATCCCAGGGACTAATAAAGCACACAGCTACATCTCAAGAAGTACTGGTTTAGACCAGTAATCTCCATGGAGGGGGACATATGCTGGAGAAAGTATTCAACAGGACCACCTGGGACCTCTATTTATAATTCCCATACATTTAATTATCATTATTTTTTTGCCAGGTGTGATGGTGTATGCCTGTAATCTTAGCACTTAGGAAATTAAGATAGGAGGCTAGCAGGTTCCTTCCTTCCTTCCTTCCTTCCTTCCTTCCTTCCTTCCTTCCTTCCTCCCTCCCTCCCTCCCTCCCTCCCTCCCTCCCTCTCTCTCTCTCTCTCTTTCTTTCTTTCTTTCTTTCTTATACTGGGGATGAAGTCCAGGGGCATTCTTCCTCTGAGCTACATCCATATAGCCTTTTAAAAAACAAAACAAACCGGGGCATAGTGGCGCACGCTGTAATCCCCGCGCGTGAGAGGCTGAGACAGGTGAATCGCGCAGGATCGAAGCCAGCCTTAGCTGGCTTAAGAGACCCTATTTCCAAATAAAATATAAAATAGGTCTGGGAGAGTACCCCGGAGGTAGAAAGCCTCTGGGTTCCATCCCCAGTATCACCAAAAAAAACCAAAAACAAAAACAAAAACAAGGTCTTACTAAGTTGCTGACGGTCTCCCTAAGTAGGTAAGGCTGGCCTTGCATAAGATTGAAGGTTTGAGGCCAGCTTATGGTAACTTAGTAAGACCCTATTTCAAAATAAAAACGGGCTAGGTTTGTAGCTCAGAAGCAGAATGTCCCTGGTTTCAATTCCTAGCACCACAAACTTTTATTTGGTCTTTCCTAAGTATGCTTTATAATGCACATATTATAGAGAGCTATACTTATATCATTAATAAATAAAGGTAAGTATATTGGGAATTGTGATTAAGCTTTGTTTTCTAATATGACACATGATTTAAAAAGTTTAGATACTCCTAATTTAAAGATAAATTATTAGGGACACAGTAGAAGAAATTCAAACATACAGTAGTATGTAAGAAGAAGGAAAGAATGCCAGCTTTGGAGTTTGAAAGATACAGATTTGAAATACAGTCAGTGTTTAGCTTTGTGACTCTAGGCAAGTTCATTTAACTTTTCTGACTTTATAATAAAGAATTGTTAAAGCTGAAAAAAAAAACAAAAACAAAACCAAAACAAAAACCAAAACAAAAACCAAAAACAAAAACAGGTTGATGTATTTCACCATTTGTGATCCTATAATCTCAGCTTCCCAAGTCCTGGGATTACAGGTGCACACCACCATGCCTGGCTTTACAAAATCATTTATAAGCAATAATTTTTGTTCTCATATTTTATTAATCCAGGTTAAATAACTTGCCAACTAGAAGATATAATTAATGTGAGACAAGGAATTACCAAGTGGGGGTAAATAACTTCACATAGAAGAAAAGAAATTGGAATTTTATTTTTCTGGACAAAATAGTCCTTTTTTTTGTGTGCGGTATTGGAGAAACTCTATTTTATTTATTTATTTATTTATTTATTTATTTTTATAACAGTTATTTTTATCACAAAGTTGCAAAGGACTTTGCTAAATTGCTGAGGCTGGCTGTGAACCTAAAGTTCTCCTGTCTCAGCCTCCTAAATCCTGGGATTACAGGTGTGTGCCATCTCCGCCAGCTGGGGAGAGAAAGATAGCTTTACTGGCCCAAATATCAGTATCTTTTGAACTCAGAAACATTTAAGAGCTTATAAATTTCTTATATTTAGGACTCTATAGACCAATGATTACAGGTCATAAGCTAAAATCAGAGGAGCTATGTCCCTTCCAAATCAAATTCACTATCTCATGAAAACCACTGATACTCCATAGAAATGGAAACTATGAATCATCTTTTAGTTTTGAATTTCAAGGTTCTTAAAATGGAATTTTGTTTTGAGTAATTGTAAATTCACATGCAGTCACAAGAAATAAGAGTGATTGAATATATCCCTTTCCCAGTTCCCTTCAATGATAACATCATCATCATCATCATCATCGTCATCGTTCTCCTCCTCCTCCTCCTCCTCCTCCTCCTCCTCCTCCTCCTCCTCCTCCCCCTCCTCCTCTTCTGATGATACTGGGGATGGAACCCAAGGGCACTCTACCTTCAAGCTACACCCTAGCCCTATTCTTTTATTCTTTATTTTGTAACGGTCTCACTGAGTTGCAAAGTATCTCACTAAGTAGCTGAGGCTGTCTGCGAACCATGATCGTCTCGTCTCAGCCTCCAGAATGCTGGGATTTCAAGTATGCACCACCATGCCTGGCTGGTAACATCTTCTGAAATTATTATTCACTATCACAATCACAAAAATGATGCTGACACATTCAAGGTACAGATAGTCCACCTGCATCATCAGAAGGATCCTTTGCTTTGCCCTGAGAGCTGTCCCCACCTGTCCCAACCACACCTGTAACTGGGCCACGACACATCCATCTTCCATTGGATAACATCATTTCAAGAATGTTATGTAAATAGAATCAATTTTCTGGGATTGAATTTTCATTCCCATTCAGCATTACCCCCACAAGATGAATTCAAGTTGTTGCATATATGTTTGATTCCTGACATTTATAATGTTTATTATGGCTATTATGTTTATAATGTTTATTATTGCTCTGAAATTATTTTCTGTGCATTAACAGCCATTCAATTTTAATTAAAAAAGAAAAAATAACTTTTTTCACGGAATTTGGTGGATTCTATAATCAAAGCACACGCGCTCTCCCTCTCTCTTTCTTTTTCGGTGTTACTCGGGATTGAATGAACCCAGGGACATTCTACCTCTGTGCTACACCAACCATATAACCATATATATTTTTTATTTTTATTTTTATTTTTTGTGGTTCTGGGGCTGAACCCAAGGGGCTTTTCTACCTCCAGGCTATACTTCCAGACCTTTTTTTTTTTTTAATACTTTATTTGGAAACAGGATCTCACTAAGTTGCTGAGAGCCTCACTCAGTAGCCGAGGCTGGCTTTGAACCTGTGCAATTCTCCTGTCTCAGCCTACCAAGCGTTGGGATTACAAGCGTGGGCCACCACACCTGGCATTTTTAAAAAATTTTGAAACAGGGTCTCACTAAGTTGCAGAGGTCCTCACTAAATTACTGAGGCTGGTATTGAACCTATGATCCTCCTGTCTCAGCTTCCCAAGTACTGGGATTACAGGCATGTGCCATCACACCCAGCTCAGAACTATATTTCTAACAAAGGAAAACTAAGGAATCTTATCTTAGTATGTTAGAAACCCAGGAGAGCCAGGCATGGTGGTGCACCTTGTAGTCCTGTAGTTGGGAGGCTGAGACAGGAGGACTACAGGTTTGAAGACAGCCTCAGCAAGTAGTGAGATTCTCATCAATCTAGTGAGTCTCTATTTCAAAATAAAAATTTAAAAATAGGGCTAGGCATGTATCTTGGAGGAAAAATGCTCCTGGGCTTTTCTAGTACCAATCACACAAAAACAAAACCCAAAAGATAAAATTTTTCTTTCCTTTCAGGAATTCTAAATAAAAATTTATCTTTCATGGTTTTTAAAGTCATTTTCAATATTATTAATATTTATAATTGTATAAATATGTTTATAATATTTTTGGTGCAACAGGGAATGCTCATTTTTATATTATTTTATAATTTATTTGGAAACAGGGTCTCACTAAGTTGCTGAGAGCCTCACTCAGTAGCTGAGGCTGGCTTCAAACCTGTGCAATCCTCCTTCTCAGCCTCCCAAGTGCTGGGATTACAAGCATGCGCCACCACACCCAGCTACAGTCCATTATTTTATTAGCATAAAATAAAGGGAGGGATTTGGAGTCATCTATATTTACAATAGCCACAGGCAATCATTGATAACTTTTTAGATAAAAACTTTCCTTCTTTTTAAATATGAATACATTATTTTTTGGTGTTACTGGGTATCAAATCCAGTGCCTCGCACGTGTCAAATACATGTTCTACCACGCAGTTACATCCCAGCCCGTATGCACATGTATTTTTGGTGGTACTGGGGAGGGAACCCAGGGCCATTCTACCTCCAAGCTATGCCCCCAGCCCTATTTTTTATTCTTTATTTTGAAACAGGGTCTCACTGACTTGCAAAGGCCTCACTAAGTAACTGAAGCTGTTTGTGAACCACAATCCTCCTGTCTCAGCCTCCCAAATGCTGGGATTACAAGAGTCTGCCATCATACCAGGCTGTAATCCATACGCACACTTTTAAGTAGCGTTGCAATGGTTCAGTAGCTTTGCTCAGCTTTTTTATTTATTAGATTCTACACATTTCATCCCCATGTTATAAACTCACAATAAAAACATGGTTTATTCGTGAATAATAGTCTGTTGGCTGTTTTTTCCAACAATTTTCCTATTGCTTGGCATTATATTTTCACAATTGGTCATTATATAAATAATGTTGTATTTAGAACTATTTTCAGGGGTGGTTTACTACCATCAGAATTATTTTTGTTAATTAAATAAAGCCCAAAGGCAAAGCCAACGTCAGTTGAGGCAGTTACTGAACAGCGATTCATCTTCGATAGCAGACAGGCCTAACTCTAAGCTCCAGCGCTGCGACATTCTAGTTCTCTAAATTTGGCCCGCTTAATTACGTCTCTAAATTGTGGCATCCTCTGCTATAAAGTGAAGATAACAGCAGTACATTACCTTCTGGGGAAGAGCAGTACGGTCCTCTCTAAAACACTTTACTCAGTGCCTGGTGCTCAGCAAGCGATTCAATCAGACCCTACTAAAATCACCACCATCACCAATAATTTTTCTTGGTAGAATTCTCCTTTTTTGTCCTTTTTTAAAAAATGCATTAAGCTGTGCGTGGTGGTGCATGCCTGTAATCCCAGTACTTGGGAGGCTGAGACAGGAGGATCACAGGTTTGGAGCCAGCCTCAGTTCTTAGGCTCTCAACAATCTAGTGAGACTGTTTCCAAATAAAAATATAAAATAGGTCTGGGGGTGTAGCCCAGTGGTAGAAGGCCTCTGGGATCTATCCCAGTACTCCCCCCAAAAGGGCGCACGCTCTCTCTCTCTCTCTCCCTCTCCCTCCATATATATATATATATATATATATATGTATGTATGTATGTATATATATGTATGTATATATACATATATATGTATGTATGTATGTATATATATATACATATATATATGTATAGTGCCCACATATAATAAAAAAATTGCTTATCTCTTTCTTAGCCTAGGGCTAAATTATAAATATGTAAACAAAAATAGATAATAGTGAGTGTCAGATACTGTTTTTAATCCTTAACAGATTAATTCACTATCTTTACTATAAAAAATTTCCTCTTTTATAAGAACATGACAAGAATAAATTCATATAAATTTAATTAAAAATTTAAAAAAAAGATTATCTGGCTGGGCATGGTGGCACACACTTGTAATCCATGCCTTTGGGAAGCTGAGACAGGAGGATCATGGTTCATGGACAGACTTAGCTACTTAGTGAGGCCCTCCGCAACTCAACGAGACCCTGTTTCAAAATAAAGAATAAAAAATAGGGCTGGGGTTGTAGCTCGGAGGTAGAATACCCCTGGGTTGTAGAATGCCCCATCCTCAGTACTGGAAAAAAAATTAATGGATAGGTTGCCTAACAACCTGTCTACTTTAAACTACACAGTGCGCCGGGCGTGGTGGCGCACGCTTGTAATCCCGCGCTTGGGAGGCAGAGACAGGAGGATCACGCAGGTTCGAAGCCAGCTGCATGCGCTGGCTTAGGAGACTCTGTTTCCAAATAAAAATGTAAAAATAGGTCTGGGAGTGTAGCCCGGAGGTAGAAGGGCTTCTAGGAACCCCAGTACCACCAAAACAAACAAACAAACAAACAAACAAACAAACAAACCCTACACAGTGCTATGCTTCTCCATACCAAAGATTTTGTCTTTTCAAAAGCATTTTAAAAGCACAGTGGCTGGAGTAACCTCAGTGTTCAGGAGCAAGAGCATTTGATGGAATATTGGCCATAATTGTAATGCGTAATTGTGAAGATTATCAAAGCAAGATGGAAAACATATAAGCTGTACTATCCATTAAAAAAGAGCAAGGGAAACAGGTATATATGGTATGATTCTCATACTACAGAAGCACAAGCCTACAAAGCAACACTTAAAGGGAATATACAGAAATGGTAAGAGTCAGTAGGTTGTGCCCAGCTAAGAGTGAGGTTGTAGTGGTGGTGGTATAACTCCCCCTCAAATTTCCTGAGTATCTTATGGTTTGAAATACAGGAACAATGAAATCTATTTATAATGCTGTTTATTATGGTGCAGATTTTAATAGTATGGGACAAATTGTTTCTTCTCGGATACTTCTATGGAAAACAGAAGTCTCATTCCCTATCAGCTCTATTTTAAAAGATTTTATATATGGTAACAATAATGGCAGTTAATATTTACTAAAAATTTACAATAATGTCAAGCACTGTTCTAGAAACTTCACATGTATTAGCTAGTCTAATGCTCACAGCAATAGGGGTTTGGCCCTATTATTATCCCAGTTTTACAAAAAAAAGAGCAAACTGAAGCACAGATAGGTTAGGTAACCTGCATCCGGTCGCAAAGCTAGTAAGTGATAAGTGAGAATTAATTAAGTGGTCAATTAATTATTGTCATAGTGGGGATTGAACCCTGAGGCATTCTACTTCTGGGTTACACCTCCGGCCCTATTTTATTTTTATTTGGAAACAGGGTCTCGCTAGATTGATGAGGCTCCTACTTGCTGACATTGTCAGCAAATCTGTGATCCTCCTATCTCAGCCGCCTAAGTAGTGAGATTACAGGCATGTATCAACATGCCTGGCCAAGAGTGAGGATTTATTTATTTATTTATTTTTATGGGTCTGGGGATAGAACCCAGAGGCATTCGACCTCCAAGCTACACCCTTTGCAACTCTGTGAGACCCTGTTTCAAAATAATGAATAAAAAATAAAAGTAGGGGTGTAGCTGGGAGGTAGAATGCCCCTGGGTTACAACCCCCAGCACCACAAAAAAAGTTAAGAGAAACATGGGTAAGATATTTTGCCATGTTTTATCTCAGTTTCCCCATCTGTAAAATGAGGATGAATAGTACTTACCTTAAAATTATTTTTGTGAGGATTAAATGAATATAATTCATGAAAAAGCATTCAGTGCATCTTGAAGACTTTGGACATGCTTGCTGTATATGAAAGTACTTTTAGTGTTTTGTTGGACTAGTATCTTTTAAACGAAAGGGCAAATTTTTTTCAACAATGTGCTCAGCCTACTTGGTCTTACCTTGCCCAGGAATAACATGAAGTCTCCCACTGTGTTAATGGCAGCCACACGCAGAGCGTTCTCCACCAGGATGACAAAGGCGTCCTTGGCTGAGGTGCAGAAGTTGGTGCTGTTGATAGCTGTGGCTGTGTATGCATTCTGGAAAAGGAAAAAACAAAAAACAAGCAACTTTTCATCAATAAACAGAAACTCATTTACTAAAGATATAAACCATGCATAGTTAAGGTAGCGCTTTTTTAAAATTTTTATTTATTTATTTATTTATTTATTTTAACAATTTTTTAATTGAACATAAATAGTATACATTTACACTATATTTGGTGCCCTCTCCCCCCCCACCCCCGTTTTCTCTTCCCCCCTCCCACCAATGGTTGTCCAGGTTAACCATGTCTTATTCATAATTTTACACATGTTCAGGTGTAGACACTCATTAATCAAGATCGGCCTTTCTCCTCTCCTATCTTCCCATTAAAACTTAGCTAGTATTTCCCCTCTAATATCTGGAGTCCCACTGGTATCCTTTGTGTTTTCTAGTTTGGGCATATTAGAGGAAACATGTGTATCTTCTCCTTCTGTGCTTGGCTGATCTCACTGGGGATGGAACCCAAGAGGCATTCGACCTCCAAGTTATTTTTTATTCTTTATTTTGAAATAGGGTCTTATTGAGTTGCGGAGGGCCTCACTAAGTAGCTAAGTCTGTCCATGAACCATGATCCTCCTGTCTCAGCTTCCCAAGTTACCTCCAAGTCACTGCCCAATTTTTTATTCTTTATTTTGAAACAGGGTCTCACTGAGTTGCAGAGGGCCTTACTTAGTAGCTGAGGCTGTCCGCGAACTGCGATCCTCCTGTCTCAGCCTCCCAAATGCTGGGATTACAAGTGTGCGCCACCATGCCCGGCTATTTAATTGTTTTTTAAAATTTTTTTGGTGGACTGGGGTTCCTGGAAACCCTTCTACCTCCAGGCTACACTCCCAGACCTATTTTATATTTTTATTTGTAAACAGGGCCTCTTAAGCCAGTGTGGCTGGCTTCGAACCTGTGCGATCCTCCTCTCTCCGCCTCCCAAGTGCGGGGATTACAAGAGTGCACAACCACACCCGGCAAGAGTGAGGATTTAAATTTAGGAAGTCAGACTCCAGATACATGAATTCTTTCCTAAATTTTGTTTTTTGGTACTGAGGACTAAACCCAGAATTATTCTACTTCCGATCCACACTTTCAACCCTTTTTATTTTATTTTTTTTGTTTTGAAATAGGTTCTCTGTAGGTTGCTGAGAGCCTCACTATTTGCTGAGGCTGTCTTCAAACCTATGATCTTCCTGTATCAGCCTCTCAAGTACTGGTGTTACAGGTGTGTGCCGCAACACCCGGCTTCTTAATTTACTGATCAAAATATGTAAGGAGAGAAGCCCAGCGTGGTGGTGCACACCTGAGATCCTCCTGTCTCAGCCTCCCAAGTAGTGGGATTACAAGCATGCGCCACCACATCTGGCTTAAACACTGAGTCTATTTAAATACTGAGTCTGGAAGAGATAGTCTTTAATTTATGAATATTCTATTTGTATGCTTGTTAGTTATTAGGAACCTGGTATGAAGATGAGATTTGAGTTATCAAAAATTTAACTTATCATTATATGATACACTTCACTGATTAAAAATGCAGAACATCTTAGAGTTGAGGACAGGCTACTACTTATGATTCTTAAACTTTTTTCAGTAATGGAGCAGCAAAAAAATCACAGCATTCTTTGAGAAATACAGCAGCCATTTTGATATACTGAATTTCATTGTATAAGCTGGATGATTTATTATCAAAATATATTGCTGTATTATGTCTTCAGTCATTTTTTTCTCAAAAGCTAATATATAAGCTATTGTAGAGAAATTATTAAGCTTTTCTGTTAGAATTCATTCCCTATTTGTTCCCTTCTATTGTCCTCCGCTGGTGCTTCTTATCAGTTATGACAGCAGGAACCACCGAACTGCAGGGCACCACATTTTTTTTCCAAGTTGTACAAAAACTTCTTCTGAAACATTGTGCAAAAAGGCCTCAATGAAGTAAAAATAAACTATACATTTGACCTGTGTAACAGTAGCCTTGCTGAAAAACCGTGGGTAAGAACTGCCCCTGCCAAACCTGTCTCAAAGAACACAAGGATGGCCCCCACTTCTCACAAGTTCCCTAAGTACTCATAAAAATACCATTTAACAATTTACTCTAGAGCAGGGATGGGCGCACCACCGCCTGCGGGCTACATCTGGCCTGCTGACTGCTTTTGTAAGTACAGCTTCCCTGGACCACAGCCTTGCTCATTTGTTATGGTTGTTTTCATGCCACGATGGCAGAATTGAACAGCCACGAGAGGCTATATGGCCCGTAAAGCCAAAATATTTACTTTCTAGTCTTCTGCAGAAAAAAAGATTGGCTGACCACGGCCAAGGGTCAATATCAACCTCACGTAAGTGGGGCCCACTTTCTTATCCTTTAAAAATCAGAACCGTATGCGCTCATTTCTAGTCTTAATAATTTTTTCCATACTTCCAGTTTTTTAGTGTCTTTCGCTATAATTCAACAATCTAACGGACAAAGATTTTCAGTGATCTGGGATGTAAGTCTCCTGAAGAGAAATACTTTATGCTCTATATTCTAAGATCTGATCAAGAGAAAAATGAACCAATTATTAACAATAGGTTTTCAAGGGGAAAATTCTTTGAAATACCCTACCATATTATATTGATTATGAGATACATTATGATGTTAAAAAGCATTATTATGAACCAGGCATGGTAGTACACACCTGTAATCCCAGTACTTGGGAGGCTGAGAAGAGCCTCAGCAACTTAGTGAGACCCTGTTTCAAAATAAAAAAATAAAAAATAGGTATGGTGGTATAGCTCAGAGATAGAATGGGTTCAATCCCCAATAAAACACACACACACACACACATACACACACACACACACACACACACACACACACACACAGTACATATATTATAATGCCTAGAATCAAAGAAATTGGACATTTGGACAGTCTATTTAAATCAACTGTCTTATTTGCCCACTCCCCAAATGAGGAACATCTAACCTTAACTATGTTGTTTACTCTTTCCAGTTTCACCACAATTCTCCTTAAAACAAAAGACAGAGCCTGATGTTTTGTTCTCTGTAATGGTCATACCAGCTGACTCTGGCACAGGGCCCAACACTGGCAAACTCCACATTAAAAGCTTTTGATTTCTTTATGCTTGCCACTCTGATTGGGGTTAGAAGGAATCTCAGCGTAGTTTTGATTTGCATCTCCCCGATGGCTAATGAAGTTGAACATCTTTTCATGTATCTATTGGCCATTTGTATCTCTTCTTTTGTGAAGCGTCTATCCAGTTCAGTTGCCCATTTCTTGATTGGGTTATTTGTTTTGCTAGAGTAGAGTCTTTTGAGCTCTTTGTATATTCTAGATATTAGCCCTCTATGTGAGTGGTGGCTGGTAAAGATCTTCTCCCATTCTGTAGGCTTTCTCTTTAGGTTCTTGATGGTTTCCTTTGATGAGAAGAAACTTTTTAGTTTGATGCCATCCCACTTGTTAATTATTGCTTTAATTTCCTGCCTTTTGGAAGTCTTGTTGAGAAAGTAACTGCCTGTGCCTATATGTTGGAGTGTTGAGCCTGTGCCCTCCTCTAATAACTTTACAGTCTCTAGTCTAATTTCTAAGTCTTTGATCCATCTCGAGTTCATTCCTGTGCATGTTGAGAGGTAAACAACAAATGCTGGTGAGGATGTGGGGAAATAGGAACTCTTTTACACTGTTGGTGGGAGTGAAAAGTAGTTCAGCCACCTTGGAAAACTGGGAATAGATCCACTATATGATCCGGCTATACCTCTCCTGGGTATTTGTCCAAAAGGGTTGAAATCAGAGAACTACAGTAACATATGCATATCCATGTCCATAGCAGCACAATTCGTAATAGCCAAAATATGGAACCAACCTAGGTCTTCATCAACAGATGAATGGATTGCAAAACTATAGGAAATACACACAATGGAATTATACTCAGCTATAAAGAAGAACAAAATCATGTCATTCGCAAGAACATGGAAGTCCTGGAGAACATTATGTTAAATGATATCAGCCAAACACAGAAAGAGAAGGGACTTAGGTTTTCTCTAATATGCTCAAACTAGGAACTATTAGGGAAACCAGAGGGACTCCAGATATTGGAGGGGAAACTTCACCAAAGCTAGAATGGAAGGATAGGAGAGGAAGAAGGCTGAGGTTGATTAATGAAGGAACTACATCCGAATTTGTGTAAAAATATAAATATAGCATGGTTAACCTGGACACTCATTGTTGGGAGGGGGAAGGAGAAGTGGGGGGGAAGAGAACCAAGCATAGTCTGAATGTATGCCATTTTCAATATGTTCCACATTAAAAAAAAGCTTTTGAGTTCACTTGAGAATTATTGTTCTTCCTTTTGCTTCTTTCTTTCTTCCCTACCCCACCCCATTCCAGAATGGGGCTTTTAGAATGGAAACCTATTTATTTGTAGACAAGGAAGGAAGCAGCCACAATTCCCTTTCCCCACCCCTCAGTCCCAGGGTAGGATATCATCAGAGCAATTTAGGGTTCCTGGCACTAATCCTCTAGATCTGAGCGATACCTTTCTATTCAACTGAACTGAAAAACACAGGCAGGTATTTTGTAAGCTCTTTCACCTACTTCCAGGGCAGGAAGATGAGCTGTGTGAGATTCACATAGGTCAAGATGACCTCTTAAGGAAGAGAAATGTGCTTTAGATCACAGCAGGTCAAAGAAATTTCCTTATGTTTCTATACCAACTAGTTGGAGAGGTTGGTATAAGGTTCTCAAAAAGTTCTGAATCCTTTGTGGCTTTTCCTGATGCAGTTCTTTGAGCTTTCTGCAGAGTACTTAGTTGAGATTTGGGGAGTCCATCTACTGTCCCAGACGGCCTTTCTTCTCCTGAGCTACACTGCCCCCCGAGAGGTGTTACAGGTTTTCCTGTAATTCACACCCAACATCTCTCAGACAGGACACACGCTTAACGATATGTAGCTCCCAGAAGCCAGACAAAGGATGACCACCACCCAACACCTGTTAGCCCAACTGGTCCCTGGTAGTACTTTTGTGTGGTAAATTTATTGAAAAAGCTATGATTATATGAACAAAAATATGTTACGGCATGAGGTTACGTGCACAGGTATCAGGATTCCTTAGCCACCTGCTTAGCAGCTTTCACATTACCACACCTTCTTTCTTTTCTTTATTGAAGGTGTAGAAATTCTCTTAAAGTTCAAAGCACTTACTTACCTGGTAACTCTTAGAAGGGGCAATCTAGCAGCAAAAGGGTAGCAAAAAGGAAATAGGACTCAGGCAACTCTATGTGTAGATTCTTATAAACTAAGTGGATAATTACAGTTATTCCTTCCTATTTAGGGTGAGGAATGGAGGGCCATGCTATGGTCGAAATGCGTAATTCATAAGTTCAAAAGCTAATCACCAAAGTGACAGTCTAAAGGGGAAGAGGTGAGTGAATGGGAATAACGTCCCCAAAGAGGCCCCAGAGAGCTGTCTTGTTTCTCCCACCACGCGAGGACGCAGCACAGATAGTGGGCCTTCATCAGACCCCAAATCTAACGGTGTCTTGACCTTAGACCTTTCAGTCTCCAGACTTATGAGGAACAAATTACTGATGCTTATAAGCTACCCAGTTTATAGTAGTTTGTTATAGTAGCTGAAATAGGCCATAGACAGGGCATAACATTAAACCCACACCATAGCTTTAGTGTCCTTTTGTTCTAAATGCTTAAGGTTTTTAAGAGTCAGAAGAATTAAAAGTATGTTTCAAACCTCGTTTAAATGTTCTTTAAAATCATTACTTGTCTTAGTTTATAGCATAAAACATGAAAATTTGAGAAGTTTGAATATTGACTATAATAAATGGTATTTTGATTTTTTTATGCCACACAAAAATGTATATCTACTCCTATGGGAAACATCAAGACACAATACAAATAGCTAAGCAAACTCAGATTTTAAAACGTCCTCTTCATCTAGATCATGTGATCTGCTACAAGATCTTAATTTTTCATCTATAAAGCAGAGGAAATAATGCCTTCCTTACAGAGTTGTGGAGAGGAATCCATAATGTATAAAAGGGCTTAGAATGGCATCAGGTATATAGTAGTATACTAAAAAAATTATTCTCTGTAAACTTCTACTCTACACTACATAGAGAAAGGATTTATAATATTAAAGACTCATTAGTCAGAGAACAGATACCCTTCAGTGTTAACTGTACTAGCTCCAAATGGCAAAGTAAAACAAGGCCTGAGAAATCCCATACCCAAATGGAAAATTTCTCTACCTAAAGTGAATTCTGCTAGATGACTTGCACCGTCACCTTAGTGTCACATCACAAACCTGCAGGACAACGAGTGGTTCACAGTTCGCTCTGTTTGCAAGACTCTAGCACCTATAGTATAAATAGTGGACGGACTCTCAACACTCTAGCAGTGGCACAGGAGACACAAGCACTGCTGGCGACCGGCTCTCACATTATAGCACCTCAGGCTCCAAACAGAACTAAGTGTGTATTCAGAATTCCCTCTAGTACTTTGTTCACACATTTGCTTACTCTTTTCATGCTTCCTTGAAACCTCAAACATTTCCTATAAAACAATCTGAAATTAACAGAACCTATACGAGAAAGGCCGGCATTCCACAAATTCTCTAAAGCAATGGCAATAAGTTGGTGCTGGTGGACGACTGACATTGCGTAGCTCAAGTAACTATTTACGTAAGCACTACTAGAGTTTGCTTTATTAGTTGTCAGCATTTTAATAGTGGGAGACAAGATGTGAACATCCAAAACTCTGGCTTCTCTTGAAGAATCTATAAGTTGTTTATAAATTCTTACACGGCCACAGTCTATAAGCCAAGGTAGTGACTGCCTTTCTTAGATGAACTGTGAGCTCTTCCACTAACCACAGTCTCCACTACTCTCTCGTCATAGGGCTCAGTCGGCTTTATTCTTTTACACTACTTCAACTGGCCTTTGAATGTGTTCTGGGGCTTCCAGCCCTGCCCAAGGCCTTTTGATGGGCTGTATGCAGATCTCAGGAAGAATCGCAAAAGAAAAAGGAGAAAGGAACAACAGAAAAAGCCATTAACTCATTCTTAATCATCTTAATAGAGTACTAGGCAAAACAGAATTCTGAATAAGGGATTCTTCACATAGAGCATGAGGCCCAGCGCCTGGCACATGGTAAGGGCTCACTGAATGTTAGCTGGTGGATGCCCACCCAGCTCCGAAACATCTCATAGGAAAAAGGTTTAAAATGTTCCACCACAAACCCATCTTATCTTCAACCTGCCCTGGCAGTAAATTTTCCCCTATGTTGACCTCATTCCAAATGAAGCACTCCCTATGAGCACAGGAGACAAGGAGCACTGCCGGGGACCAGTTCCCTCATCACAACACTTTGTGTTCCCAAACAAAAGTACTGAGTGTGAGTTCAGAACCCCCCCCCCAACTTTGTTCATATATGTGCTTACTATTTTATTATTATTATTATTATTAGTAGTAGTAGTAGTAGTAGTAGTACTGAGGGTGGAAGCCAGGGGCTTTTCTACCTCCGGGCTATACTCCCAGACCTATTTTATACTTTATTTGAAAACAGGGTCTCACTAAGTTGCTGAGGCTGGCTTCTAATCTGTACAATCTTCCTGTCTCAGCCTCCCAAGCGCTGGGATTACAAGTGTGCGCCACCATGCCCAGCTTATCTTATTATTATTTTTTTGTGGTACTAGGGATGGACCCCAGAGGCATTCTATCTCTGAGGTACACCCCCACCCTAATTTTTATTCTTTATTTTGAAACAGGGTCTCACTGAGTTGCAAAGGGCCTCACTAAGTAGCTGAGGCTCCTGTCTCAATCTCCCAAATGCTGGGATTACAAGCATGTGCCACCACGTCTGGCTCTGTGCTTACTATTTTATTGCTGCCCTAGGAATGTCAAACATCCTATTTACCAAAATAATACAAAATGGACAAAATGTGTACAAGAAAGGCCAGCATCTCCAAGCTGTTGGTCCTAATTCATGACTAACCTTTAGTTTAGGGCATGCTGGAAACCCTAGATTTTTTTCACCTGATCACTTTTTTTTTATATCACAGGGTTTATTTTCTTCAATACAGCTGAGCATCTCCTATTTGAGATTCTTATTTATAATTTTCCAGTAGCCTGTTAAGTGTTTTTGAATACAAGTATTTACTGATGCAACTGATAATTCATTCAGATAACATTAAAGACAATCTATTGTATATCAAGAATGAAGAGATAAAAGAAAAATAAGATCTCTGCCTTTAAGGAGTTTGAGGTCTAAAGGCAAAGATAAAGAAGACTATTGTAAAGCATGCATGTCCATGTTTATAGCTGAGCAACTCACAAGAGCTAAGTTATGGAACCTGCCTAGCCAACTCCAACAGATGAATGGATAAAGAAATCATGATCTATATACACAGTGGAATTTTTACTCTACCATAAGAAGGACAAAATTATGTTATTTGCTGGTAAATGGGAGAATTGCTGAGTGAAATAATCAAGTACTAGCAAGTCAAGGAACATGTTTTCTCTCATATGTGGAAGATACAGAAAAATAAAGGTATAAATAAAAGGCTCTCAAGAAAATGGAAGGGAGACACATAAAGTAGAGAAAGTGGAAATAAGATTGACCAAAAGAATGTTATGTGCATGTATAAATATAACACAATAATTGCCACATTTATGTTTAATTATAATATATCAATTAAAAAACCTTTGCTACATAAATAAAGGAACAGGCAATTCCGATTTTTTTAGAGTTGTCCTGGAGGGATCAATGGCGCTATGCGAGCTGGTGAAAGGCTGGGTGATAGGAAGGCCGCTCAGAGGTGACTCACAGGCAGGATTTTTAAGGTTCAGTGGGAACTGCTTGGCTGTGGGAAGGAAGTCATTCCAGCTACATTTGTGAAACTGTGAAAGCAAAAGGTACCTAGGGAAGGTGGTTGGAACTAGAGGGCTGGGCTTGGCCTCTCTCTCTGAGGACAAGCTATTATGACAGGTACAATTACATTTTGTATCTGTCCATTTTTTGATGAAGATTGCCAAGTGCCCTAAGAAATATAATTTTTTTTTAGGTTTTTATGGGCGTTACTAATTATTTTAAAATGAACTTCCAAACACCCGTACATCTGCAAAGGATATTATGATCAGCAAAAAAGGTATTTTGCTAGAGAAATATCATACCTATTTTCTTGTATGAGCCATGGAGCCCAATAAAGCAAGGCACAGGCATGCTCAATGCAGAGCCACAGGAAGGTCATTCTGACTAGCCTGCAGTGAATGGAAAGCTTAGTGTTTAGAGGTAAGTGGTGAGAAAGTCAATCACTTAAGAGGTAAGTGGTGAGAAAGTCAATTTTGTCTTTGGCCTATTAGATGAGGGCATCAATAGCTTAGAATTGATTTCCAGAGAATGGAAAAGTAGGCAAAAAAAAAAAAAAAGAAAAAAGAAAGAAAGAAAGAAGGAAAGACAGGAAGAAAGAAAAGGCAAGAAGAGTGCTCCACAGTGAATCCTACATGCCTGGATATAGAAAGACAGGAGGCCAACCTATTCCCCTTGGAATCTAGCAACTACCAATTCCTCCAGTCAAGCTTAGAAATAGCATTTCCTATGATAATGTTTCTTGGGCCAACATCACAGTGCTGAGCAGCTGGACCAAGACAAAAAAAAAAAAAAGTATCAGCAGGGAGCACACTGGTTTTGAATGATAGCTGGAAAAAAAGGAACAAATGTCATAACAGCTTCTCACTAAACTAAAGCTCTCAAATGACATTTAAACACATTCAAGAATGATAGCTAGAGAAGAAAGATTCTTAGGTAAAATTTAAAACAGGATGCAAATTAAGAGATAAGAGATAAATGTCTCTGCAGAAAGACGAACCCCAATGATGCTTCATCCATGTAATAATAGAACAATCTTGTATGAACATATGTTAATTAAAAAATAATAGGATTGAAATACATACGCTTGATTGAGGTACAATGTACAATATTAACACAACAAGAAAAATACATCTTTCAATTAAGATGAATAATTTTATCTTGGAAAAAGAAACAATAGTCTATCATTGAAAGTAAAAGACGTATTCTTAAAATATTTTACCTGATTTAAGTAATTTAGGCACTTTTCAAGACACCAAAGGCAACAAATGCAAGATTTCAGCACACATCGTGCACAAGCATTTTCCTGGATGGGGAAAAAAGTGAAATAATTAAAAAACCAAAAAAATCAAACCATCATATATAGAAGACTTCAAGTGAAGTTACAAACTGTGCTTCAAATCCTTCACATCCACCCTTTTCTTCTTTAAAACATAACAACTAACTTATTTTTAATTAGCTCAAGTCAACATTTAATACCTATTGTGTGTATGACACAATGAGGTATGTAAGACAGGCATAGAATTACAACCTAGGAGGAGAAAAAAAAAACACCAAATATAAAATATGTGAGAACCAGAATATGGTATAAATATTAAATGTTAGAGTGGAGAACAGAGAGAGAGATTGTTGCTTGGGAGATGAGAGGAATCAGGAAAGCTTTCTAGGAAGAAGTGACATTTAAGCTAACCTCTGTTGAAATGCAGTTATTTTCACTGTCAAGGATAGGCAATCTATATAAATATATATTGTGTATTTTGGCTCTTTATCAGATGCAAAATTGCAAATATTTTACCCTCTTCTGTAGGTGGTCTTCACGTGGCTGACCGTTTCCTTTGCTGTGGGGAAGCTTTTTAGTTTGATGTCATCCCATTTTGTCATTTTTTTTGCTCCTGATCTCTATGCTTTTGGGGGTCATCTAAAAACCCTTTCCCAGACCGGTGTATTGTAGCAGATCCCCTGTTTCCCTCTAGTAGAGTTGGTCCGTGGATGAAGTTACTCTTGGGCAGAAGGACTAACTTCTGGTATTCTTTTATGCCACAGTAGGGTGACCACCGTTAACAATACCATACTGGGATACTTCAAAATAGAAGAGAAGATTTTGAATGTCCTCATTACAAAGAAAAGATGCACACATGAGGTAATGGCTACTCTAGATACACTGATTTGTTTATTGTACAATATGCACATGTACCAAGACACCACACTGTACCTCACAAAGGTACAATTATCCTGTATCAGTGAAAAAGAAAAAGGAGAGGGGGAAGAAGGCCTAAGGAGGAAGGTGTGTGAGTCAACACAGGAGAAGTGCAGGATGCTCCTGGTGCCAGAGATTAGATTGACTTTTGCCAGAATGCATGACAGGAGTCAAGGAAGAGGGACCTGATTCCTCTATTCATAACTCTGCATTTTTTGTTGGTCCTTTACTTATGCAGAACTGAAGCATGGACTGGGTCCACAGCAAGTGCAGAAAGGAAATTTCCCCTTACCTTTCCTTTGAGCTGACTGTGAATGTACATAAGGATCATTCGTGGAATTTTGACTAATGTAATAATGAAGGATCCTTTTGCCACAGTACCAAGGTGATAACGGATAAGGCGACTCACTGATGCCAGAATAGGTGTAAATGGCAAGTTTCTTTTATCCCTTAGACAAAAAAGGACCAAGAAAGATGATTAAAACAAAGCCTAGTCCAGCATGAAAAAGCAAGCATTTCTTAAAGGCTAATGCTGTGGAAAGTCACCTCATTATTCTCCTCCTAGCTTTAAAACAAAATAGCAAAGTAATATATATGTAATACAAATGCCAAGGATGTGTCATATAAAATTGTTCCGTTTCTCAGTGGTAGTTTAATTTGGTTCTTGTGCTTTGAAACTTCTTATAATAAATACTTAAGTTGATTGTAATCAGAAATAAATCTTTGGGGGGATGGCACTGGGAATTGAACCCAGAAATATTTTTATCTCTGACCTATACCCTCAGCCTTATTTTAATTTTAATTTTGAAACAGGACTTCACTGAATAGCCAAGACTGATTTCCTGTCTCAGCCTCCCAAGTACTCGGATTATGGTGTGTGCCACCATGCCAGAAAACAGAATTTTAAAAGATGTTTAATCTAGATCTGGCACTTCATTATAATAGAAAACTATGCAGCCTGTAAAGTTCATTTATTTATGGTCCTAGGGGTTGAACATAGGGGCATTCTACCTCCACGTTATACCTCCGTCCTTTTTATTCTGAATCTGGGTCTCACTAAATTCGTTAAGTTGCCGAGGCTGGATTGAACCTGTTATTCTCCTGCCTCTGAATCTCACATATTGAAGTTTCAGGTGTGCCCTATATCGCTCAATTAGCCTACAGCTTTAATACTTAGCTCTGAAGTCAGCAAAGAGGGCTCCCAACCAACATTTTCACTAACCCTTTCCCCCCCCAAATAAAAAAATCCCTTGGTGGCCTTTTATATGAAGCAAAAGTACACTTGGTACTGTTACAAAGTCTACTTTTCTACTAGGCAATATCATGACCTGCTGATCTGATGAACTGAGACCATTATAGAAGATTGCAAAGAATAAAATAACAATCTCTCATTTTCCCACCTCCCAGAATGATCAACTAGAACATTTTGTCATATTCATTTCCAACTAATTTTTTTTTTTAGATAAATGAAACGTATCGGCCTCAGTGGCATTCCCCTGCCCCTCAGAGACACAATCGCTTAAATGAACTTGATTTTTTGGACAAGTCCCCACTCTCACCTTGTAAAATAGTATGTCACCACAGCTCCTGCCACGGTCATCTGCTGGCACGCTAGAATAAACTCACTGATCCAAATCAGGCCCACTACGTGGTACCACCACATGTACTGCAGAGGCCCAGAAATTTTGAACTCCACCAAGCCTTGGTCATTCTGAACAGCACTGCCTGGGAGAATGTCAAGGAAGGAAAGAAGTGGAACATAAAGTACAAACCAAGAACTGTGGCCATTAAGTAGAAGAGTCCAATTTCCAGCAACACAGCTCTACCACCAAACCACAGATGTCATGTTCTCAGTGCTACTTCATTAAGAGGCAAAAATAATGATCACTTAAAGAGTTGTGAAATTAAGCATTACACATATATGCAATTTTGTTTCTTCAGAGGCACCAGAGAAAGCTTTTAAAAGCTGCTCTATTTGAATATGGTTCCTACTATATTATCAATTACTTAGGTATGAAATTTCCAAGCACTTCAATATTCTCCTTAGAACTATGACTTATTCAGTAACTATAGATCTAAACTGTTAGCTTAGTACAGAAATTAATATTATATTGCTTTGGCGAGTGTGTGCTGACAGGACAGAGAAGTTGCATATGCATTTGCTGTCCTCACACTCCTCACAATTAATTTTGTTTAGGCATAACCTTTATTATTGAAGAAGGCTTCCAGCAGGTTGGAGAGTCTAACTATGACCAGTATCATCTGTAGGAGTTCTACCTAGCTTCAGGATATTTCCAAACTAAAAAATTTGCAAGAATCAAGTTAACTCTTGGCTATACCTAGACTTTGACACAACTCTACAGAAGTTCTACATTCATTTAGTTCATTTTAAAATAAATTCAAACATCTGAGTCAGTATAGAGCTCACTTCAAATCCATGAGCATCTCAAAACGAGGATGCAGTTTCAGGCCTTACCTGGTCTCAAAGCTAGTATGTTGCTAGGATGCTCTAAGAAGCATGAATAAGGGGTGAGTTACTGAAGAGCCACTACCACTGCTAGATCTAATAATTACTGAGCCTTAATCAATGTAACTGAAGAATTATATCTTTGATTTTTGTTGTTGTCGTTGGAGACGGAAGCCCCAGGTCCTCACACATGCTAGGCAAATGCTCGACCACTGATATTCCCAACCCTCTGACAACCTCAGTTCTCTCTGATGTGTTACAAGTATTTGAGTGCAAAAAATAAAAATTTGAAAAGGCAAAAAAAAAAAAAAAAGTATTTGAGTGCAAACTAGATTTGTTACTAAGAAGCAACATATCTTCTTACCGGTAGTGCCAAGAAAAAGAAGTGTCATGATCCAGTAAGCCCAAAACAAGAGAAGAGCGAAGAAAGTCCAGAAGGGCTGGAAGACCAGCAGGGGAAGGTGGATGAAGACCTTGCCAGCCACGTGGAACAGGGCGATGGTGAGGGCAACACGTTTGCGCATAACCAGCATGATCAGGAACAAGATAACCTGGATGCAGAGAATGGAGGCAAGGGGTCCAGTCACTCTTCTTCTTCTTTCTTTCTTTTTCTTTTTCTCCCAGTACTGGGGATGGAACCCAAGGACATTCGACCTCTGAGCTACGCCTCCACCCTGTTTTTTATTCTTTCTTTTGAAACAGGGTCTCACTAAGTTGCAAGGGCCTCACTAGGTAGCTGAGGCTGGCTGTGAACCATGATCCTCCTGCCTCAATCTCCCAAATGCTGGGATTATGAGTGTGCGCCACCACGCCTGGCTTCCAGTCACTCTTCTAAGCAATGAAAATAGAAACTGAAAGTAGTAAAAACCTTTAACTTAACCTTCAACCCCAAACCCAGAAGTATCATTCTCTGAATCCCAATAATACTTGTAGTCTCTCTCAGGTAGTATCCAAAGTGCCCCTTAAATTGCTAAAATAATTTCTCCATTTATTAAATTCAAGAATTTCTCCTTGAATTTTACCTTTCCTTTCACCACTCATGACCAATGAAAATGTGGTATTTGTCAGTCAGGACGAGACTCTTCATTTGAACAAGATATGTTCTTGTCACTCTGACAAGGGCTGAGAGGACCATATGCCATTACCCAGAAAGCACAGGAGCTATTTATTTGTATCCCATCTCTATTATTGAACCACAGGCTCCTGAAGAGTGGGATCTGAGGCAGACTCATCTTGGACTCCTCCCTGTCTCCATTCCTTACCCCAGGAGACAGACAGAGAATTGTTCTTAAAGCATGATTACCAAGCATCATTTGGCACTGACTGTTTTATGGTAGCTTAATTTTTTCTTTTCAATGTTCATAAAAAGCTTGGGATTCCTCCTAGAAACCCACTGATCTTTTTTTTCATTTATTTTTTTCCCCAGAGCAGACAATAGTGAATTAAAGGTTTGACTATAGGTTATCGAACCTATTACTGTGTTATAACTAAGCAGTAACTCTCATCTACATTTTTTTGGGGGGGGTACTGGGGACTGAACCCAGGGGCATTCTACCTCTGAGCTACAACCTCATTTCTGTTTTTTGTTCTCAATTTTGAAATTGGGTCTCACTCAATTGTAGAAGGCCTCACTAAGTAGCTGAGGCTGGCCATGAACCTGCAATCCTCCTGTCTCAGCCTCCCAAGTACTGGGATTATAAAGCATGCACCACCATTTCCGGCTTTCACTTACCTTTTTTTATATAACACATATTGTTAAAAGATAAGTTTGAATGAAAAGAATGGGAAATCAGTGAATAAGAAAATGAGATAGAGATAATATGGTATTTCCTAATATTCTTTTCTACAGTAAAATTATTTATTTACTTATTTGTAGTACTGGGGATTGAATTCAGGGGCCTTCTATCTCTGAGCTACATCTCCAACCTTATTTTTATTTTTTTTAAAAACAGGTTCTCACTAAGTTGCTGAGAGTTTTACTGAACTGCTAAAGCTGGCTACAAATCTGCAATTCTCCTTTCTTAGCTCTAATTGTAATACTTGGGAGGCTGAGACAGAAGAATCACAGGTTTAAGGACAGCCTCAGAAAGTACTGAGAATTTCATCAACCTAGCAAGACTCTGTTTAAAAATAAAAAAAGGAAGGCTGAGGGTGTAGCTGGGAGGTAAAGTATCCCTGGATTCAATTCCCAGTACCACACACAAAAGTAATTATATTACCTTATGATGATAAGAAATGTGTTCTTAGCAAATGATAATTTAAATATTCTAGGTGAAAATCTCTCAAAAAGCAGGCAGAAGCTGGGCATGGTGGCGCATGCTTGTAATCCCAGCATTTGGGCAGCTGAGACAGGAGGATCCACATTCATGGACAGCCTCAGCTACTTAGTAAGGCCCTCTGCAACTTATTGAGACTCTGTTTCAAAATAAAGGATAAGGGCCAGTTGTGGTGGCACACGCTTGTAATTCCCGGTCTTGGGAGGCAGAGACAGGAGGATCACGCAGGTTCGAAGTCAGCCGCTCTGGCTTAAGAGACCCTGTTTCCAAATAAAAATATAAAAATAGGTCTGGGAGTGTAGCCCGGAGGTAGAAGGGCAACTGAACAGTTCTTACTAGGAAAACCTTCAGCAGAGTTTAAAAAGTGTTAGCTGGGCAGGGTGGCACATGCCTGCAATCCCAGTACTTGGGAGGCTGAATGCTGAGATAGGAAGATCTCAGGTTTGAGGATGGTCTCAGCAAGTAGTGAGACTCACCAGCCTAGTGAGACCCTGTTTCTAAATGAAAATAAAATCGGGCTGGAGGTGTAGCTTGGAGGTAGAATGTCCCTGGGTTCAATTCCCAGTACCCCCACCACACATAAAAGTTTTGTAAACTACAGGGTAGAGATTTTATCAGGGTTGGGAATAGAAAAGCTAGAGGTGAGTTTTTGCTGCTTTAATGATCTCCTGCATATAAAAGCAGAACTGATAGATAAGACATCCCCAGCCTGTACTCACGGTGAACACTGTGGCTGAGATGGCGTAGATGAGGAGGGCCCGGAGATTGTCTTTGGCTATCTGAAGCTGTTCAGGAATAACTGTTTCTTTGGGAGACATTCTTTGTTTTGCATACAGCCACCAAAGTACACCTGTGCCACCTGGAGAGAGAAAACAAAACAAAACAAAAAGCCAATTGTTTTTTGCAATAATTAGCACAAAAAAAAAAGTGACACAAAACTTCAGTTTTCAGGACCTTTGCTGCACATGCCATGGGGCTGACACAAGTGACAATCCATTCAGCTGAGAGGAATGTAGTTCTAACTTTGGCCAGCATGAGGGGAGTACCAATTACTCTGTTAACAACTTTCACATTAAGCACTTACAAATCTCTCAGTGTATCAAATCAACCTCCTTCAAATATACCTATTATTGACTAGGAAACAGAGAGAGCTAGCTACAACAGATACCTCTTAGAGGAATTGGTAACTTCAGGGTCTAGTGCTGACCCTGAGTCCTGCCATTGAATAATTATTTGTACAATGAATAAACAGAGCTCACAGGAGTAGTCCCTATCAAGCAAAGTCAGGAAATAGCTGATAGAAGCGGATGCCAGAGATAAGCGTTCATCTCCAGTTCTGGTTCACGGATCTGGAGAACCAGACTAAAAAGGAAGGCAAACCTCCTTCTACAAAGGAGAGCTGAACTGTACAGCTGCATTCATTCCATTCAAACGTTCCAAGTGGCTAAAACACCTTTTCTTCTATCTGAGGAAGGAGCAGTAAATACAACCAAGTCCCTACTTTCTCTGCTCATGAACTTATATGGTAATAGGGAAATGAAAAATAAGTAAAGATTAGTCAAAACACAGTATATTCCATCTAAGGGGGAAAAAGATCTCCTGGTGAGAAGTATAGTGCTTGTACTGAGAAGGCATTGAAATTTATATAATATTGGTAATTAAGGCCTCCCTGGAAGAGGGTGTCTGAGCAAGAGAATCAAAAGTGAGAGGGAAGAGAGTGACCTAAGGAATAAAATGTTCCAGGCAAAGATATAGGATGCTGATGTTGGATGGGACCAGGTAAGAGAAAGGAAGAGACGGCTGTGACTGTCGAGCTGCAAGGGGCAGAGTGTTCAGAGGTGAGCAGAGTGGGAGCAGGGGAACAGACCATCTGGTAAGGTCTGTAGGCCACAATCACTAAGGAAGATTCACAACAGATACAATAAATGCCTAGGGGAACTGAGCTGGAATCTACGCCCATTGACCTGACTTCCATCGGTACTCATGTGAAGATTGAATAGGTCCAGCTGGGATATAGCTCAGTGGTAGAATGTTTGCTAAATGTGTGTGAGGCCCTGGTACTAACTACCAGACACACACACACACACACACACACACACACACACACACCTCCATCACTACCACCACCAACAGTGACCAGATCAAGGGAAAATTCCACATCTTATCTGTTGGCAAATACCATGCATGGGTTTTTTCTTCAGTTGAAGATAAGTGAAGAAACCAAAGGAAGTAAGGGTCTATGAAAACTATCTCTTCCATTTTAAAAGCTTGTAGGTAGGTAGAAGAAAATTGTTTGGAGAGCTATTTAAAGTATTCCAAAAAATGGAAGAATATATGTTCCCTATAAACAGGAATAGACAGTTATGAGAAAAGCTCAAGATCAAGGAGATGATAATATCATTAAGGAGAACATTAGTACCTATAGCTATAAACATCATTTATTAAGTATTTAAATTTCTTGTAGGTGCCAGGCATGATGGTGCACGCTTGTAATCCCAGCATTCAGGAGGCTGAGACAGGAGCATTGTGGTTCGTGGTCAGCCTCAGCTACTTAGTAAGGCCCTTTGCAACTCAGTGAGACCCCATCTCAAAATAAAAAAATAAAAAATAGGGCTGTGTAGCTCAGAGATAGAATTCCCCTGGGTTCCATCCATAGTACCACCAAAAAAAAAAAAAAAAAAAAAATGTTGGGCCAGGCGTGGTGGTGCACACTTGTAATCCCCGCGCTTGGGAGGCAGAGACAGGAGGATCATTCAGGTTCAAAGCCAGCGGCGTACGCTGGCTTAGGAGACCCTGTTTCCAAGTAAAAATGTAAAAAATAGATCTTGGAGTGTAGCCCGGAGGTAGAAGCCTTCCAGGAACCCCAGTACCACCAAAAAAAAAAATGTTGTATTAATTTGTTAACCCCATTATAGCTATATCCTAATTTAATCACCACGACACTGTTAGGTGTTTATTATAAACTGTACACATGATAAAATTGAAACTTAGGAAAGTTATATGACATGCCAAATGTCACATGGAACAATTGGTAGAGTTATTACTCAAATTTAGATATATTATGGAAGCTTTCCATCTACCCACAGAATTAGGTACAGGGGCTATAAGCTGAAATGAAAAGAAAGATGGTTGAGAGAAGAAATGCCTACAAATAAAAGAAAATTGGAATAACAAAAATTTAGATTGTTACAAATAGATACAGAACAGAGAGTGAGGAAAACTAAGTCAGTAATATGAAAATAAACTTGAAGAGCTCTTCCTGAATATTAAAGAAAATGAAAAAACACTGAAACGACAATTTTAAATATAACAGTTGAAGAAAAACAATGACCTTAATAAAAAGGCTTCTGGAACCAAAAGAGTAATTTAAAAACTTCAGAGTTGAAAAAGATCCTTCCTCAGAAAGATCATAGGCAACCTTAAGATCGAGAACTGGATAAGCTTTGAATTATAATAATCACTTAAACATCTAGGTAGATGAAAGAAGTTATAGAGTAAAGGGACCAATTTTAGGCCGGTCTCAGAGATATCTGAAATAAAAGAACGGACACAATTATTGCACCCAAAGAACTTTACACCCAATGAAGTAAAAATTCACATATGAAGGCAAAGACAATCTTAGGTAAGAACTGAGGCAACGTACAACCCAGAAATCCTTCACTAACAAATTACTTGAGTTCTAATCACTCCAAAGACGAATCAAAATTAAGAATCAATGAAGAAAGTTTATGGACAAAGGACTTACTAAAACTTGTCCAGGAAAACTCAAATGTAAATGCTAATATAATTCTGAAACCTTCTAAGGCAAAGGTAAAAGTAAAAAATAAAAAATAAAAATCTAAGAAAGAAATAGTATGTGGAAAATATTACATTAATAATAACCTGCATGCAAAGGCTCAGATTATTTAACAAGGCTAAAATGTGGGAGTGAGTGGAAGAAAGGATAAAAAGAAGGAAAGTCTCTGTTAACTCAATGTATACCATTTCAACCTCTGATAATTATAGAACTCTAGATTAAAATGAACTTTCTCAAAATGTATAGGTTACCAACTGCAAAAGATAAGTCTGAGAAAGCATAGTTTTATATAGAAAAACAAGAAAGCATAGATTTCAGAAAAAAAAAATAAAACAGATGACAACAGAAAAGCCAAATATCCCAGTGGGTACAGACTTCATTACTAAAAAGAGTCTCATATCCAGCTAAAAAATTTAACTCAATAATGTATATTCATATACATGTGCAGAGAAGACAAGTCTGGACTTCAAAGGCTAACAGTGGTGACAGAAGGAGGGGGAATATAATTATGGAATGCTTAAGGTAAAAATAAACACTCTTTAAGGAGAAGATAACAGCACATGAAAATAAAATTTGTATTTTTCTCTTTATATTTCTGTGTGCTACCATGGAATTATTTTAGGTACCATAAAAACAAAGAACTAAGTATCTTACCAAGTGACCCCAGAATGACCAAGATTGTTAAGATCCACACAAGTACTCTTGATATATACCTGATTATCACCATCAGAATCATGGACAGAACTGTAGGGGAGATAAACAGAGAACAAAAGAGAATTACTTGAATACATAGAAGACTATAAAAAGAAGCCCGTTCAATTGCTATTCCTCCCGCCCCCCCCCCAGGGAACTAGTTCATGACCACAATTTAGGAATAAAGGACTCTGGCTGCCCTTGCATTCTGATTTTGCTACTTCAATAGCATCATGCCAAAGCAAAGGGTTTATGGGCTACAGGAAGGAATGCATGCGAATGCACATGGCAACTCAGAACAGCACGGGACTGTCCTGAATTCACCACAGGGGAGACATCAGACATGCAAACATACATGCTGGCACACAATGTGTAGAGAGTGACATGTCATGTTGGTGACAAGAAAAAGTAACACATGTAGACAAAGATCAGTTAAACTAGTGCTACGCTGCCTTCCGCAAGGTCTGCAATTCATGACCAACTTCTCTGACTATAAATTTTATCTTTATCTAGCTCCTCTGTAACTCAGGTCCAAAACCTGAGTTTTTTATCTGTAACTCTAAGAACACCAGGGGAGGATGTGACCCTGCAGGATAATAATGTCCTGAAGCCTACTGAGTCTAGCCTTTCCTCCCAAATTAGCAAAGCTTATGTTGAACTACTTGGCCCACTCCTTTACCTATCATAAACAAAATCCCAATATGCTAAAATCTTGAGTAAAATTCAAAAGAAAGGAAGGAAGGAAGGAAGGAAGGAAGGAAGGAAGGAAGGATTTAAACCCTAGCATGAGAAATACATTTTTGAAACAATAAACTGTAAAACTTTAATGATTTTAAAGGGTTACTCCACAAACAAATAAGCAAAGATATTTTGGGTTTATATTACATTCTGCAGCCTCAAAAGAGACTCATTCCAATTAAGAAAATAAATAGAATACCAATGGTCTCACAACATTATTGTCACTATATTTAAGCTCTGTATCTTAGGTTTGGTTAAGGTATTCAGCCATTTCAGAAACCAAATTAATTTTTACATAAAGTTAGACTAATCGTCAAGCGTCTTTTGGCTCTTTGTAAAGCCACATAAATGGTTAGTTTCTGTGTCTAGGGACACTATTAAAATACTCACTTTTGCATTAAATGTACAGGAATGAAACCTCCAAATACCTCAAAATTATATTTTCTTATGGACAGCGTTATTTCAATTGAGTCAAGTACTACCTAAGCAAAAAGAAAATACTCTCTAATGACAGGAAAGATGAAAAATACAGCTTGTATTTTCTCAATGACTACTGCTATTAACAGGCATAAATACTAATCTTATTTATATAATGAAATAGTTGTTTGGTTCCTACCATCTACTTCTTCCAGCTAAGAAGGCCTACAAATGCCAATATATCATTGTATAGTTTTAGACTAATATTGATAGTTTCCATTTTGAAAATAAAATTTTTAATTGATTTTATTATCTTTTTCTGTGTGTGTGTGTGTGTGTGTGTGTGTGTGTGTGTATGTGTGTGTGTGTGTGTTGCTCAGGGTTGAATCCAGCGTATTCTACCTCTGAGCTCCACCCTTAGCCTAATTTTTTATTCTTTATTTTGAAATAGGGTCTCACTAAGTTGTGGAGGACCTCATTAAGTAGCTGAGGCCTGGATTCTCCTGTATCAGCCTCCCAAGTACCGGGATTACAATCGTGCACCACCATGCCCAGCTAGTAATTGACTAGAAACTCAGTGGCTAATAAGTGGAGATTTTCTAGTGGAGATTTCCTAATTTTTCCAGCAATATTATAAACTGTAGCAAAGCAAAGAGAATCACATTATTCAAAAGTTATCTATTGGAAATCTATGTTCTTAGATAGAAATATATAAAAGAATTTGTGGCCTCTTTCATAAGTCAATACACTTTCTGGAATCATAAAACAGGATTCTTGATTCATTAAAAGAAGTCTCTCACTATTAAATTAAAAGTCGTCATAGACTTAGTAACCAAAGTTTGGGAAAACACTAGTTTTCACAATGAAGAGAAAAAAAAAGAAGGGAAATGAGTTTCAGATATATATATATATATATATATACATACATACTTTTATGTACATATATATAACTATGTATAATCTGAAACAATTATTTTGGTTATGGGAAGTTAAACATATTACAAGTATCCCCAGTTGTATTCATATTTTGGCTAAAAGAACAATCTTCTACTGCAGTACTATGCAATAGCTAATAATGAGAAAAACAATTACCTAGTGATAACAAGCAAAGTCCCAATATAATTTCTTTGCTGGTCATTACTCCACTAATCAGCCTGTGTAAGACACTATTGTCACTGACAAAGGTGATCAGGGCCTCTGCAAACTTGGCATAGCAGGAAATGTTCACAGGAGCACAGCGATGGAAGAATGGAATAGGTGCACTGGTGACACAAGAAAAAAAAATCAGAAAAAAAATTACTCCTACTTAATATAAATGCCACATCAAACACACAAATGAGAGGTGAATATGGCTGCAATCCACTCCACCCTCCACACACCATTTGGGGAGCTAAGAGCTGTGTGCCGAATGCTATGGGGATGGTTATGGGCAGCGATGCAGTCTTACCACAGGCCTTATCAAAGAGGGTGGAGTGCATGTTTCAACAGATGACATTGCCCTCCCCTTCTGGAAAGAAATGCGCATACATGTACACATACACACACAGGACTACCAGAAGCGAAACCAAACACTTGAACTCCTCAGCCTGCACATCCACCAGTCAAGGGGCAGATGACAACGCTTACAGACACATACATTTCATTGAACTGAAAATGAATTTTGGCCATAGCAATTTAAAAGTAAAGCACACACATGCTTTTGCTTGAAATGTGCCGCCATTAATAGAATGTTTTCTCTAACCAAACAGCATTACAAAACCTCAGATTAGTAAAGGTGCTTAGGGCACAAACTCAATATCCCCGAGAGAAACAAGTCATGCCAAGAAATCAACATACAGCATAATAAACAGCTATTTAAAACAATAACAGTGAGAGCTCGGATACGGAGATGCTTATAAGGTAACATGACAAGGGGAAAATTATTTCTAAAGTGATGATGACATCTATGCATAAAAGATTATACGTAAGGATGGGATCGGAAAAAGAATGCTTAAAAAGTGCAAACTATCTGACTTGTCATGATCATGGAATTCTGGGTTGATTTCATTTTTTTTATGTTACTGAGAATCCAAGATTATATGTAAAAAAGAAGAAATAACCAATTATTAACCAGTTAACATTTAATCCAAGCTTACATGAACTACAGCTTTGACTGGTGAAGGAACATAGCCAGGTGTGAACTGTGACATAAATCTAGAATAATGGTTCTGTATCAACGTCTGAGAGGACAATACACATCTAGTTGATGAGAGAATTTAAACAAAGAACTATGAATGTGCCTTCAGGATATGTCAGGATTGTAAGAGAGTCCATATGTACTTCCATGCACAAATTGGCACTTACATGTGAATTAAGTTAAAATTTAGCCATCATTAACATGAGTGCCACATTTTTGGAACTGTTCATAGATCTATCATTTACAAGTCTGACACAACATCTTTTTTTTTTTAACAGAAATGATGTAAATGTGTTCTTATTCTTGGTTGGCACTGTATTTTGGTCCAATTAGTGAATAAGATTATACCAAATTCTGAGGTTTCTAACCTCTGCAAAACAACTTTGTATGACCTAAAAAAAATTCTTTCCAAGTAAGAACATGAGTGAACTATGTATATATTTTCCTTACAGGTTAGTAAATGAGAACTCATGGGTTTAAGAATAAGCAGCATTTGCCATGCTATAATACTTCATGAAACAAAATAATTTTAAAGATGTGGCTGTACCTTGGTTATACTTCAGTAAAATGTATCCAAAAAACGAGGCTCTAACAATATGACATGAATATTCACTTAAAGAATCATCTCTATGTCCTTGGGTGTGTATTTGCCTATGTCTCCAAAATGTCACTGGTGACAGTCCATGCCAAAGACCCGACCTGCTTTAGTGGTTGCAGGGAGTCAGGGCATTCTGAGTGATGTCTGAATTATTTATTACGTATCAGAGTCATTACTTTCTGACTGAATGTTGTGTTACTAATGATGCAAAAAGACGTTGCATTACAGAACATTTTTAAGTAAGACAGATTAAGTCAGAAATATTGCAAGAATCAAAAAGGACTGATTATAAATTTCTAAGTCAGTGGAGGCTGACTTGAAGCAGAAGTCGATAAACTGACAACTTTGTTGTGACTTAAGACATTCTTTGCTGATGTTGTCTAGAGGCTGTCTCCGCCAAGTTAAAGTGTCTAAGGACTTTTCTAAGCATATTTTTAACTGAAGTCTGGCTTTCTGTCTTCAAAACTAAAATCCTCTCCGCTTCGTAATTATCTACATCCTCATCCTCTATATGTCTTATCCCATCATCTCTGAAGCAGCCTCTATTTAACTCACTTACCTGCAACCTGGAATATAAAATGGAGCCACCTTAGGAATACTGCTGTCTTCTTGTTTATAACCCACTATTTTTTTTCTTCTTTTTGGCTTTGCACACTTATTTCCTTTTCCTTGTCAGATAAAAGCCCCAATTCTCCTAACATCACACAGCTTCATAGTGTCTCGTTACTCCATCTTTCTTTTTAAGGAGAGTAAGGCCTTTTTGGGGGGAAGTAGTAGGGATTGAACCCAGGGGTATTCTACCTCTAAGCTATACCCCCAGCATATCCCTCCATTTTTTTCTTTGTAGTTCTAGGGATTGAACTCATGAGCATCCTACCTCTGAGCTATAATCCCTAGCCCTTTTTATTTTTATTTTTGAAACAGAGTCCCTAGGTTGCTGAGAGTCTCAATATGTTGCTGAGGCTGGTTTTGGACCTGTGATTTTCCTGACTCATCTTCCTAAGGAGTAGGAAAATGGGTATGTGCCACTGTGCCCAGTTTACTCCCAATCCTTTTATTTATTTATTTATTTATTTATTTATTTATTTATTTATTTTTAATTTTGAAATAGGGTCTTGCTAAATTGCTGAGGCTGGCTTTGAACCTATGATCTTCCTATCTTAGCCTTCCAAGTATTGGGATTATAGGTGTGTGCCACAGTTGTACCCAGCCACCACTGCCACCATCAAAGAGCCCACCCACAAATAGATGACTGCAAATTATATGGGAGTAGTATAACCAGTACTTCAGTGAGTAACTAACTGAACTAACCAGTACTTAGTCTTCTGCTTGATTTGAAAGGGATGGATTGTATTTTCAATGCCTGATCCTAATAAAAGATTTAGAAGGAAAAATTGAGTAATATCTGCCCTGACTTACCTTGTTAGGTGATTTTTAAGATGTATATAAACAATTTGCCAATTGGGAAAATTTTTTTTTAGGTGTCCTTTAAATAACTGGGGCAAAATAGAAACAATCTTTTACTCTATAATTCAATCTCAGTTTAAAAATACGGACAGCTCTAAATGTAAAAGTATAGAATTGGTACAAGCTAATTTAATTGCTTTGTCTAGTTAATAATCAAAATCTGCACTTTAATGAACAACAGGAATCAAAGACAAATAAATGAAGAGATAATATATGGATACATTATTTAAAAATAAAGTTAAGCCGGGTGTGGTGATGCATGCTTATAATCCCAGCACTTGGGAAGCTAAGACAGGAGGATTGCAATTTGCAAACAGCCTCTGAGGCCCTCTGCAACTCATTGAGATCCAGTTTCAAAGTCAAGAATATAAAATAGGGCTGGGGGTATAGCTTAGAGGTAGAATGCCCCTGGCTTCCATCCCTAGCATTGCAAAAAATTTTTTTTAAAATTAAAATTAAATTAAAATTAAATTAATTTAAGGTAGAAAGCAGTATATTATTTATTTATTTATTTATTTATTTATTTATTTATTTGGTGGTACTGGGGTTCCTGGAAGCCCTTCTACCTCCGGGCTACATTGCCAGACCCATTTTTACATTTTTATTTGGAAACAGGGTCTCCTAAACCAGCGCGCGTGGCTAGCTTCGAACCTGTGCAATCCTCCTGTCTCTGCCTCCCAAGCGCGGGGATTACAAGTGTGCACCACCATGCCCGGCTAGAAAGCAGTATATTGATACCTTTGTTTTTCTCTTTTTTTCACCTCTTCCTAAAAAAAAAAAAAAAAAAAAAAAAAAAAAAAAAAAAAAAAAAAAAAAAGTCCAGAGGCCATGGTGAAAGTATCAAAAAAATACATCAATTATTTTCTTTTATTTTTTCTCTTTGGTGCTAGTGATTGAACCTAGGACCTCATGCAAGTTAAGCAGGTGCTTTACCACAGAGCTACGTTCCCAGACCCTTGGGTTATTTTCTTACTTTTTAAAAATGTGAGCAATCATAGCACTGAAATGGGTTGTACATCTTACCATTTAAATCCCATTTGATTTAATATGTTGCAGATGAATCAGCTCATAGTGTATACCTCTGAGAAGACAATACTTCTGAGACCTAGTGTATGAGCTCATTTCTACTTTAGCATCTAACCTAAAGGACATATTATGTGCTTCTTAATTAAGAAGATAAGCACGAAGCCGCCTACTTACAGTGAGTTTTCCTACGTTTCAAAGCCAAAGAATATTGAATCTTTAAGGAGTCAATGTAATCCCATTAGAAACTAATGTTCATTCACATTATTGAAACATTAGTCAACAAGAACAAAATGAATTTATAATGAGTCTCTTAAAGATTTTTAAAACTTAACCACTCATAGGCAAATTGTCTCTTACCTGGGCAAACACACCGTCCATTTGCCTTTCAGTCCAGATTATCACAGTTAATGAGCTCCCTAAAGTATAATGACAAACAGTGCCTAATATCTCTTGTCCATATGCTTCACAAGAGAAGGCAGGGTTTTACAGCTCATATAATTATGTTAGAACCTCAGGTTAAAAATAAAATATTACATGTGATTTCCAGCTAAAATTTTTATTTAAGAAAGAATACTGATAAAGGATTCTATTAAAATCCCTGCAACATACAAAAGGCAGGAATTAACTGAGTCAAGAAGAATTTAATGGTAATAGAATGGTTTTCATACATTTCATGTTTTACTTTTCTCTCTTCCTTTACTCTTGCACTACCCCCCTCTTTTCTTTTCTTTTCTTTTCTTTTTTTTTTGGTGGTAATGGGGATGGAACCCAGGGACTTCCTACCTCTGGGCTACATTCCCAGACCTATTTTATATTTTATAGGTCACTAAACAGAATCTCACTAAGTAGCTGAGGCTGGCTTCGAACTTGTGCAATCCTCCTGTTTCAGCCTCCCAAGTACTGGGATTACAAGTGTGCACCCACCTCACCTGGCCCCTTTTTTCTTTTTAACACCAATGGTGGTATAGACTCTACAAGATCTTGGATTGAAATTTTAATTCATGCAATTAGTTGGGTAGCCTTGGCCTCATCTTCTATTTTCTACTGGGGTCAATATCTGTATAATTTGGGGGGGGGCATGAGGGTTAAACTAAGACAGTACATATAAGAAATTTAGTATATAGACTAGTACAAAGTAGGTAATTTGTAACTGTTTTTACCTTCGAATCCTCTATATTAAAATATGAGTAAATAGCCGGGCATGGTGATGCACACTTGTATTTGCAGTGCTTGGGAGGCTGAGACAGTAGAATTGCATATTTGAGGACAGCCTCAGCAAATATATTCAACCTAGCAAAACTCCATTTCAAAATAAAAATAAAATAGGGCTGGGTGTGTATTTCAGAGGTAGAATGCTCCTGGGTTCAATTCATAGTACCACAAGCAAAAAAAAAAAAAAAAAAAAGTAATATTATTTTCTTGGCCATTAATTTCTCACCTTCATAGCATATTAATTCCCCAGCACCTACTAATCTTTCTGTCATTCAAAAATAAGTGATCCAAGTAAAGGATAAACTGAATTTATATAATCTGTTTCTACTGCTACTGTTTTCTTTGGTTGCACAAAACAGCAGTATAAGAACACAGGCTAACTATTCCCCATACTGCCAGCATGCTTGGCATTTCGCCAACAGTTAGGGATTTATAAAAAAAAATATTGCCCTTTCTAGGCACTTACTTTTAAAATACAAAAGCTCTCGGGAATGGTAACCATTTGGCCATTACATGTCATTACTGCTTCATTGAAAATTAGTTTACAACTGCTTTCTCTAAAACCCCCGCTGCCTGCAATGGGAGGTTTCTGGGCACCCAGGCAAACTGAGGCAAAGAGAAGCGCTCCAGAGGTTGAGAAAAATGACATTTTCTATGCCAGGTGCCAAACACAATAAAGATTTAACAGGCATTATCTTATCTAAGTCTTCAAACAATTCTGTAAGAGAAGTATGAATATCCCCACTTAACACATAAGGGAGCTCGGCTGACAAAGCCTTGTTAAGGAAGGTGGTGACCTGGACTTGAGTTCCTGCTCCTCTGTCCTAGGAGGATGAGGCTTGCACGGGGACAGCAGGAGGGACAGGGATGATGCCAAGGACCGCTTGCAGAAATGAATCACAGTTTTGTGTAGTATTGACCCTCCTCTTCTGGAGTTTTTAAAAAAAGGTAACAAAAATAGTCCCTACTAGACTGTGAGTGAAAAGACAAAGACCAAGTCTTATTCATCCTTGAGGACTTGGTAGCTAATGCTGTGTGCAGAATGGGGTGGCACTTCCAATTTAAAAAAGAAATTTATTCTTGTTCTATTCTTTCACTTCGTTTGTTAAATACTAAATAACTCTGCTATTTATAAAGTTCTAATTGTCTTTCTTTTATTAATTGTCTTTGATCTTTCACTTTCACAGGTTCAGTTGAGGCAAAAGTGAAAATATACCTAGAAATACTACAAGCCGTGCGTGGTAGTGCACCCTTGTAATCCCAGCATTCGGGAGGCTGAGACTGGGGGATCACGGTTCACGGACAGCCTAGGCTACTTAGTGAGGCCCTCCACAACTCAATTAGTGAGATGCAATATGATCTTGCTAGAAGCCAGGTCTGCTCATTATAGAACAGTTCCTAAGATTATGTTGTCTTCTAGTAAGTGTCCTCAGGCTGCTGTGAGGTGTGTGTGTACAGTCAGGACAGAGAGCCCAGACACTTCCCCAGCACCCGTCCCACTCACAGCTACACGGACAGAGCCCTGACCCAGGCTTTTCAGACACCCTTTCATCGTATGTTTTGGTCTTTAAAGAACGACTCTGTACTTAAGAGCATAACAAACTCTAGCACTTCGGTTTTCTAAACCAAACTTCAGCGGTTCTAGATAAACATATAACAATTTTCTTGTTTTTACATCAATACATTTTTCTCCTAATGACTCTATTCAAAGGACCACCTCTGCTTTATGGGTATAGTCTCTCTAATAGTCTTCGTTTTTATGAATACAGTCTTTTTACCTTTTGATTTAAGGCTATAATTTTTAGGTATCTTTTAAGATAGTCCCTTTGCTTTGATGTCTATGGGCTTTAAATTTCAAATTTTTAATAGCAACTTGACAAGACTAAAATAGAGCTGGGAATCAATTTAACTGATATATGTCTTTTCTACTTTCCCACAGAAAATTTCAAATTCAAGTTAATAACACACAGGTTATGGCCATAAGTAATCTTAAATGAAGTAGACAAAGTAGACATTATCTACTTTCATGTTTCTTCTTCCTCTTCTTCTTCCTTTTTTTTTTTTTTTTCAGCTCTGGGGATGGAACCCAGGGGCATCTACCTCTGAGCTATACCCCTAGTCCTATTTTTTAGTCTTTTTAAAATTTTTTGATACAGGGTCTCACTGAGTTGCAAAGGGCCTCGCTAGTTAACCAAGGCTGTCCATGAACAATGATCCTGCGCTGTATGCCTCCCGGATGCTGGGATTACAAGCGTGCACCACCATGCCTGGCTTCATGTTTTCAAATCTCAAATCTCTTACCCAATAGCTGACTACAGTTATATAGTTATTATATATTGAGATAAAGTAAAAGTGGCATAGAGTCAGTTTTCCTGGAGAAGTTTTCTCACGTTATATAGTTAGGAATACATACTGAGGTCTCAGTATTATTCAAAGTGTGCATGTATGTGTATATTATATAGATATACACATACATATGTATATATCTCCACACACATACACATACTTTACTCTGAGCATATAGTCTCAGCGCTTGGGAATTTAGTTTTTAAATCTACTTATTATTTTAAATTTTGATTTCTCATATAACTACTATGAGTTAAATTTCTCATATTACTATGAGACCCTTCCAAAGAATATATCTAGTTTCATCTCTGAATCCATTATACACAGAAGGTACTTAATAATAAATGTTTAGCCGGATGTAGTGGCACACACTTGTAATCCCAGTCCTTGAGAGGCTGAGACAGGAGGATCACAGGTTTGAGGACAGCCTCAGCAAGTAGTGAGACTCTCAACTCTCATCAACCCAGTGAGACTCTGTTTCAAACTAAAAATAAAAGAGGGCTGGGGATATAGCTCAGAGGTAGAATGTCCCTGGGCATAATCTCAAGTGCCACACCCACCCACCCACCCACCCACACACACCACACATACACACCACACACCACACACACACCACACACACACCACACACACACACACACCACACACACACACCACACACCACACACACACACACACCACATACACACCACACACCACACACACACACACACCACACACACACACCACACACACACACACACACACACACACACATACACACACAAATATAAATGTTTGTTAAATAAGGCCTTGGATAAGATACGGTAAATCACTTAATACAGAGAATATATTTAAAGATAAAACCTCAAAAAGACATACTTTTCAAATTTACAAGGTAATTAAAAAATAATCCTGATAAGTATTTCTCAGATTAGCTGCAAGGGATCTTTGGAGACCATGAGACTTGGTTTCTAATTTTCTTGAAGTTTTGATTATGATTCAGCAGTTTTTTTTCCCTTTAAAAATTAAGGCATGACAAACAAAACAAAACAAAACAAAAGCACCTAAAAGAAATTTAAAATATCTGAGAACAAGAAAGGTTTTACATGTATGTGTGGGCTTTTTTTTTAAAAAAAAAAAAAAGTAAAAACAAAACAAAACAAAACATGTCTTAGGTCTATTCCTCCTTTTAAAATTTTGTGTTAGCCCTAGGCAACTGGTATCATTAAGTGAATATTTTCTCAGAAAAACACACACAGTACAAATTTACCTACAAAAGTCACAAGTTAACTAATTTGCAATGAAATTTACCTCGCAGGAACTGGTAGTTTGGGGCACAGAACAGAAGATTTTGAAGACGTCGTATATTCAGAAGGCTTTAGGTTGTAGCTACATAGTGCTGAGCCTGTTGAAAGAACACTTTGTGTTAGCTGGCACGGGATCTCAACAGATATTCTTACTGATTGACTTTAAAGTTAGATGTCAACACCAACACATACAACTTTGAAATGTGATAGAATTAATGTGAATCTGATTTGATCTATATTATTAGTCCTCTGATTCTTCTCTGAAATTACTGATAATGTAGTTAGGTACAAATTTTAATAATACCAAAGGTAAAAAAAAAGTACTAGAACTACTTTTATTGAGTATCTGCTATTTGTCAGGTTCCACGCAAAAGGACATATACGTGTAAATCTTTACTATAACTCTTCAAAGTGGGCATTATTAAGCCTACTCTAGAGGAGGAGGCAGAGACTAAGGAATAAAGAACCTGTCCATGAACACAGAGCTAGCGAGCAGTAGAACTGAGGTTAAACATCGTATCTCTTTGATTACAATGCCCATGCTCAACATGTCTGTCCCATGTTTTCCGTTACTACATATTGAAAATGACTATACATAGGATGCACATGCATTCAGATAATCCAATGTTTTGCTTTTTTTACCTAAAAAGCAGAAAATGCATCTAACTGTAAACAAACTAAAATTTTAAGAAAACTGATAAATTGATAAAAGTAATTTCCAGCTTTCAAAGAGTTTAAAATAGCTTAGATTCATCCTTAGATTGGTTATGCAAAGAACCATTTATTTTTCTGATTACATGGCTAATGCATAACTAAACAGTACGGAAAATTCAGATAGATACAGTTCAGCAATTCTTGTATGTATGATTCTAATGACCTGCTAATTTTGTATTATATTAACTAGAATCCTGCAACATTCATTATACAATAGGTAATAGGTAGTGAGGAGACCTAGGCTCCAACTTTAATTGTGCTGAGATCTACAGAATTATATCACATAAACTGTTTATACTTGATTAACTGAAGTTCCTATCAGAATTCTAATTTAGACAAATATTTGTTACTAAATAACAACAGAATAGCCTGGCATTTGTATTATGGTGATAATGGACTTTCATATTGTACCATATGGAAAACACTTAATATACAAGGTGAGACCAAAATGGCAGACTTCAACACTGAGTCAAGTCTAAAAAAGGAAGAGAGCCAGGCGTGGTGGCGCACGCTTGTAATCCCCGTACTTGGAAGGCTGAGGCAGGAGGATCGGGGTTCATGGCCAGCCTCAGCTACTTAGTGAGGCCTTCCAAAACTTTGTGAGACCCCGTTTCAAAATAAAGAATAAAAAGTAGGGCTGGGCCAGGCGTGGTGGTGCACACCTGTAATCCCAGCATTTGGGAAGCTGAGACCAGAGGACCATGGTTTGAGGACAGCCTCAGCTACTTGGTGAGGCCCTCCGTAACTTAGTGAGATCTTGTTTCCAAATAAAGAATAAAAAATAGGGCAGAGGGTGTAGCTCAGAGGTCGAATGCCCCTGGGTTTCATCCCCAGACTCGCAAAAAAAAAAAAAAAAAAAAAAAAGTAGGGCTGGGGGTGTAGTGTGGAGGTAGAATGTCCCTGGGTTACATCCCCAGTACCACACAAAAGAGGGGGGAAAAAAGGGCAGAGGAGCACACAGGAAGAAAAAGGAAGGGTGTCCAGAGAAACTAACACAACCGAAAGAACAAATTGGTAGTGAATTTTTCATTTACATCTTATCTGATCAAAATTTTTGGAAAGCCACAAGCCACCATTTAACTTATCAATACTTCTTTCAACCGGTAAAACACCTAAGTGTTTAAATGTCAGCCATAATAGCACACTTACTTAACTATATGTAGAATATATTTTACACAAATATAATTCAAAAGCCGGTTGAGCTGGCTCATGCTTTTAATACCAGCATTTAGGAGGCTGAGACAGGAGGATCTGGGTTTGTGGCCAGCCTCAGCTACGTAGTGAGGCCCCTTGCAACTCAGTGAGACCCTTTTTCAAAATAAAGAATATAAAATAGTGCTGGGGGTGTAGCTTGGAGGTAGAATGCCCCTGGGTTCCATCCTCAGTACTGAAAAAAATAACTCAAAAAACAAATATAATTCAAAAAATTTGACAAAACAAAGATATTTTTAAAGATAGACTTGAGAGTTTTTGGTACTGCTCTCTAAACCTTCAGCTTTTGATAGACTTAACAGGACTTTAGAAGAGTATTTAACTCTTCTAAAAACTATTGTCTCTCGTGTTTAAAGATATTGCCACTAGATTCTTTTAACAGCAAATCTGAAGACAACATGACAGCAACAGCAAGCAAATGCTTTGATGAATCCTAAAATAGCTGAAAGTCTGATTTTAGAGTTGCTTATGAGAAATACAGTAACCGTGCCAATACCCAATGCGACTGTCATCTTCATCTGATTTTCAACTGGTCTCTCTCAGAGTCCAAGATGGAATCAATTTGCACAGTATAAAAGGCACTAACTAAAGCACTTTGTGTCACTGTGCCTTATACACTGCTTCGTCTAAATTCAGTGGAATTTGTCTGAATTCTCCTTCCCCACCCTTTCTTCATTTAAAAAAGGAGGTCGGCAGGTGCAACAGAGTTCAATTTTATAAACAGTTTCCCAAGCTAATACTCAGTGAAAGGATAATAGCCTTATCTCTGATGGTCTTCTGGGACTCAGACCAGAACTAAGCAGACCCTGTACTCAATAGATTAAAGGGAAAAGATCTTTACAGTATGTTAGAAATAACAATCACAAGGAACTTTACCCTACCTCCTGCTCGGAGAGTTGATGGGCAGAGAAAGAAGATCGTTAAAACAACACTATAATGGCAAACAGGTGATAGCTGTTTTGCTTTTCATGTTTATTAGCTAATGCGTTTTCAGTGAACATTTTAAAGGTAGTTTTTTTTTCCCCTGTGGAAGTATAAACAATATTCAACACAAATGTTTTGGACATAAAGTCTTCTTTCATATGCAAAAGTTAGGTAAAAACCATGCTTGAGTAATGAAAAGTCAAAAACTAAAAACAAAAGCTTATGAAAAAGCACACCAGAGGCAATCCATGAGACTCAGCCAATGTTATTCAAAGGCTATCAAAATGAGCAATCTTAGGAACCTAACTTGGGTATACAAACATTTATCATGGTAAACAGTTGCTATAGTCCCCAGAATGTTTAACTACTACAATTTTTCAAATGTCTTATAATATTCAATTATTTATTCCTCAGCTCAATATCAGTTATATCAACTCTCCTAAGAGGTCTGTTTATTTTATCTGTACCAAAAGGTACAGATAAAATAAAAACAATACTTCTAAGGCCTTACAAGCAATTACTAGCATTTTTAGAAACAGATTCTTTACTCTTAGGCCAGTAGGTATCTTTTGTGTCATTCTTAACAATCATAATTAAATATTCAATAAGTTCCTGGGTGAAAACAAAACAAAAATACAAACATTCTGCAGATACTTTTTCAAAACAGTATGTATGAGAGAAAAAAATTTCAATCACTTATTCTCCTAATATATCCTAATGGTTTCGCCATTCATGAAGTCCCCAAGGTGAACCCTGTAAGTAGCTGTTTTTTGACTTCTTTATCTATCATCTTTCCATGTCATTCAAGGGATTCAAGATACCAAGTCTTGTCAGTTGGATCTTTCTATGTTATCTGAGACCTTCAGGAATGATTGGGACAGTTTAAATCCTTTCCTCTGGGTTTCTTGTCTCCAAGATCTTCAGAATGGTCTTTGCAAAATGCAGATTCTTTATATTATATCACTATATTCAGGATAAAGTCCACATTCCCTGGACTTCAGGCCTCTAAAGGCAAGATTCTGCCTAGAGCTCCAACTTTACCTCAATACAATGAACTACTTATGGCCAATTCTTACTGTTTATCAAGCATCCAGGCTTTTTTTTTTTTTTTTTGCAAACTATTTCTCTGCTTATGCTGCCTTTTGCAGACCTGCATCTGAGTGAGAACTTCTACAATCTACTCACACTTTAACTTCTTGTCAAGCTTTCTCTGACTCACTCAACAAAGCTACTTGCCACTAAGCTCTTATAAAACACAACACAGCCAGGCGTGGTAGTGCACACTTGTAATCTCAGCACTTGGGAGGCTGAGACAGAAGGATCACAGGTCTGACGCCAGTCTCTGCAACTGAATAGCCCTGAGCAACTTAGACCCTGTTTTTTTATATTTATTTATTTATTTATTTATTTTTAGTGGTACTGGGGTTCCTGGAAGCCCTTCTACCTCTGGGCTACACTCCCAGATCTATTTTATATTTTTTATTTATTTGGAAACAGGGTCTTGAACCAGCAAGGCTGACTTGGAAGCTGCGCGATCCTCCTGTCTCTGCCTCCCAAGCGTGGGGATTACAAGTGTGTGCCACCACGCCCGGCTTACAGAGACCCTGTTTTGAAAAAATAAAATAAAATAAAATAGGGCTAGATGTATAACTCAGAAGTAGAATGTCCCTGGGTTCAACCCTCAGTATCCTCCCACACAAAATAAATATTATTTTGTACTTTTTATTTTTATCTATCATCTCAATTTTTAGAATGTGAGTTCTTTGGCAATTAGGATCTTATGCTTCTGAAACCCTGGAACCCCTAGTACCTATGTGACACCTAAAAGCTATTTATTGAATAAAAGAGACATCCTGATTGGGGAAAAAAAACCAAAATAATTAAAATAATTGCTATAAATCTCTTATGTTTTGTTGTTACATGTTATTTATAGTGTTTTTATGTTTTCATTATTCATCACAAAATGCACTATTTAAGACAGGGTTTCACAACCGTGGTGTTTTGACATTCTGTACCAGGCAAGAATACGGGGCTGTCCTATGTACCAGAGGATCAGAGGATGTTTAGCAATATTACTGACCTCTGTCCACTACATTCCAGTAGCCTGCCCCTAAGCTCTGCCCAGTGGTTTTTTTTTTGTTTGTTTGTTTGTTTTACTGAGGACAGAACTCATGGTCATTCTATTTCTGAGCTTATCCCCAGCCCTATCTTTTTTTAGGGGGGTTATTGGGGTGGAACCCAGGGGCATTCTATCTCCAAGCTACACCCCCAGCCCAATTTTTATTCTTTAATTTAAAACAGGGTCTCACTTAGTTGCAAAGGGCCTCACTAAGTAGCTAAGGCTATTCATGAAGCTGGATCCTACTCTCTCAGCCTCCCAAATGTTGGGATTACAAGTGTGTGCCACCAGGCCCGGCTCCCCAGCCCTATTTTTATTCTTTATTTTAAAACAGGGGCTCACTAAGTTGCAGAGGGCCGCACTTAGTAGCTGTGGCTGGTCTCAAACCTGCAATCCTCCAGTCTCAGCCTCTCAAATACTGGGATTTACAAGCGTGTGCCACCATGCCCGCCCAGCTATTCTGCTCAGTTTTGACAACCAGAAATGTGTGTTAACATTGCCAACGTTCCTTGGGTAGGCAATGACACCCTTAGTTGTAAACCAATGGTTTAAAACACAAGTTACTTAAAATAAAGACATATAACCAAAAATTAGTATGTTGGAGGTTGTTTTTTGCTTTAAAATTATAAGCTATGACCACAATGATATTTACATAATACATTAAATTTACGTAAAAATGGACTCCTTAAAATGATTTAAAAGTTTGCAGTGTGCAGAAAAAAGTCTCTCAATGCAGACAGTTTTTATTACAAAAGACAAGTTCTAAACTGAACATGGTAGCGCTTGCTTGCAAACCTATGGTACTTGGGATGCTGAGATGCAGGGGTCACAGGTCCGTGGCCAGCCTCAGCAATTTTTTGAGGCCCTCCACAACTTATAAAGACCATGTTTCAAAATAAAAAAAAAAATAGGATAGAGGATGTAGCTCAGAGGTAGAATGCTCCTGGGTTCAATCCCCAGTACCACAAAAAATCCCACAAATAAACAAACAAACAAAAAATAAGTTCTATTGCTCTTTGAAGTCCAAAGAATGTAACCACTCTTAGGAAAGCACTGTATAGAATTTACATGCTAGAAAAATGAAAGACACTTTTCTAATTTCAGTTTCTAGTAATCCATTAAAAGTAAAGTCTGGACATATTTGTAATTCCCAAGAAGCTCCCATCTATACGAATTAGCCAGCTGGAGGTACACACAACTGTTAACTAGTAGTGGCATGATTTATACACATGGTAAATATTTCCTGAGTCAGTGAATCCTGGGCATCTCTGTGCACGTCTTCTGCTAGGTTGTGGAGGGCACGGAAAAGTCTGACTTTACTACACTGTAAGCTCTTTAAATGTGGGAGCTGTACTTTATATCTCTGGATTGTACTTAATGGGTATTAATTATTTTTAATAAGAAATATTTTAAATTGTATTTTTAATTAATTATGTTATCAAAGATTAAACATTTTTCTTTTTTAAATAATCAAACATCTTTGCTAGTCTCTGACTTGGTGGGAATTTGCCATAGCTAATAATTTTGTTAATTTTTTTTTTTTTTTTTTTTTTTTTTTTTTTTTGCAGTTTCAGGGATGGAACCCAGGGGCATTCTATCTCTGAGCTACACCAGCATCCCTATATTTTTATTCTTTATTGAGATTTGACAGTTGAGGCTGTCCTCGAAACGTGATCCTCCAGTCTCTGCCTCCTGAATGCTGGGATTACATGTGTGTGCCACCACACCCAGCTTTATTCTTTATGTTTTTGAAACAGGGTCTAAGTTGCTGAGGACCTCATCAAGTAGCTGAGGCTGGCCTTCAAGCCTGTGATCCTCCAGTCTCAGTCTCCCAAGTACTGGGCTTATAAGGGTGGGTCACCACACTCAGCTTCAGATTATCTACTAAGACTCAGATGCCCTTGCTGATCAATGGCGAAAGGAAGAAGGGTGGACTACAGGGTGGAGCTGGTGAACTGGGATGAGAGAGCAGAGCAAAGAGGACTGCCTGGACATGTCCGGTCTTGCCTGCCCTTTCCCACCTGTCATGGTATGGTGGGATTGAAATGAATACCTCATAGGAAGCCAAAGAGAGCTTCAGAAGGAGAGGGATTCACTTCCCCTCCCCTACAAAATATGCATTATTTGAGTTTTCAAAACTAATGACTAAATAAGGGAGGAAAGAAATCTGATCATTAGAAACTGGAGGGAGGAAAAGTGAGAGAAAAGTGGGATTCATGCCCTGCCGCACATAAAAACTCAGATGGGAGCTCTTACCAGATGGTTTCAATTTTCTCTGTAGGCCATAAGGTTAGGGAAGAGAATGAATAAGAGGGCTTCAGGGAAGAAAAGGTATGAGTCATCACTTGAGGAGTATGTACAAAAGAGACAAATGAATAAGATGAATTATTTAGAGATGAATAAAAAGAACTGATTTCATAGTGATTCTGGTTAGATTGAAGCTAAACAATCTGCCTGCTGGTAGTGGCTCACACGGATACAGTATTGAGTGAGGATAGACTGTGTCGAGAGGATGAGAAATTATTAAGTGGCAATAGAGATGAATAGGGAAATCCAGCCCATCGCTCTTTCAAAAAACATTTACGGATATCTACCATATGAGCCCCTATCTTAGGGCCTGGGTGTTCAGAGATGAATAGAGCATGGTCCCGCCCGCAGGGAATTCACACACAACTGTGAGGAGATGACAAAGAACGGAAAGAAATTTAATACTGAGTCCTTACGATATGTGGCAACTTTAATTTTTTAAAGGCTATTTTGTAAATTGTTTTCTTTTCCAGCAGCATATATTTATGCTATTCATGTCATGTATGAATTATGAACCAAAAGAGTAAAATGCACAGTTGTATACCTACCATCCAACTCACACCCTGTGGTGTGTACTTCTGTATTATCTAAATTCTGCTGCCTGCATTCAGAGCTCTTTGTAGTAAGGCAGTATCTCCACATAAGTAATCTAGTTTCCAGCTATTTCTTCCAAACTCTCTACTCTAGTCAGACATAACTTAACAGGGGCTTTGCACAAACTCTAACTCTCCAGGAAAACAACTCCTGTTTCTTGTCTAAAAGAAACAAAGATTTGAAGGAATATTTTATTTGCCTAATAAATGTATTTCTTACAAACACTCCTATAGGTAGGTCCCAGGAGCTTTCCCTTATGAAATTCTAAATGATTTCAAAAGATAACCAAAATTTATATGAATGAATGGTTGTTAAGTGCTAAAAAGTACTTGTAAATGTTGTCATGGAAACTTAAAATTTCTTGAAAAGGATTTATATTATCTTTTCATTCTGGTAAGAAACATGTTATTTTACCCTGCATTTTAAAATAAGGTTTAGAATTAGCATGTAAAAAGTTACAACTTCAAACAAAATCCTCTTTTAAAAACATTTTTAAACAATATGGTAAAATTTTAAACACATAAAATTTAGTGTCTTAACCATTTGTAAGGAGACAGTTCAGTACATTCAGTCCACTGACATTGTTGTGCAACCATCTCCACCCTCCATCTCCAGAACACTCTTCATCTTGCAAAACTGAAACCCTTTACCCATTAGACAATAGTTTCCTACCCCAAATACAATTCACAATGTAGCACATAACTAGGTTTCCTTGTTTATTAAGGTTACTTAATATTTTGTTGTATGTATATACCACATTTTCTTTAGTTATCTGTCTATGTACATTTAGGCTGCTTCTGTCTCTTGCTGTTTTGAACAATACTGCAATGAACAGGTGTGTGCAAATATTTCTTTAAGATCCTCTACTCAATTTTTTGTATATATGCCCAGAAGTGAGATTGCTGGATCATATGGTAGTTCCATTTTTAATTTTTAAAGGAAATTTCATACCGTTTTTCATAGTAACCATTCATTTTACATCTACTCCAACAGTGCACAAACATCCTAATTTCTCTATAGCCTCACTGACTTCTATTTTTAAATAGTAGATCTTCATTCTGGTCTGGATATTAACCCCTCAACAGATATGTGATTTGCAAATATTTTCTCCCATTCCATGGGTTGACTTTTAACTCATTGATTTTTACCTTTTGATGCATAAAAGTTTTTAATATTGACATAATTCTTTTTTTTTTTTTTTTGGTCAAATCCAATGCCATGTAGCTTTTCTCTATGTTTTCTTCTAAGAGTTTTATAGCTATAGTTGGTAGGTTTTTGGCTCTTTCTGGACTTTTAACTATTCTTTCTTATATATTTTTCTTAAATCTGAATATTTCTATCTTAAATCTGAATCATCTCTTAAAGATACTCCTTTCTGAAATTAACAATTGAGATCTATGTATTTGAGATCAAAAGGCCTTTGCATTTTCTAACAGAAATACAGCTGTAACACATGGTCATAGGCAACAATAAAAATTACCCTTTTTAAAAAAAAAACTCAACTTGTACTTTTAATGATGAAAAGGATACATTACAAAGACAAGGTGGAAGGCAATGCAAAAATTCTGGAATTAAATTTTATCCAGTCCGATCTTAAGTCACTTTGGAGAACAGCAAAGACTCTTGAGAAATTCAGAAATTACAACTAACGTTTTTTACTAAAATACGGTATTTAGACCCCATACCAAGAGCTCGTTAGAATGTTAGTTTTCCTACTTCCCTCTTAAAGTCACTGTCTCTTCCAGCCTCTATTACTGAGATCCTGATATTGTTGAGGCTGATAACTCTGGTATATGGTTTAGCAAGGCAAACACTGGGGCTAACGTGGGGATATAAAATGAGGTTTCCAGCAGTCATTGGCACCTCTTCTTTCAGTGCCCAGCACACACCTGGCTCTTCACGTAATACCTCGTTTATTCCTCATAACCTGGGAGGGAGCTATTATTACTTTTAACTCATATTTTTCCCAGATGGTGAAATCTCTAGGTTGAAAGAAGCTCTAGCTTTCATCTCTCATTACAAATCCGGTCAGTGATCGACTCAGACTTGGAATCCAGATTTCAGTCAACACCATGCCCTTCCCACCGTCTTACGCTGAGGGCATGGAGTGTCAGGGCAGGGGCCCAGCCAGTCCTCCTGCTGAGAGACTGGCGCCACGTGGGTGTGTGCTCAGCTATGGCCCCAGACGACTTCTCCACCAAGCCACAAGTTACACCAGGGGGAGACCTAAGTCATGTCTGTTCCAAGGAGCCAAAAGGCGCTTTGAATGTGGGCAGGCATGAGGAGTACTGCACACAAAAGACAAAGATGGAACCTCAAGGAAGTTCAAACCCACGGGCTTGAAGGGTCATCAGCACGGTCCCCCATAGAGTACAATAAAGCAAAATTCTCTGCAGAGAAGCGAGACAAGCCCTGGGGGAGCCACGGAGAGCCAATGGAGATAAAAACCTCATAAACAGAGCTAGGCTTCAGAAAACTGACTCTGCTGGTCTTCCCAGATAATTCCCATACATTTAACCTCAACGTCCCTCAAAACTATCCTTAGAAAATTAGCCATGACATGATGTTAAGTTTAAATAGCAGAACACACTGCACATGCGGCTCATACTTGTAATCCCAGTACTTTGGAAGGCTGAGATAGAAGGATTGCAAGTTCTCAGCCAGCCTCAGCAACTTAGTGAGACCCTGTTTCAAAATAAAAGAATAAAATAGAGATAGAGGTAGAATGCCTCTGGGTTTAACCCCCAGCATCAGGAAAAAAAAAAAAAAAGAAAAAAAAAGCAGATCACACAACATTACATTGATACCAACACAATGGAAAATAACTTATGGTAGAATTTTTTATTTTTACTTTATAATTTTTCTGAAGTTTTTAAATTTTCTATAACATATATTATACTGTTAAATTTTAAGTAAAAATGTGTATTGTATATGTATATATGCATATGTGTAAATATTTGTAATTAACACTTACCAAGAGGGAAAAAAACACAAATTTTACATAAAGTGGTCTAGTAATTCCCCAATACTTATTAGACTATATCAAAATCACCTAAAGCATTTATAGAAAAAAGTAATTCCATGAGCCTAAGGACCAATTCAGTCAGAATTTTTTGGGGAGGGACTCAGGAATCTAGAATTTTATAAAGATGTGAAATAATCTTCTGTGTCTGTGTGTCTGTCTCGTGTGTATGTGTGTGTGTGTGTGTGTGTGTGTGTGTGTGTGTGTGCGTGTGTGTGTTACTGGGGATTGAATCCAGGGACATCATACCTCCAAGCTACATCCCAGCCTCCCTCCCAACCCCAATTTATGGTTTTGACACAGGTTGCTAGGTGGCTGAGACTCTCGCTATGTTGCCGGGGCTTTCCTTAAACTTGTGATGCTGCCTTAGCCTCCCAAGTACTGGCATTCCAGGTGAGCACCACCATCTCCAGCTTGCTCAGGATTTTTGGAGATCGAATCTTGCTACTTTGCTCAGGCTGGTCTTGAACTCAGCTCTGGGGAGTCTCCTGCCTCAGCCTCTAAGAGTACCAGGGACTATATGTGCACACCACCATGCCTGGTGAACGTAGAGTGTTAATCAGCTCTCTAGAATGACTCTAATATTTTTAAATAAATCCAGATTTTCTTCAATTCTTGCTTTCTTTTTAAGATTTTCTTTTATCTTTTTTTTTTTTAAATTTATTTAGCGGTACTGAGGGTGGAACTCAGGGTAAGGCTTCCTCTGAGCTACACCCCCAGCCCTATTTTTTTATTCATTTGAAACAGGGTTTCACTGAGTTGCAAAGGGCCTCACTAAGTAGCTGAGGCTGTCTGCGAACCTGGATCCTCCTGTCTCAGCCCCCCAAATGCTGGGATTACAAGTGTGCACCACCATGCCCAGCTCTTTTTCAAGATTTCCTGATGACTTATTTAACACTATGACAAATTTATATTGGAGCATAAACATATGATGCTTAATAGTGAGAAGTGGTGACTAGCATACAGGTTTGCATGGCCTAAAATCTCACCATTCGTCTCTGCAAACTTCTGGACTTCGCTTAAGGTTTTCAGTTCTTGTCGTGGACACGCTGCTACACACAGTGCTACAGACTTGATCTTCCTGTTTATCAAGTCCAAATTGCATGGATCCAAAAAGAACACATACCTAAAGCATGGAGAAAAAAACTGAGATATTATTTCACAAAACACCTTCTGGTTCACTGTGTATTTGGCTAAGCCAAAATGCAAAGAAATTCTCTGCCACACTCCATCAAAATAAACAGATTACAAATCTAATCAGAAACAAACTTTTAAGAAAATAACTACTTAAAAATATAATGTTGATAGTGGGAATGGGGTGATTGAAGGACTTATTTTGTTTGTAATATATTTATACTTTTGTAATGTTCATTTATAGATTTTTATCATCAGAAATCATCTATTTTAATTTTCTTGTTTTGTCAAACTTATAACATCTCAAAATTATTGGAATATCACAATTCTGTTGTATAATATAAATTATAGCTTTTACATATACCATATACTTCAGTTGATGAATAATTATAAAAATTAATGTCTAAATTTGAATATATGAGTATTAATTAACATATATTGAATTGAATATATTGAACCAAATGAAAATGACAAAAATTCCAACATTTCAGTTATATCTAGGTGCTAGAATAAAGTAATTTTAATTTTCTTCCTTTTATGTTTCAGAAGTCCTACTTTCTAAAAAAGAATGCAAAATGCTTTGAGTTGAGATAATGGCAGTAAATACCATTTATTAAAAAGGTTCATTTACAAATAGTCAAAGTGATACCAAAATTCTAAGTTATTTTCTCTGGACCTCAGCCATTTCTATTTTTAAACAAAGAAGACTAAATTAGAAAATCATATCACAATAGATACTTTTAATATAATAAAGGAGAGAGATGATAAAGATTTCAGATGCTATCACTTGCTCGAAGGGGATGCGAGGCTTAAAACTTTCAGCTCAGAGAAGCAAAGTGAGATATTAAGAAGGAATGCTTTCATAGGAGAGAAGCGTCAAGACCTTCCAGTCCTGCGTTCAAGTCAAATGAGTCCTCGGAAAGTTCCATCAGATCACATATCTGTCAATAGCTTTCCCACAGTACAACTCAAATCTGCAACTAGAAACACAGCCCGACAGAAGGAGGAGGCCATCGCTCCTTCATCTTTTAGCTATGATCAAGTGAAGAACTAGGGAAAAGAACTAAAAAGCAAAAGACGCAAAGTCACTGCATGTGCTGAAATGGACACTATAAGAAGACACGGGATGGGGAGATGATTTAGAGAAAAAAAGAAAAGAAAGGGACCAGGGAGGCCTTTGTGGGTGGAGTAATGCTTCAGGCTTCAGCACAGCAAAGGGACCTGAAACCTAGCAGGAAATTTAAGCCACAGAACGGAGTCCCCCCACCCCAAATGAATGAATGAATACATGAATGAACAAGAGAAAGACTATTCTGTCACTTTCTCAGTGACTACAAAACCATTAATATTCTACTAAGAGAAAAGGAATACCAAGAATTTAGGTAAAATGTAGACAAAAAGATGTGGCTTGAAAGTGGGATTCATGGCTGGGGATGAGGAGGTGGTATGGGCACAGAGAGAACTGTTTCTGACAAGCTTTGACAAGCATTCCCTAACGAGTTCTCCCTTTGCATTTGATTGCCTGGGACCCTGTCCAATGGACTATATAAAATGAGATTCTGAACAGGGAAAGCCAGGTCTCTAGGAAGGTGTCATAAGATCTTTGAATAAACTACTACTGACTCCACCACCCGTGCTACCGAAAATACTATTAACCACAGCAAATAAAATAAGCACGGTAGCCAACATTTCCTGAGTGCTTACTGTGTAGCACGTACTACACTGAGCTCTTTACGTCTATGAGCTCACTGTACCCTCAGCTCAATACTGCGGTATGTTTTTGTGGGGTGTGGATCTGATTTGAGGGAGAGGAGCTGAGTCCACAGTTCTGGAATGAGCAATGCCTTCAGAGTAATTGGAAAAATCACCCAAAGGTAGGAAAACAGGCTAGGGGAAAGGAAAGAAAGTGAGAGGCTGCCCTGGCCTTGCAGCTGGGCCCAGGCTATCAAGGATGCCCGCCTAAGAACACATGAATTGTCCTATCTGCCCTGCAAGCTTCTGGCTGCTCAAAGGACAGCAAACTATAAAATAGGTGGCATACAGTTTTACAGATAAAGAAACCAGTGCTCAAAAGGATAAATCTATTCTCCAAGCCCAGAGAACTATTAAAAGAAAGAACCAGCCAGGCATGCTGGCACACACCTGTAATCCCAGTAGACCGAGACAGGAGGATTTCAGGTTTGAGGCTAGCCTCAGTAACATAGCAAGACGCTCAGCAACCTAGTGAGGCCGTGTTTCAAAACAAAAAATAAAAAAGGGTAAACTCCTCCAGCATGTTTATTTTGTACATATTCCCTTGATTTATACTAGTGACTGGGCAGCAGCCTTACACCACACTTTAGTCAGAGCAACTTGAACTTGATTTCTGGTACCCTCCTTCTCTTTTTTATTTTTGGAGACCGGGTCTCACTTGCTTTGAACTCGCCATTATCCTTTCTCGGCCTCCCAAGTGGCCAAGATAAAAGTCTTACACCTGGCTTCTGGTTCTCTCTTCCTTTCTCCCTTCCTTTCTTTCTAGAACAAGGGATCGAGCCTCGGGGCATTGTACCTTTGAGCTACATGCCTTTTTTATTTTTTGTTTTAAAACAGGGTCTCACTAGGTTGCTGAGCGTCTTGCTATGTTACTGAGGCTAGCCTTAAACCTGAAATCCTCCTGTCTCGGCTTACTGGGATTACAGGTGTGTGCCAGCATGCCTGGCTGGTTCTTTTAATAGTTCTCTGGGCTTGGAGAATAGATTTATCCTTTTGAGCATTGGTTTCCTTATCTGTAAAACTGCATGCCACCTATTTTATAGTTTGCTGTAATGCTATCAATTATATATATAAAGCACCTAACATGCAATGTAAAGTCAGTGATCTGTATCATTATCAAGACAACTGCTTTCACATCTTTTACATTTGATAGTATGGTGCTAAACTCAATGCTTGCTGACAGGGACATAAAACAGGACTAGAGTGCTGACATTTAGTTTTCATTTGGAAGAAAAAGCATAAGAGTGTTCATGACTGATAGGTCATTAGCCTTGATGAGAACCATGTATGCCTCTAGAATAGGTTAGCACCAAGAAAATAAGAGCAAGAGGGTGGAAGAGTTCTACAATGACTACACAGCACTGTAAAATTAACACTGCACCTTTGTAAGCTTATACAAATGGTTTGGGCAAGTCTATAATAAATAAAATTAAAAATAATTTAATTTTTAAATTTTAATTTTTTTTAAACTCTGTGTATGTGTGTGTGTGTGTGTGAGAGAGAGAGAGAGAGAGAGAGAGAGAGAGAGAGAGAGAGAGAGAGAGAGAGACAGACAGACAGACAGACAGACAGAGACAGGCACTAGGGACTGAATCCAGACACATTCTATCTGAGCTAAACCTCCAGCTCAACTTTATTTCTTATTTGGAAACAGGTCTTCACTAGGTTGCAGGTTACAGAGGGCCTTATTAAGTTGTCAAGGCTGGCTTCGAACCTGCAATCCTCCTTCTCAGCCTCCCAAGTACTGGGATTACAAGCGTGCACCACTGAGCCCAGCTATCATTTAATTCTTAAATTCAAATTTTTATTTATTATTTAGTAGTACTAGCTTTACACGCTCCAGCCCTATTTTACCTTATTTTATTTTTTATTTTGAAGTAGAATCTAAGTTGCGGAGGGCCTCGCTAAGTTGCTGAGGCTGAGAACTTCTGACCCTCCTGTCTTAGCCTCCCAAGTACTGGGATTACAGGCGTGTCCAGCTCTATAACTTCCTTTTAAATGGTATCTTCAGAAATGTATACTCGCAAACATACACACACACACACATTTATACTCCATGCCTTCCCTACCTCCACAGCCTAAAGAACATATTGGATTTAATTCTACACACACAGACACAAACACATGAAAAGTAACTTAGGTTCAGGTTCTGGTAGTGCTTCCTGGATGATGAGGTATTGGATACTGCCACGTTCATATTTGATCTTCATAACAACTCTGGGTCAGAAGCCATCCCCGGGGCCCAGATGACAGACTGAGGCACGAAGGATTAACTACAGGGTGCAGGTAAACTGGTTGGTGCCAAGAAACTCATACAAACCCAGTCCTTCTGATTCTGAGTCACTCTCTTTCCTTTCTGCTCTATTCTCAAAAGGCTTCCTACAAATGCCACTAATAATTTTAACTGTTCTATATTAATTTTGAACATTCTGTTTCTAGAATTCTGCAGTTGATCTAATCTGTGGCAACATGTTTATAAATAACTGTATTTTAAGTAGTTGGTATTTAAGTGAATATTTAGAATAGGGACAGTGCTCGTATCACATGCAATTTTTTGAGACAGAGTTGCCCAGGCTGGCCTCAAAGCTTGCAGTCTTCCTGTCTCAGCCTCCCAAACCACTGGCGTGTGGCCACCATGTCAAACAGATAAATTGATGATACATCAAAACTGTAGTACTTTCTTGCCTTCTGATTTGAAAATGCCTTTAGCCAGGTAAATAAATCCTGACATTAGTTTCAGTTTTCACATTAAACAAAATGAACTGAAAGCAGTAATTTTGGGTAGCTTTTCTGGGTAATGAAATAAATAACCAATTCTGTAAATATGCATGGCACTGGCAGTCTATAGTGGTTTTCCCAGATATGGGTTTTCCCTAACCATAGTTTCAGTTATCAGTGGTCCACTCAAGTTCAAAAATATTAAATGAAAAAGTCTAGAGATAGTTCCTAAATTTTAAATTAACTTTTACTATAGTATATCGTTATAACTGTTTATTATTGGTTATTATTTTCATCTCTACCTATGAATGATTTATAAGTTAAATTTTATCAGGTATTATATATGCATAGGAAAAAAAACAACACTTGGGTGTGTATATAGAGTTTGGTACTACTCATGGCTTTAGGAATCCAGCTAACATCTTGAAATATATCCCTGAAGATAAGGGGTGACTCCTGTATTACAACCAACTGAAGGCTACAAGTGAACGCTTTTCAACCACTTCACAGGGTAAGGAGCCACAAAATATTCTAGGTAGGTTTCCCAAAACTCAGTTTTTACTCCTAAGAGGCACGTGAATTTCGCGAGAGCTTCTCACGCCACGTGGATTGGCTGTGTTTGCCTCCGTGCACCATCCCTGCAAGGTAAGAGATCCAATGTTGTACATAACTCATACATTTAAGTTAAAAGCAAGGTTTTCATCGCTATCCTGAGTGATTCTTCTACTATACTTATTAATAACACAAAATTGCTTTAAGTTTCACATCCTTTAGAGGAACTGCCATGAATAAAATAACCAAAAAATGTGAAGGAAAGAAAGATAAGACGCAATAAGGGAAAAATCCTCAGACACGAAACAGCCTGGATACCTGCAGACATTGGCACACGCAGCACGCACACAGCATGATCACATTACATAGAGAAGACATTTGCAAAGGGAACTGCAAACCAGCTCCAGCAAGCTTTGAACTTAAATGCCAGATAAAAACAGAGCTGGGCGCAGAGGTGCACACCTGTGATCCCAGTACTTGGGAGGCTGAGACAGGAGGATTGCAGGTTTGAAACCAGCCTCAACAACACCTTGTTTCAAAATAAAAAATAAAAAGGGCTGGGGGTGTAGCTTGGGGTAGAATGCCGCTGAGTTCAATCCTCGGTACCAAAAAACAGTTAGATGAAAATAGAAAAAAGATGCAAAGCAGACAATAGAGAGGGCAGTAAGCCCTCTTACTAAAAGGCATGTAAATTTATTTTATCAACAGAGGTGGATTCCAGGATTATTTAAGGAAGATAAAAAGTAAATCCACTTTAATTGGAAATTGTATGATACAATAACAAATTATGTCTGAAAAGCAGGGAAAGAAGGAATATCTGAGTAAAATGTTCTGTCTACACATGAGCAAGAGAGTACAGGGCTCCAAGTCACAGAAGCCCAGGCACAGGGCAAGGCATGGGAAGGGGGTGTCTTTTACAGGTCACCAGAGCTCAAATAATAAAATCAGATAATAAAATAAGACTGAAAGATACGATGCCAAGGAATGTTGAAAGCTAGCTTAAACCTCTTTTTTGCTTTTATGTGAAAGAAGAAAGTAAAAATATTTTTTTTAAATTACCAAGATTTGAGAGTCACAGAGCATCTATGTTCTGTTCTTACAACACTTTTTCTTTTTTTCTTTTTCTTTTTGTGGTACCAGGGATTGAACCCAGGGGTGTTCTGTCTCTGAGCTACACCCCCAGCCCTATTTTGATTTGGAAACAGGATCTCGCTAAGTTGCTGCGAGTCTTGCTAAGTTGTTGAGACTGTTTTCAAACCTGTGATCCTTCTGCCTCAGCCTGCCAAGTCCTGGGATTACAGGTGTGCGCCACCATGCCTGTCTGTTTTACAACATGTTAAAGCAACAAAGGAGGGCACTGACAGGTGAATAACCTAAGGCCACTTGAACCCTGGGGATCCTATCCCAAGTGTTACCTTTTCCAATTTAAACCAGAAAGTAAGAATAAGTGTACGGAGAGTAGGTAGTAGACTGATCTTTAGCTGATTACGGCAAATCAATGGTCTCAGTCCCCAGAGTAGACAGCATTGTACTCCAAGTAAACTTGATATAGTACCGGACTCTGTGTGTGCCAACACTCACAAGATAAGGATTAAAGAGGATGATATAAATGGAAAACATTTCATTCACTCAACAAACATCACTCAGTGTTCACTCCTGGGCAGACCCTTTTGGTACAAAATCCATAAAACATAGTATTTAAATGCAAGTAACTTCTAGTCTTAGGAGAGAAAAGACAAAAACACAACCAGTCGGTTCAAAGCCACCTGACATATGGTCAGGCTGAGGCGGCAGTGGGATTGTGTGGTTCTGCACGGAGGATAAAGGGCTAGAGTAAGGAGGAAGCCGTATCTAAGCCATACTTTAATACCGAGTAGGAATTTTCCAGACAGATGGAGAAGGAAGCATTCTAGGCTGAGGAAACGGCATGCCTAAAGCACAGATGCATGAAAGGGAATATTTAAGGAACTGTGAATAATCTGATACAGTCGACCACAGAATCAGGCATCATAGAAGTACGAGTCAAGGCAAAGCCGGGACAGAAGTAGCCATCCTTAGCATCTGCAGGATCTCATAGCTCTACTCCACTGGGCCACACACACCCAGTGACCATGGCAGCGACGCCCTGGTACACCCAGCCCCTTGGGTGGAGGGCCAGAGAGGGAACGGCAGGGGCACAGCAGTCCTGCTCCAGAGATGAGCCTTTGCCATTAAACTGCCTCCCGCTGCCATGGCAACCCTCTGCGGCAAGGCTTTTTGGAGCGAGAGGTGGCGAGCAGCTACTAGGCCTGCTGGCCGCCTCCTGCCGAATTTGGCTGCTCTCCTCTCTAATCAGGGCGAAAGCACTGCGGCACTAAAGCTGGGAGCTGGTAGAAAGGGCCTCTGTTGCCTGGTGCTTTAGTGATTCCTGAAGCGTGTCTTCCCTGGAGGGGGATAAAATGCAGTCTGATCATTTTTCCAATTATTACCTTGTATCCATTTACAATTTATAGCCCCTTTCTACAGCCTGTGTTGCTGTTCGTGAATCACACCAAAAGGAAAGACAGCCTAACAGAGGCTTCTGCTATAACTAAGTATAGGTTATGGAGATCCCCACGATCCATACCCCACCCATAGTGGAGTACTTCCCAGAGGCCCCTGGCTTCTTGATGGGAGATGGGTGCCAGCAAAGCAAGCCTAGTCATGTCCCTCATCTAGGGTGGGGCCCCAGTGCTCCAAGAGCTGAGTTATGTTATAACAGGACAGAGCTATAGGGCCAGGCAGCCAGTGTTGGTGAAACCCAAACCAAGCCAACCCAACTCAATTGCACGTACTCAGCTAAAACTCTGTTGACTTTCAGCTTTCTGGATCCAAGCTAAGACACATGGTCACAATGCCCCCAGCACTGCACGACTCTGCTATGGTTTGAAGATTGGTCCTCTCCATAACTCACACTGAGATTTAATCAGCTTGTCGTAGTTAAGAGGTGGGATCTTTTAAGAGATGACTAGGTCATCTAGGGCAGAGGGTCATTGAGGCATGAGCCAAAGTCAAGAGATTTGGATTTCTATTTAGTTTAACAATGGTACGCAGGTACAATTAACAAACCATAAAGTTCACCCGTGTAAGCTATGCAACTCAGTGCTTTTTTTTTTTTTTTTCAGTACTAGGTGCATTCTACGTCTGAGCTACATGCCCTGCCCAACTTTTTAATTCTTTATTTTGAAACAGGGTCTCACTGAGTTGCAGAGGGCCTCACTAAGTAGCTGAGGCTGTCCTTGAACCACGATCCTTCTGTATCAGCCTCCCAAATGCTGGGATTACAAATGTGTGCCACTACACCTGGCTCAATTCAATGCTTTTAAGAATGTTTTATTGTGTTCATCCAGCACTGAACTCTTATTTTAGAGTGGCTTTCCTTCCTCCCTCCCTCCCTTCCTTCCATTTTCTTGTGGTACTAGGGATTGAACCCAGAGGCATTGTACCTCCAAGCTGCACCCCCAAAACATTTTCATATTTTTTGTTTTGAAGCAGGGTCTTTTGGGGTTGCTGAGAATCTTGTACATTTCTGAGGCTGACCTCAAACCTATGATTCTCCTGTCTCAGTCTCCCAAGTAGCGGAATTACAGGCACACACCACCATGCCTGGCTTAGAGTATTTTCAATACTACAAAAATTAACTATTATCTATTAGTGGTCACTCCCCATTTCCAATTATTACTTTGTATCAATTTATAATTTACAGCCCCTTTCTACAGAGTGTGCTGTGTTAGTGAATCACACCGAAAGGAAAAACAGCCTAGCAGAGGCTATATTTTCTAACCCCCAGCTCTCTACAACTATTGATCTATTTTTTTTCTATAAACTTATCTGTCCTGGAATGTTCATATGAAAGGAATTACATACCGTGTTTTTTGTAGCTAGCTTCTTTTAGTTAGCATAATGCTTTCAATGCTCATCATGTTTTAATATGTATCAGTTTTTCATCCCTTCTTATGGCTGAATAATATTTCATTATATGACTAAACCATGTTTTGTTTATTCATTCACTAGTTTAAAAACATGTATTATTTTTCATTTTGGGTTATTATGAATAATGCTGCTATCAACGTCCATTTTAGACATGTATATTTATTTCTTTTGGGTAGATACCAATGAGCAGAATTGCAAGATCATATAGTAACTCTATGTTTAATATTATGAAGACTGGCCAGACTGTTTACTGGAGAATCTATACCATTCTACATTTCCATCAGCAATGTATGAGTACCCCAATCTCTCTCCATCTTTGTCAATACGTGCAACCATCTTTTTTCATTATTGGTAGCTATTCTAGTGGATGTAAAGGGGTAGCCCACTGTGGTCTTGATTTGCATTTTCTTGGTGGCTATTATGGTTTGGATATAGTTGCAATGGCAAAAAAGAACATACAACCTAGAAAGAGAAGCCTGTGGCCAGAATAAGAAATGCTTGAATTATCTGAATTGATTTTATAGGTGGAGCAATTAAGGTTCATGGCACAGACCGCACTGCGACTGTGGACGAGTAAATCCTGAGGGCCTCCAAGGAGAAAAAAATTTAAACACTTTCCAGGGCTAGAGTAAGAATCAATGAGACAGGATGCAGGGAAGGGCCTTGAAAACAGCATACAGGTAAAGGTTAAAAAAGCTGTGTTTTTCCATCTGGACTAAAAAGAAAAGTGGCTTTGATAAGTGTCATGGTTTGAATTTAGAATGTCACCCTCACCCTCAGGGAAACCAGGCAAAATTGAAGATGGGGCTTGGTTGTGAAAGAGGGCTACCAGGGAGTGTGGTTTTATGGATTATAGAAGGTCCCTCCTCCTCTTGTTCTCTCTCTGGCGTCTGGCCTCCATGATGTGAGAGCAGAGGACTTGCTCTCTCCCTTTCTCTGCTTCCCACCACCATGCCCTGAACTTCACGGACCTGGCCTGACATGAACTGAACCTCTGAAATCTCCAGAGCTATGATCAAATAAATCTTTCTTCCTCTAAGTTGTTTGGTCATCTGTCCTAGATTACATCAGTGAGACTTTTGGCAAGATCAATAAGTTTTGGACGATGATGACAAAGAAGATGATTATAATATATATCATTTAACACTTACAGTGCCTGGCATTGTGCTAAAATGTGTCTATCATTATCATGTTTTTTTCTCCAAAACATCCTAGGAAGTGAATACTACTATATGTTGATATTACAAATGAAGCTCTTTAGGCCAAATATTACTGTTTTTTTCCTTCAGTCTAAACTACCCTTGATTATCTGTCTACTGGATCTCTCCTTAGAGCTTTATCTCCGATAATATGAAAAAAAAAATCTTAGAGAAGATACATATATATTTTTGTCTGTGGTACTGGGGATCGAACCGAGGGAGCATTCTACATCTGAGCTACATTCCCTGCTCTATTTAATCTTTCTTTTGAAACAGGGTCTTGCTTGGTTGATGAGAGTATGACTACTTGGTGAAGCTGTCCTCAAACCTGTGCTCCTCCCATCTCAGCCTCCAAAGTACTGGGATTATAGGTGTGTGCCACCATGCCTAGCTAAAAATGATTTTTCTAAAATATATTTTTTTTGGCGGTACTGGGGATGGAACCCAGAAGCATTCTACCTTTATGCTACACCCCCAGTCCTATTTTTTAGTCTTTATTTTGAAACAGCATCTCACTGAGTTGCAAAGGGCCTCACTAAGTAGTAGCTGGGGCTGTCCACAAACCTGGATCCTCCTGTTTCAGCATTCCAAATGCTGGGATTACAAGCGTGTGCCACCACGCCTGGCTTTTGATTTTTCTAAAATAAAAACAATTATAGAAAGTTTCCAAATACAGTTTTTATTATATTGCTTTTATCTTTATATCAGAGAATCAAATTTTTCTTAGTCAAACATGTCAACCTTGGTACTATTTAATTTATTGCTTTAACATCTAGTATTGTTTCGATACTACTTAATTTCTTTATTGCCTCAAAATAATTCCTTTACAGCAAAGATAAGTATAATATTTATTTCAAAATATTTAATCCATCCTGAATGAGTTTGCATGGTATAAGATTAAAATATATCTAAATGTAGCTTTCTTCATACTATCATTTGGCAACACTGATTGCTTTCACTGGTTTTTATTTTTCTTCATTTCTCAAATATTAAGCCATTATCTTTTTATTCCTTCTATTTATATTTTGGTTCCATCATGTTTAGGTCATTGTATAAATGTACTTTGAATCAAATTTTAGTCTAGAATGGCCAAACTCTTTTTGTTCCCCTCTAAAATACACAATTATTAACTGGCTAATAAAAACTATAGATGCAAAATCTTTACTCATTGAAGAACCCCTCACCTCCACATGTTTTGTTTGGCCAGTAGACTAACTGCCAACATTTAAAAATCAGAAGATTAGCCGGGCGTGGTGGCGCACGCTTGTAATCCCAGCATTTGGGAGGCTGAGACCTGGAGGATCACGGTTCGTGGACAGCCTCAGCTACTTAGTGAGGCCCTCTGCAACTCAGTGAGACCCGGTTTCAAAATAAAGAATAAAAAATAGGGCAGGGGGTATAGCTTGGAGGTCAAATACCCCTGGGTTCCATCCCCAGACCTGCAAAATAAAATAAAATAAAATAAAATAAAATAAAAACCAGAAGATCAACAGGTCTTGTGAACTCCTCCCCACCCCCACTCTTCTTCCTACTAACTACTTCCTGCTAGATTTCTGGCCGCTCTTGAAAAATCAGCACCACAGACTCCTCTGCTCACATGCCAAACCTCAGCTAAAACCAAGTAGTAGCTATCTCCTTTATAGGGGACACAAGCATATAAAATTCAAAGTGCACAGTATTTCCTGTTGTCTTATATCCAGCCCACTTATATGACTCATGGCATCTGCCTAGAGGCTTTTGGATTTTTAAGCTCTGGTGAGATCCACAGGTTTCTCTTTCTGCCTTCAAAACCAGAAAGTTCACAGCTAATATAATGTGTAACTTCAATAACCATCCTTAGCCTAAATTTCTGGTCTAATCTCTTCTATATTTCTGTTGTGTGTCCCTTGATCTTTCATTCCCATTTTATTGTCTTATAATATATGCACCTAATTTTCATCCTCTCAAATTTTTTTGAGAAAAATTTACAAAACATTTTCCCCCTGAAATAGTTGCCTGCTTTTTTTACTCTGTGGTTTATACTAGCAATCAAGTTTCATTTAACATCTTATTGGGATCTTACTTGGCACTGCTTTTATTTTGAAACAAGGATTCACTAGGTTGTTGAGAGTGTCACTAAGTTGCTGAGGCTGCCCTCAAACCTGCAACCCTATTTCAGTCTATAAATTAATTTTGTTGGCACTGTCACCTTCTATATGAAGACCATTAAAACCAGGAGTAGATTAAATTTCTATTATTTGTTTCCTTTCCTCTGCTTTCTATTAAAGTATTATAATTCTCTGTATTTAGTGCTAGATGGAGTCAGTCTGTCTGTCTGAGATCCTCCTCCTTCTTGTGAATCTTAATCTCCCAAGTATTGGGATTGCAGGCACAAGCCACCACACCTGGATCCATGTATATAACACTTTAGAAAAAGCAAAACTGTAGTAACAAAAATTAGATTCAGTTAGGTATGGTGGCATATGCTTGTAATCCCAGTATTTGGGAGGCTGAACCAGGAAGATTGCAGGTTTGTGGCCAGTCTCAGCAACTTAGCAATGCCTTCCCCAATTTAATGTGACCCTGTTTTAAAACAAAAAATAAAATAGAGCCAGGCATGGTAGTGCATGCTTGTAATTCCAGTAACTCCATTACTTGGGGGGCTGAAATAGGAGGATTGCAGGTTTGAGGGCAGCCTCAGCAACTTAGTGAGACTCTCAACAACCTAGTGAGTCCTTGTTTCAAAATAAAAATATAAAATGGGCTGGAGGTGTAGTTTGCAGGTAAAATGCCCCTGTGCTCAATCCTCTGTCCCATAATAAAATAAAATATAAAATATAAGGCTGAGGGTGTAGCTCAGAAGTAGAATATCCTTTGGTTCAATCCCCAATACCATAAAAAAAAAAAAAAATCAGATGAGAGGGTTCCTGGGAATAAGGTTTAGGGCAAGCATTAACTACAAAGGTGTACAAGGAGTTGGATGTGGTAGCCCAAGCCAGTTAATCCCAGTACTCGGGAGGCTGAGACAGGAGGATCACAGGTATGAAGCCAGCATGCCGTAATTTAGCAAGATCCTGTTTCAAAATAAAAAATGAAAAGGGTTGGGGGGTAGTTCAGAGAGTAGCCCTGGGTTCAATCCCTCGTACCACACACATACTCAAGAAAAGGCACAGAGTAATATTCTGGAAGTGAAAGAAGCGTGAATTGTGGTGAGTGTGCATGACTTGACTATTTACCAAGGATTCAAATGGTATACTTGAAGTGTGTAAATTTTATTGTAGGTACATGACCTCAGCAAAACTATAAGAATAAAATATTTAAAATTCCTTACTGAAAATATACTTTACAAAATTCAACTTAATCTAGAGTCCCAGTAACAATTTAACTTTACTCAAAAAGAGATCTGGACTTTTTGACTTTGAGAGTTAAACTCTAAACCTCAAAGGAGTGTCTTTGTTTATCTGTGGTCTTGGGTCATGGCAGACAGTTTAACAACGTGATTTAGGGTAAGAGTGGGCCATACCTGATACTATTTAGGGTAGGGGGTGACCACTCTAAAAAAAATCAACAATACCATATGTACTGAAAGTTTTGGATGATAGGTATCAGCTTGACCAGAGGGGTTGGATGGAGACTGAGTCGGCCTCAGAATGGAGTCTCCATAGAAACTCTGAAACTGCTGAGCTTCCTGGTTGGCCATACTCTGTGGACTGTTACACATCAATGCCAGGAAATGAAGTTTCTCTGAGTGCATGCCGCTTAAATCTCCAAGAGTAAGGACAATGGAAGGTCTGTCCTGGGCACCCCCCTGGTTTGCTGATTTTAATCTGTATCCTCTCCCTGCAATAAACTGTAAGCACGTGTATCACAGCTTTTCCATGACTGAACCTACGCATGATCTATCAAATCCTGGTTTTGAAACTATGTGTCGTCTATGTGTCTTCTAACTTCTCAGGTGCCCTCTCTCATACCCAGATAAACATAAATAGGCAATACACCAATGAATACAAGACTCACAGATGAAGTGGTTAATAATCACCTAAAGTATCATGCAAAGGCCATGACAGAAGACCTTACATGCAGTGGCAAAAGCTTTATGAGTCATTACAAGTACTAAGTCAACCTGGAACCAACCTTTAGAGTGAACCACTGGATCCAGCATGCCTATCAGCTGACTAACCTAACTATCCAAGTATACACACCCAGTCGGGCAACACAAAAATGCCAACTCCACCAACCTTACCTGGCTGTATATATATCCATAGAATCTAATTCTGTTAAGATGCTTTTTATTTCCTACTTAAAGTCTACAAAACATTTTGACTGCCAACTCCTGCATTTTCTAAAGTACGTAGTAGGATCTTTCTTTCAAAATGTTAGCAGTATTATCTAGAGCAAGTATTCAGATAATACAGATATTACAGATATTATCTTTGTGAGGAGATAAAATTCAACTTAAGAGCAGTGTAGTCACAAAATATGCCATATCCAAAGATGCTTCCTAAGATTTGCCTTCTGAAAATTAAGTAATCACTTCCACAACTTCTAATATTTTCTGTGAAAGAAAATGAAATAATTTTTTTTGTGTGTGATACTGGGGATGGAACCCAGGGGCATTCTACCTCCAAGCTATACCCCCAGCCCTATTTTTTATTCTTTCTTTTGAAACAGGGTCTCACGGAGTTGTAAAGGGCCTCACTAAGTAGCTGAGGCTGTCTTTGAACTGCGATCCTCCTGTCTCAGCCTCCCAGATGCTGGGATTACAAGCGTGTGCCACCACACCCGGCTAGAAGATATTTAAAATTTCACAAATAATATAGTAAGTTTGGTTTAAATATCACACACGTCACCCATTTCTGAATACCTGTAAGTTTGTGGGATGCCCAAAATGCAAGTATATGTGAGGTTATTTATTGAGAGTGCTCATTCTTATGTGAAATTACACTAAAAGAGGTGGTAAGTTAATGTTGGAATCAAAGTATTTGACAGTAGACGGGAGAGTGCTTTTCCTCAAAGCCAAGTCAAAATCCTCAAAGTCTTAGAATTCATCTCCATTTGTTTAAACTTATCCCTATAAATTCTCAAAATAGTTTCTAATAATCCTTTGAATTTCCCCTTTGTCTGTGGTGATGTCTCCTTTTTCATTTCTGATTTTAATAATTTGAGTTGATTCTCTTTCTTTTGATTAGTTTGGCCAGGGGTTTGTGAGATTTTTGTGCTCCCTCTCGGCCCCCAAAGCACACACAACTATCCATTCACCATTTTCTCTACAATCACACAATTATGTGTACCCTCATTCCAGAGACCTACTACTGACTTTCCATTGATAAAATGTAAGCCCAACCCTGACCCTCAACCTGCCTAACCAGGGCTCTATAACTGTCTAAAGTTACCCTGTCCCTGAGCCCCCAGTTACAAACTGAGAGACTCTTTCAACTCACAACCAAGTTGCTGCCCTGAAGAGAAGGGGGCAGAGAGATTCAAGAATGAGAACTTGGCCCAGTATCATTGGATGAAAGGAGCCAAGGGCCCTAGGATGCAAGTTAGGCCATAGGACATTCGGGCTGACTCTAGAAGCTGAGACAGACTCTTAGTTGACAAGCAGCAAGGAAATAAGCCCTCAGTCCTACAGCCTTATGGAACTGAACTGTCAATGCCTGAATGAGCTTGGAAGACTATTCATTCACCAGGGCTGCAAAAAGACTGCAGTGGGTGGGCTTCCACCTTAAGAAATCTGGAGCCAAGAACCTGCTATGCAGTGCTATGTACAGACTTCTTCTTCTTTTCTTCCTCTCTTCTCCTTCTCCTTCTCCTTCTCCTTCTTCTTCTTCTTTTTGCAGTACTGGGATGGAACCCAGAGGCATTCTACCTCTGAGCCACACCCCCAGCCCTAATTTTTATTCTTTATTTTGAAATAGGGTCTCACTGAATTGCAAAGGGCCTCACTAAGTAGTATCTGAGGCTGTCCTCGAACTGCCATCCTCCCGTCTCAGCCTCCCAAATGCTGGGATTACAAGCGTGCGCCACCATGTCCAGCTTACAGACTTCTGATTTGCAGAACGTCATTGTTTTAAGTCACTGAGAGTGTTTTCATTTGTTACGGCAACAATAATAAACTAATATAAAGGTGGTCCTAGTTCTACGAAATTGCTTTCTTGCTCTTTCCCCACCAGCCTGCTGTTAGGAATCCAGAAAACTGGAGTCACCCAGCACTCAACAGAACTCGTAGTGTTGTCATCATTTATCTCAGGGTTTTGTCTTTCTCACTAGAGTGTAAGCTCTTCAAGGACATAGATGAATATTGCTTTGAAAAATGTTTTCATTAATGCAAGTAATTATATTGATTGTAGAAAACTTAGAGGAAAAGAGATAAGTACAAAAGAAAATAAAAACCATCCTTAACAGTTAATCTCATTGTTCACATTTTTTCGTTCTGTACTTTTCTAAAGCACATGTACATTTTAACATATGTCAATCAAATCATGCTATCTATGGTGCTTGACAACTTAGATTTCCTTAATAAGGTGTGTGGCTGTTCTATGCTAATGGACATACAACATCATTGCTGGTGACTCCACAGTGCCTCAGATTGGTCCTATAACCCTCTTGGAAGTCCTTATGCCCCTCTTTCATAACACGTCCTTCATCTGTGATAACTTGTGGTTGTATGTTTATTTTATAAAGTTAAAAAATAATAACTAGAATTTTCAAAAATGGTGAAGATAATTCTTCAGTAAAGAGCAATTCAAATCAAATCAGGAGTAAGAGAAATAAGTCCTAGTCACATAAACATGAAGAACTGCACTTAACTAATAAATGACTCTTACAGCAAGAATTTTAACAAAATTTATCTATATTTTTCTAGTATTTTTTTTCTTTTTCAAACAGAGTCAGGTATGTATAATCAACAAGATTTGATAACTCTTAAGTCTCCAAAAGAAGCATGTTTTACACATTGACAAATAAAATTATTTTACTAAAATAGGTGGTTATATGACATAGTATATAGTCCCAGAAAGCTTGGCCATCATTTGAAAAGTAAACACATTCTTGTTAGTACAGTATCACTACCAACCTCCTAAATAATCTATATTTACATAAGTTAGTAAGCTAATTAGAAATCCTGGAGAAGACTGAACTAGACACACTAGACCTATAGGACTCTGAGGTTAAAAGGTGATCATGACCACAAAGGTCCTATTCATTCATTCATTCATTCATTCATTCATTCGCAGTACTGGGGATGGAACCCAGGGGCATTCCACTTTCGAGCTACACCCTCAGCCCTATTTTTTATTCTTTATTTTGAAACAAGGTCTCACTAAGTTACAGAGGGCCTCAAGAAGTGGCTGAGGCTGGCTGTGAACCTGGATCCTCCTGTCTCAGCCTCCCAAATGCTGGGATTGCAAGCGTGTACCATCACGCCCGGTTCAAAGGTCCTATTCTGTATCCAGGAAAAGATGATAAAAATAAAGAGTTTTCTTAAAATAACATACTGCTCACAAATCAGTTATCTTACTAAGTTTCTTATCTTACTAAGAAACTATTAGTTTTAAGCTAGGTATTTTTCAGCATTTTTTTTTTCTTTTTTAGGGGAGTGCTAAGGATTGAACCCAGGGGCATACTACCTCTGAGCCATACACCCAGCCCTATTTTATTTTTTGAAACAGGGTCTCACTAAGTTGCTGAGTCTGGGCTTGAATATGTACCGCCACCACCACCACCATCACCACCCCAAACAGCATTCAGCAAATATTTAAAATATACAAATAGTAAAAAAATGAATAAGAAATAAGCAATTCATCATCACAGCTCATATTCTTTGTGTGACAGAGATAGCAACAGAGAAGACTGCCTTTAAATTATTCAAAACCTTCATAGACAACATAGGTGCAGTGCTTCCTTTCAAAGTTTTTTTTTTTAGCTTTAATCTTATTAATTTATATAACCTGCCTCTTCTCTAATGTTTCCCTAAGTTTCTTTTTCCTTTAACTGTAGGAAGAAAGGGATCCCCAAGGTGAAAAAAGCAGAAAACCAGAAATATTGTGTAGCTCACCAGAGACGGGGCAGAATTTAACACAAAGGGCACCAGACTGAGCGAGAGGCAGGCTGCCAGCTGCTCTGACAGTGACCCTCCAGGGCCCTGGGATCGGCATCTGTGGATTCAACCAAGTGCAGACTGAAAATATTAGAAAAATAGCTGCATCTGTACTAAATACATACAGACCCTTTTCCTTGTCATTATTCCCTAGACAATATAGCATATCTGCTATTTATACAATATTATAAATTATAAATAATATAGAATATGTGTGTGGATTATATGCAGATATTATGTCATATATAGGAAGGACTTGCGCATCCATGGATGATTTTGTGTGTGTGTGTGTGTGTGTGTGTGTGTGTGTGTGTGTGAGAGAGAGAGAGAGAGAGAGAGAGAGAGAGGGAGGTTGAGTCACTCATGCTTTCGAGACCCCCATTTTTTTTACTCATAAGATGTAGGGGGGCTCAATGACCTCAAGAGCCTTTCAGCACAGAAATGCTAAGCTGTGAGCTTACAATGAGAGTGAGAACAACTAAAAGGAGTAAAATGCACATTTTGACTCTGTTTTTACTTGCTATCCTGCTGAAGATTATGCAGGGAATTGAAAAAGGTGTCAAATAAAATGTTCCTTCTATAGACTGCACTCAGACATGGATGCCATCCCTCTCCTCAGACCTCCAGTTCCTTTACATCCTGTTAACACGGATTACCTGCAATAGGAGAGGCACTTTAAGGCTCGTAGATTTTGTCAGTATTGGGACTTGAAATGGTTTCCTTAGAGGAAAGACGAAAAGATAAAGAAAACACAACTGGACTTGTGAAAAGGAAATCTTTAGAAGCTGTAGGCAAAGCTCAATATTGATTTTTGGTCATGAAACAAAACTTATTGATAAGTAAAACACACTGGGAAAACTTCTTAGACTAACAAAGAAAGTGGATACCGAACTCTGTGTTGGGACTGTGTGCGGGATAGAAGACAGAGTTCCAATAATAATATAATGCCTAAATCAAATTAAAAGCAGTTCCCTACCCACACCCAGCTTCACAGTGACCTCTGTCCACTGAGAGCCATAGGTCTTCCGGGGCACCGAGGCCATGGGAGGTCACACCTCCACCCCATCCCAATCCTCTCCTGCTATGATAGGGCCTTCACCAGGAGCGGAGCTAACAGAGCTTCCTGATCTTGGACTATGAACCTCTCAAACTGTGAGCTAAATGAATCGTTTTTCTTCAAAAAAAAAAAAAAAGTAATAACAAGAAGCTGGGTGTGGTGGTGCACGCTTGTAATACTAATACTTGGGAGGCTGAGACAGGAGGATCACAAGTTCCTGGCCAGCCTCAGCTACTTAGGCCCCCCACAACTTAGCGAGACCTTGTTTCAAAAATAAAGAAAAACAGGGCCGAGGGTATAGCTTGGAAGTAGAATGCTCCTGGGTTCCACCTCCAGTACCACACGTACAAAAACGAGTAATAACAAGAATAATTTTCTGTCTAAAAACTGTCATGCACTCTAATCCTGCATACACACTGTAGACCTGAAAATATATAGACTATCTCGACTGTGGCAGAAGAGATATATTTTTGTAATTGCCAGAGTTCAAATTGTATTAAAGGCTGCATATTAGATAATCTAAAGATTCTTTTAATCTCTGGCACTCTTTGGTTCTAAAATAAATGAGCCTTTCTGAGTCAATCCAGCCTTAGAACCTTATCAGCAGCATTGTTTCTATGCAGAAAAGTTTCTTTCTTTCTTTCTTTCTTTCTTTCTTTCTTTCTTTCTTTCTTTCTTTCTTTCTTTCTTTTTCTCTCTCTGAACTGGGGATTAAACCCAAGGGCATTCTACCTCCCAGCCCTATTTTTTAAATTCTTTATTCCAAAACAGAGTCTCACTAAAATGCAGAGGTCCTCACTATGTAGCTGAGGCTGGCCACAAACCTGTGGTACTCCTGTCTCAGCCTCCCAAGTACTGGGATTACAAGCATGTGCCACCACACCCGGCTTAGAAAAGTTTTAAATATCTCAAGCAAGTGACTTAAAAAATCAGTGTACTCTAAGCCAGGTGTGGTGGCACATGCTTGTAATCCCCGTGCTTGGGAGGTGGAGACAGGAGGATCACACAGGCTCAAAGCCAGCCGTACTGGCTTAAGAGAACCTGTTTCCAAATAGGTCTGGGAATGTAGCCCAGAGATAGAAGGGTTTTCAGGAACCCCAGTACCATAAAAAAAAAAAAAAAATCAGACTACTCTATTTGAATTTTTAGGATTTCATGTCTCATAAAATATTGTCTGCCACTTTCTTATATGTCCTTATTACTGTAGTAAATGTATTATCAGATCAAAAATATTACTTGGAGAAAAAGTACCCATTATAACTGGAATGATAAGGAAACATAATATTAGTCATCCTAGTACATGGGAGGCTGAGACAGGATAGCAGGTTTGTGGGCAGCTTCAGCAACTAAGCAAGGCCCTCCGCAACTTAGACCCTGTTTCCAAACAAAAAATAAAAAGGGCTGGAGGTGAACCTCAGAGGTAAACTGTCCCTGGGTTCAACCCCCAATACCAAAAGAAAGAAAAAAGAATAAATGAATGAATGAGTAAGTAAAATATTATTTCTTCTTTATTACTAATGGAATCTTTGTATTCATCTTGGCATCCTACACATTCTGGTGAAAACAGATTGAAGGTGGGTGTTCCCTTTCCATTTCTCTCCTGATTTTCCTCCTTCTTTTATTATTTCAATTAAATAAATGCTTATTCCAGAATTTCTAGAGGCTCAAGCCTGAGTTATAAAAAAAACATGGTGTTTTAGGGAAAGAGAGTTGGGCAAAGTGTCAGTTTCTTAGCGTTCATGTCCTTGTATAATCCTCCTTTTCTTGAGTTTGGGTGGACCTAAAATTTGCTTCTCACCAGTAGGATATGGCAAAGAGATATTCCTTCTATGGTCACACTACGTAGGACAGAAGCACCTGTTTTTCTAGCAGACTTTTACTGACACACTTGCTCACTGGCTTTGATGGTGTCAACTGCCATATGGCCTGCACTGAGGATGGTTACCAGTGGCTGCCAGCATGGCCTAAGGTCTTCAGTTTAACCCTCCTCAAGGAACTGTAGGTTGCCAACCACCAAGTGAGCTTGTAAGGGGAACCTCTGAGACTCAGATAAAACCCTGACCCGAGTGACACCTTTGACATTAGCCCTGTCAGAGCCTCAGAAGCTAAGGCGCCAAGCAAGCCATGCCCAGACTCCTGAGCTACAGGAAGTTAGAGGATAAACGCGTCTGGCTTTAAGCCACTAACTTTATGGTAATATTGTTGCCTAGCAACCAATAATTAATACAGACCGAGGAGACGCACAATCTAATTAGAACGCAAATCGCAGGCAACAGAATCACAAGTATGAGATAGGAAAGTTCAGGTGATAAAAATAAAGGAAAGCACACTATAAGTTTTATTTTGCAAATGTTTCATAAAAAGGGTTAGTTATGAGACCCACTATAACTCTTTCAAAAATTCAGACTGGCATAGAGGTGGAAGGACTGGCACAGAAGTAGACTCAGTGAAAGCTGATGGGCAATTAAGAGGACAGACTGCGGAACCGGGAGAAAGGACTGGACGGGTGAAACGGGTCCCGGCGACAGAGCTGGAAGGGCAGAGAGGATGTGTTCATCGTCGATGCCAACAGAAAAAGAAAGGCTCTCCAACAGGGAAACAGCAAAATAAAAGCCCTGCTTTTAAAGAACTTAATCTTATCACGGTAGAGGATGGAGCCGATTAGAGATAAGGAGACCAAGAATAGCTAGCTAGCACAACAGGCTTCCTGAGACGCTAACAAACATGCAAGGGAGAAGAGGTTCACACTCATAAATAATCAAAGACATGCAAATTCGAGCCATAAAACACCATTCTCTGATCTATCAAATTAGTAAAGAAGAAAAAACTATTAATTCTAGCAAAGATAAAGCAATCTCAAGCACTGTGGTCGGAATGAAATAGGAAAGTCTTTATAGAAAGCCATTCAGCAATAGGCACTAATAACTTTTTTTTTTTTGGTGGTACTGGGGGTGTGGAACCCAGAAGCTTTCTACTTCCGGGCTATACTCCCAGACCCATTTTATATTTTATTTGGAAACAGGGTCTCACTAAGTTGCTGAGAGCCTCACTAAGTAGCTGAGGCTGGCTTCAAATCCGTGCGATCCTCCTGTCTCAGCCTCCCAAGCGTGGGGATTACAAGCGTGCGCCCCCACGTCCGGCTTGGCACTAGTAATCTTAAAATATTAAGTCCTAAAATATTCAGATCCTCAAACTCAGCAATTCACTTCTAAGGACGCATTCCTGAAGTAAATTTATTTTTCTCATTGAACAAGCATTTACATTCAAGCTTTGAGCTGGGCCCTGAAGACAGAACATAAAATAAAATAGTCCTCATGCATTTAACAAGTTATCAAGCAGTAAATGAATACTAACACATATTATAGGACACGTGGTTTAAATTGTGAGATCACAGAAGACCTCTCTGGGAAGTGATATTAATGCTGAGAACTGAAGTTTGAGTAGAATTTTACCACATGAAGAATGGGAAGATTTTTTTCTTCTACTAGAGGAAGCAAAACTCATGGAAGGTAAGAAATAATTAGCTCTACCCAAGATTTTAGAGTGCTCATCTGTTGACTTATTCAACAAATGTATATAGAGGTTCAAGTGAGTACTAAGTACTGCAGTAGAGGGTGAAGGTGGGGGATGGGAGAAAGTGACCAAGCAGACCATGCAGGTAAAACAATACTCTGTAATCAGAACCTGTGGCACACGCCTGCAATCCCAGCAACCCAGCGGAGGCAGGAGAATCACAAGGGCTGGGGATGTAGTGCCCTTGGGTTTAATTCCTAGTAACACACACACACACACACACACACACACACACACACACACACACAAAACCTTAAAAATAATAAAATAAAAATACTATCTTTAGAAGGCTCTTAAGTTCATAATGAAGCCAAAGAAGTATGTGGAAATGAACATAGAAGGAAGTCAGTGCATTTGGAAGAAGAAAGAAGAGGACAGAGTAAAGATACAAAAGGCTCAGAGCCATCAGCAAGTTATGCGCAGAGCTATGAAAATGACGAGGGCCCCCTGAACAGTGAGTGCCTGGAGGAAGAAAGCCCTCTCCCAATGATGTCCTCAGGTTAGTGATAATATTTATATCTGGTACCTGCCAACAGCACTAACGAGTTAAACCACATATTATAACATGGATACTGCTTTTAAAAAAAAAACTGGTATGTGAGCTGAGTATGGTGGTGCACTCCTGTAATCTCAGTGTTTAAAAGACTGAGATGGGAGGATTGCAGGTTTAAGGACAGCCTCAGCAACTTAGCAAGACTCCCACAAAACCCTGTTTCAGAGTAAAAAATAAAAAAAACAAAAAGGGCTAGGTGCGTATCTTCTGGGTTCAATCCGCAGTAACACACACATACACATAAACACACACACACATACACACACACACACACACACACAAATACGTGGAACTCTACTATTTTTGCAACTTCTACGAGTCTAAAATTATTTCAAAATAGAATGTAAACAAATACACAAAAAAGATATGGATAGTTTTGCTAGAAGAAATACAAGGTCTAAAATGTATGTTAATTTTATGAAGCAATCAAAGAAAGATAAGTGAAACAATCCTTCAAATTACTTAAGAGTCCAATTTTTGCCTTTCTCTCAGGGTATATGAATACACATCAAGAGAGACACCTCTAGCTGGGCGTGGTTGTGCACCCCTTATAATCCTAGTACTTGGGAAGCTGAGACAGGAGGACCACAAGTTCAAAGCTAGCCTCAGCATCTTAGTGAGGCTCTCAGCAACTTAGTGAGACCCTGTTTCCAAATAAAATATATAATAAGTCTGGAGGTGTTGTTCAGAGGTAGAAGGCCCCTGGGTTCATCCCCAGTACAGAGAGAGAGAGAGAGAGAGAGAGAGAGAGAGAGAGAGAGAGAGAGAGAGAGAGAGAGAGAGAGAGAGAGAGAATCTAATCAGCACTGAATATTCTACTGCCTACCCGCCATTGGAAAAAGTCACTTCAGGCTCTGTCTTTGTTAGACCTAGCTCCACAGGTAACTGGGGCAAGCTACGCAAATGTTCACTTGTGTTATTAGAATTTTGCTTACTTGAACCGCATTGCCTCTTCTTTGTTAAAACTACATTACCTCTTCTTTGTTAAAAAGGAGAAATGTCTCTTAAGAAATTATTATTTGGGGGATGCCTAGCATGCACAAGGTCTTGGGTTTGATCCTCTGCAGAAGAAAGAAAGGAAGGAAGGAAGGAAGGAAGGAAGGAAGGAAGGAAGGAAGGAAGAAAGAGAGAAAGAGAGAAAGAAAAGAAGGAAGGAAGGAAGGGGCAGAGAAAGAGAGAAAGAAGACTTTAAGTTTTTGAAATTATCAAATTAATCTTATACAGAAAAACTGTGATTTAACCAACAGATTGATATAACAATATGGTTATTACAAATAGTCTTCCTGGAAAATGCTTGATATAACCTAAAAATGTTTTATCTGCTTAAGCTTTTTCCAATAAATTGTATTAGACTGATTAGTCTTGTTATCTGAAAATTGGTTTTGTTAATTCTAAAGACATGGTTTGGTACATGAAATAATCTAATAAAGTTTAAAGGAGTACAAATGTATGGTTTGAACAATTAGATTGGCATCATACATAAAATATAGTAGATGAAATACATTTCCCCCCAGAGACATTAAAAATGAAATAATAGTTCCTTTGAAGAAAAAGGCAATTAAGTCAGAAATTTCATGAAATCCAAAAGATGAATACTGAAAACCCAAAACAAGTTTTACAGTCTGACAAGGAAAATGCATCTTTTATAAAATTGGAAAGTGATATGTACCTATAAATGATGCATCACAAAATGTTACTTTATAACTTTAATGTTTTAATATCCATTATCATCCCTCTGTCTCCCATCAAGTATAATCTTAGGAAGAAATACATTATGCCATTTTCTGGGTTAAAACGTAGTGTGTAACCTAAAGGATAATGAGAAAACAGAGTCTAAGAGTAACCCTTCCAAACCACGCCTTTAACCAGTAAGACCACAAGGGGCCATCAGCCCATTTAACATGGTGGATACTTTTGTTTCCCGGAGAATGTATTTGTTAACTGAAAACAAGAATGATTCAAGTATACAGTCACAAAACAAGAACTGAAAACACCAACTGAAGTCATATATAAGTATATTCATTAGATATTATCTTTAAAGCAATAAGAAAAGCAGGTTTTTCTCTGTGTCTCCAACAGAGTTTTCAGTGTGTCCATCATTCAGCAAGTCTACTCACTTCCGGTGTGTGTGGTCCAGGCCACTGTTTGGTATTGCTTCCAACTTTGCATTTTTCTGCCCACAGATATTTCCATAGCTGTCATATCCTGACACTAGTCTCGCTGCTGCACCTGTTGCTACTGAAAAGCCACAAATAAATCCCTAGGAAAGAAACAGAAAAAAAAAACACACACAAATAAACCATTTCAATAGCAACAGTCACTACTTGATACAATAATGAGTTTCTTTTGTCTGCTAACGGGAACAAAGAGCTATCTTTCCTTATTACAAACACTATTCCACTGTTTTCCTGGGATTGCATATGAGCAGCACAAAGAAGTCCACAGGGAAACACTATTTACTCTCCTAACAAAACAAATCCCAAACTTTCACATCATTAGGTCATCTTTGCATCTTATGATAATCAGGGCAGCTTCTCTGCATTCAGCATCTGTTCAAAGCCAGGCGCTGTACAAAGTAGATAAAATACATCATCTCTATTCCTCATGTTCAGGAGACTGAGGCCCAGAGAGGTTGGGTGAGTTACCTGAGGCCACACAAGCACAGAATCACACCTGGCTTTCTTCATTCCTTAGTTTTATTTGGCTGTAAAGGGATTCTGTTAAGTGAACAACAGCCAAGAATGAAAGAAAAAGAACCCAAAGAACATCAGTATGTGAGTTTGGAATTATTCTCACTTCAGTGTACACAGCACTTTTGTTTCCTTCCTGCAATGAAGCTGTAAACAAGCCAAAGAGCTCCATCATGAAGCACTGCCATGGTCTGGAGTGTGAACACAGGAGACTGAAGCAGAGTACGTGAGGCACTGGTTTGGTGTACAGCAAACATCACTTCATTTCACGGGAATAAGCTTCATCCCAGTACCAGAGGCAAGTGGTAGCTACTTCAGAACCACATCATGCTTGCTAAGTCACACATGGTGTTGACCAAAACAGAGAGTAGAAGCCTGCAATCACCCACAGGTTGCTGGGTACAAGAACCAGAGACAAGGCAAATCACTACCGATAGATTGGTTGCATTGTGGGCAGACTGGGGTTAAGAAATGTTGTGCAACCTGGTCAACAACAGGATGAGTTCTTGTTATCTTTAGTAGAGTGGTTAAGAAGGCAGAGGTCATCACTGCCAGCTGTCATGAGCAGTACTCCTCTTAATAGTGCTGCTAGATCTCAGACCACAGTGTCCAGTATTATGCACACTCACAAATTCTCAGAGAACTTAGATATACTTACCTAAAAGGACAAACAAACTTTTCCCTAAAGAACCCTTCTACTTTTACTATGAGAGTAAGGGAGGTGAGAGAGAAGAGAGTGTAGCTCTTGTCCACAGAAACTTTTTGAAACTACTCTTATGGTTAGATGTGGATGTTCCCTAAAGAGCCTATGTATTATTGCTCAGAGTTGATATAATCAAACCATGAGGACTGTAATCTCGTCAGTAGATATATCCACTGTAATGGATTTACTGGGTGGTAACCTAAACAGGTGGGTGTAGCCTTAGGGACTCTGCTTCTGTCTTTGAATCCCCTTGCTTATTTGCTCTCTCTTGCTGCTGGCCTCTACAATGTGAGAGTAGAACCTTGCTCTCTTGTTTTTTGCTTCCCACTGCCATTCCCTGAGCTCCACAGAGCCAGCCTGATGTGGACTGAACTCTGAAATTTTCAAAAACTGAGCAAATAAGTCTTCTTTCCTCTAAATTGTATGGTCAGTTGTTGTGGGTTACAGTGGTGAGAATGTTGACTGAGACAAGTACACTTTGTGAGACAGCAGACTCTCTGGCTCTCTGATCCTGGACAAGTAATTTTAACTTTCTGCCTCAATGTAATCACCTGTAAATTGGGGATAAAGAGTATGTATTTCATCAGGTTGTATAAAGATTAAATGACACAACCTTATGTGATAAGAAATCTGCCTGGCACATAGACTTCAATAAATGATGGCTATGATTGTATTAGAAATGAGGACACGTTATACGGAGAAAATTGTGGGTTTCAGAGTGAGATGGATAAACCTGTGCTATCAATGAGATATTGGTGATTCCACTTTTACTTGGGTAACCTTGGTCAAATTTGCTTAATGCTCCATGCCTCAGTTTACCCATTCATAAATTGGAACTAGAACCACTTACCACAAAGGCCAGTGTGAGAATTACACAAGATTATATATGTAAAGTGGGTATCTCAATAAGTGTCAGTACTTTTCTGCCTCAAGCAGCAACTAACCGCTAAGCCCTGGGGTAGGCAGTTGGTTAAGACCTCTGCACACGTCTCTGTCTCCCCTTTCCCTTCTCCTGACTCCTGCAAGAATGTGGTTGGCCACTGACCCAACTTCAGAACTTCAATCCAATACTAGACATGGAAAAAAATTTTTATCCTCTCTATATTTACACATGTGCGAATCAGCATACCATTTTAAGCATACGATGAAACCCCAAACTCGGAAATCCTGCGCTAAGCAAAACCTTGAGGAAGAGATAAATACAAGAAGATTCAATGGTTAAATTTTCTGCTATTTGGATCTGGACTGTCCTCCAGGTCCCTGTGTAAAGCTTTGTTCCTTAGTCCATGCTAATAAGAGGCAGTAGAACCTTGAAGAGGTGGGCCTTGTGGGGAGGTCTTCGGGTCATGGAAGTTTGTCCCTTGAAGGGGACTGTGTGGCCTTAGGCTCTTCTCTTTCATTACCCAACCATAAAGTGAATTCTGCTCTGCCACGGGCTCCCACCATGATGTGTACCACAGTTCCAAAGCAACACAGCCAACCGTGGACTGAAACTTCCACTGTGAGTCAAATCAACCCTTTTTGCTTTATAAATTGATTATCTCAGACATTTATTATAGTAATGGGAGGCTGACTAACACTCTGCCCAATATATTTCTTTAACAAGAAGTGTCACCGTGTAATAGAAAGGGAATAGATCTAGTATTAAAAAAGGAAAAACCTAAATTCAGACTCTTCCCTCTATTTACTACCTGTGTGACTTTGATCCAATTACCTATTAAACTCTGCTTTCTCTTCCTCTCAACACAGAGCAATGCCATCTAGCTCACAGCCTAATGATGAGGACTAAATGGGACAACGTGCATCCATTCCCCAGATGAATGTCTACTACATGGGAGGTGATCAATAAATGGCAGTGTTGAGTGGTAAAGCTGAATGGGAAAGTCAGATTAAAGAGGTTAACAATGGTAACTGGGGACTAACAAAAACCCTTCAGTCCTCTATTTCAGAACAAAAATTTCTGGTGGGAGGAAATAAAAAATGCCAGTAATTTTATTATTGTAGAAAAAAATTTCAGATCACATTTAAATTTTTCTTTCACTATTAGTCCAGAATAGCAAAGCTGTTACATCATTAAAAGGTTACGGTCTCCTTTCACTTCGTATAGGATTTTTTTTCCTTATATATGATAAGTAGGCTATTGCTTTAAACCCTTTCTGATTTACCTTTCATACTATTTTTAACAGTATTGTTAGACATGTGTGTTTCTTTTTTCCCTTATCATAAACCACCTCACATCCTTCTGGAACGTAGGCAGGTTATAAATGAGAAATGTTACATATATGTGCTAAAATTTGGACACAGGCATATTTTCACATCGGTCATTTAAATGTCTTAGTGATTCTAGAAGCATTAGAGTAGAGAAGGTGAGAAGCTACTGTAGGGAAGGAAGGAGAAGAGCTTGCTAATAAGGTGGGAAGAACCCACGACTCTTATTCCAGGGCCTACTCATACGGTGCAAGCTAAGGAACAGCAATAAGAAACTAGGCCAAATATAATTAAAATTACAATCTCTTTAAAAAGAAAAATGTTAAAAATCCAAATGTGGGAAGCAATATAGTTTCAGAGGAGAAAAATACAGTATGCAAAATTAAAACCGGGTGAGAGAAGCTCTCTGGAATACATTCAGTCACTTAATGGCTCCACAGAGAGGGGAGGGAAAAGGCACCCGACAGAGGGAACTCACATTAATGAAGCAAATGGTAAGAGGAACGCGGAGATAAACAAGGAGGGACCCATCGCTAGAGAGAAAGCAGCCTGTGAGTAAGGAAGGGAAGCCAGGAGAGAATCTTAACGTGACCGAGGGACTGAAAAGCTTTCAGCACTGATATTGTAAGGGAGAGAAGAGGAGCAGAAAAATACACACACACACACACACACACACACACACACACACACACACTCGCAGGGGCAACTCAACTCAGGTAAGGAACACTAGGTCAGTGGGTCAGTGGGTCAGAGGCAAGACCTGACAAGTAGTGAGTACCTGCTGCCTTCGTGGGGAAAGAATCTGCTAGTTAATGACCTATGCTCCTTCTGCGTCACATCACAAGATATAGTTCTCTTTAAGAGCTTTTTGCTTTGTTTCTTCATTCCCTATTGGTCAAAAAATAGGACAAACTTTTATTTCACAAGCTTGTTTGAGGTTAAACCCAGAGTTGTTGTTGTTTGGGCTTTTGGTTTGTTTGTTTGGTTGGTTGGTTTTGTGTGTGCTATCGATACTGGGATTGGATTCGGGGCGTTTTGCCACTAAGCTACATCCCTAACCCTTTTTATGTTTTTATCCTCTCTATATTTTGAGACAGTCGTGCTAAGTGGCCTAGGCTGTTCTTGAACTTGTGATCCTCTAACTTCAGTCTCCACAACAGATGGGATCACAAGCATGTGCCGTTTCCATCAATTCACACCTAGAATGTTTAGTGAGCAACTGAGCAAGGCAGATGCCCTCAGTTTTTTTGAGGAAAAAGCAAACTAAAATTTGTATGGGGAGTAACACATAAATATAACATGCTTAAAACAACAACAACAAGGGAGATAAGTTATAGTTTTCTCCCAAGGGTTAATGAAAACATATCCTGACAATCTTTTCAAATACTACCTCATCTCGAATTGCAATTAGTGCCTGGGATCAGTCTCCTAAGACCTGGTCTATAAAACTTTGGAATAGCATCTGACTTCTATTCTTTTTCTGAGAATCCTGAAAGAAGGGAGGCCATTAAGACTCAGCAGATAGGAAGGATTAGAAGGCCTGGTATGAAACCAATATTCAGGCAAACAAACTAAAATAATGAAGTTAAAACTTCTGCCAGCATGCCAAAATTCTAGACTCTTTTAAAGTCTAATAGAATGGACCGCTCTAAGAAAGAGGAAAGGGGAGAAAAAAATGATTGAAGTCTAAGAAAAGTCTACTAAATGAGCATTTATGAGCATATAGTAATGTAAGTCCTACCCTAAAAGAAATAAAATTTTCTCGAAAGAGAAGAAAACAACAGAGTATGAGAGTGCCAGAAGAAATGATCACAGCGATGGAGAAAGGACAAGGACCGTAAGCGCCGACCCTGGCCCTGCCACCAACTCGACTTGCCATCCTGGGCCCATAACAACTGAGTTCTCTATGCCATGTCCTTACTGGTCCCAAGGGTTGAACTAGATTTATCTCTTAAGCCCTTCTTCTTCCAGAACTCTGTGGTTCTAAGGGAAAGCAGATGCAGAATAAGATTTTTAAGACTACACTTGCAGAGAGAAGTAAACATTCATTTGGTTTACTATAGTGACAGTGGGGTAAAAAGGGAGAGTAGATTAAAAACAAATGGATTCAACTAACAGAAATGTGTACTTAAAAGTGGTTTCAACAATGAATTAATTTTTGGTGTGTATGGTACTGGAGATTGAATCCAGGTGTACTCTACCCTGAGCTAAATCCTTAGCTCTTTTTATATTTACTTTAAGGCAGGATCTCCCTAAATCCCCGAGGCTGGGTGAAAACCTGTAATCCTCCTGTCTGTCTGTCTGTCTGTCTGTCTGTCTCTCTCTCTCTCTCTCTCTCTCTCATCTATCTATCTATCTATCTATCTATCTATCTATCTTTTATTTAATTTGTTTTGTGGTGCTACGGATTGAACCCAGGGGCATTCTACCTCCAAGCTACATCTACATCCTATTTTTTAAAGTTGGAAACAGGGTCTCACTAAGTTGCTAAAATTCTCACCAAGTTGCTGAGTCTGACTTTGAACCTCTGACTGTGATCCTCCTGTCGCAGACTCCCAAGTACTGGGATTACAGGCATGTGCCACCATGCCAGAATTAAAAAAAAAAAAAAAGACACGAGCAGAGTGGGTAGTTATTTGGATCAAGTAACCTTCCCATAACTTTTGGCATGCTATTCTTTCTGGTCTATGATCCAGGGAAAGAACAGGCCATCAAACAGGTGACTAGATACTGCCGTGGCTCTCACTCTGTGCTGCACACTAACCCAGAGTTAATGAGGTAGAAACATCATGCCCCGGGAATGAGACTAATGCCATAAAATTAAAAGGTCCTTGAAAGCAGTCTGAAGGGACAACCTGTACGATATCTGAAACTCAGCTCACGTCCCGATCACCCTCCAAAATTACTTGCCTGCAGTTCCAATGGCTTATCCTTACCCACAGATTCTACACATCTACTCCAGACATTCTCATTCTCAAGTTCTCCAACCACTTGCCTCTCCTGCCAATTCTCTATTCCCATCAGCATCACGTTACCTACTAAACACACACAATAAGGACGGACTGGGAGGACTCTTTAAGGCCACTGCCCCTCCCCCTCACTTCCTCTTTCCATGCTAGAGGAAGAATAATGCTAATAAACTAAGTGGCCAGAGTTTGAGACACTGCTGAGACTACCTTTTTCTGGCAAGTGAGGTTACCGTGTCCGACAGGCCCAAGCTATGAACAACTTCTCTATTGTTCCTGATTCCAGTGAACAGGCCACAGTGTACCTGTTGAGACCATCTTCCTCCTACCTCCTGGGGTCAGTGCTGCCACTGTGAAATCTTAAACGAGCTACTGAACCTATCTCTGTGCCTTTGTTTTTGAATCTTTAAAATGGTGAAGATGATAACAATATACTTCCTTGAGCAGTTGTGAGAATCATATAAGTGTCTGCGTGTCATGTGCTAACAATAGTGTGCAGCTCATAGACACCGTGTTGACTATTTTCATGGAGGCTCTTCTGTTAAGGCCAACCAGCACCCTCTTTCCTGCCTTTCTTGGGTAAGCTGATTTGAGAAGTCATGATCTAGGCAGATCTCCATTCTTTCTTCCTTTTTTCTTCTTCTCATATTCACCTTTCCTTGAGAAAGAATGAAGTTAGACCAAACCAGATGGGAAGAAGGAACTTTAGCCCACATGGTCCAAGTCATTTTTACCATGAACTACTTTTCTGAGAATAATCAAGAGCCTGCTTGACTACTAATAAAGGGCTACTTTGTCTACCCATCTCACTCTTGTTTCCTAATATGTACAGACATCATGGATGGGAACCTCGGAGGAACCGTGGTAGAATTTGAACTGGAAAATTCTACCCTGAACCCCCAACACAAGAATCAGATAGCTATCTTTTATCTGTCTCTCATTTTCCTACAACACTGATAACCACTGAAAAATGTTATTAATCCTACTTATTTATTGGCAGCACTAGGGAGTGAACCGAGAGTATCACTAAGCTATATTTCTAACCCTTTTAACATTGTACTTTGAGGCAGGGTCTTGCTAAGTCACTCAGGCTGGCCTTGAACTTGCAATCCTCCTGTCTCAGCTTTCTTAGTCCCTGAGATTATAAACGCATACCATCACACTCAACTACTTCTTCAATTTCTCTTCTCCTGTCCTTTATCATTACCTTATTTCAATTTTTGTCACCTCTTGTCTGGACAATGGCCTCAGCCTCTAACGTGGCCTCCCTAAAATCTCTTTTTCCTTCTACGCCATCTTTAACACTGGCTGCCAGGGCTGTCCTGCTAATGCAGTCATCTGACCTCTTGCTCAACACTTCTATGGCTCATCAGTGCCTACAATAGCAGGTCTTAACCTTGGCTGAACATCAGAAGCACAGATTGTATCGATCACTGAGGTGGAGTCAAGAAACAAGGGTTTTTAAATTAAAATATACATTCTAATGAGTACCTAGAGCTGAGAACCACTTGTCTTACTACCTTAAGTTAAAATAGAAATTTAGAAGTGCAATTCTATACATAATTTTTTTAGAGCAGGGTAAACATACACCTAGTAACTTCAAGATGAAAAGTTCAAACAGGGAAGAGTGCTCTCGAGAAGGCTGACACCCACTTATTTTGAAATAACCCCAGGTTCTAGACAATTCAAGCATAGAAAAACCTTGAAACTAAGGGAAGAGGTAAATGAGAGGTGTCAGTTAGGACAAGGAGATGAACATGTGTAAATGCAGATTTAAGGGTAAAGATGAGTGAAAGATAGCAAGTTCTTAAGATATTTAAGAGCTAGAGCACAGATATCAAGGAGTGAGAGAGAAAGAGAGACGTGCAGGTGCAGCCAGAGAATAAAGATCTGAGCGGAACATCAGGCTGCAAAGTAACTGAGGAACAGCCTATAACAGAAGTGGGCAGCTGAAAAGCACACAGCCAGACAGTTCCAGGCCCACTCTATCTTTGCCACTCATTAGATAAGCTAATCTTCACCATCGCTTTACTTTGCCTATAAGCTAGAGATAAGATTTATTTCACTAGGTTTAACTGGGAGAATTAAATGAGATAAACACATATATGAAAGTGTTGGGCGTAGGTTAATACTCATCAAATGTCTGTACAGAGCTCCTTTTAAAAGTACAGGTTGAACATTCCTTATCTTAAAACTGGAAAGCAGAAATTCTCCAGAATCTGAAATGTTTTGAGCAACAACATGAACCACAAATGGAAATTTCCACACCTGATCTCATGTGATGGGATACGGCCAGAATGCAGATGCACTAAATATAGTGTATACAACTACCTTCGGGCTAGGAGTGTACAGAATACATGAAACACAAATGAATTTTCATATTTAGATTTGGATTCCACGCCCAAAATATCTCATTTTGTACATGCAAATTTCTCCTCAAAATAATATGAAATCTGAAAACTTCTGGTCCCAAGCATTTGGGATAAGAGATATTCAATTTAAACTAGAATGAAATCCACAGGGAGAAGAAAAACTTCTTAAAAGCCATATAAAACGAATAATCAGAAGCCAAAAAACTTTGAACTTCTGCTGTGCCAGTAGGATGAAGAACAGAACTTTGAGATTTTTTCAGTTTCCATATGGGATAATTTGATGTTAGCTCAGTTCTATGAAAGTAATCTAGTAAAAGAATCATTCCAAAACAAATACTGCTGTACCTGCATTTAAAAGTACACACAGTGGGTCTTAATTACCATTGCACTGAAATCAACATTTATATTAATTACCATTGCATTAAAACGTTTCAGTAAACAAATAACTCCTTACGCTCAAGTCACTCCAGAATCAGTCTATTAACATTAATGACTGCACTTTTCTGAGTTTTTTAGTGCAGAAAATCAAAAGCGCCTGGGGTGGCATGGCCCATGTTTTTTAAACATAATTTTGAAAGGTCAGCTGCTTTTGGTTCTAGGGTTATATTCAGGAAGTGAGAAGGGCTACAGATTAGTTCTGCTATGTCTACATAAATAATTCTTGTATGTTACACGTCAGTTGCCATTTAATTACAATAAGTAAACTCTCAAACAATATCTTAAAAGTCCTAAGTTAGGTAAGGGGTATTTTGATCTTTTCTAAATATCCTAAACTTGAGACAGACATGGTGGTGCCTGCTTGTAATCCTAGTATCTGGGAAGCTGAGACAGGAGGATCACAGGCTGAGAGCTGGCTTTAGCAACTTAGTGACGCCCTTATCAACCTAGTGAGACCCTGTTTCAAAATTAAAAAATAAATAAATAAATAAAATAAGGCAGGGGATGTGGCTCAGAGATAGAATGCTTCTGGATTCAATCCCCAGTCCTAAAATAAATAAATAAATAAATAAATAAATAAATAAATAAATATCTTAAATTTTGAGAAATGTCATGTTAAAATTTGTTGCTTTCCCCCCCATGATTCAGAGGCAGCACTAGTACCTAATGGCCAAGATTACGGCTGGTCTGATTCACAGATAGATGGTACCTGCAGGCTGGGCAGTTGTAGAGAAACACCAAATAAGGTTCCTAGAGATTCTTATAAAATGTATGGGACTGGGTATGGTAGCACGAACCTGTAAGCCCAGTACTTGAGGCAGATATAGAAATATCACAGGTTCAAGACCAGCCTCAGCTATATAGCAAGACCCTCAGCAACTTAATGAAAACTTATTTTGAAATAGGAAATAAAATAGGTCTGAGGTATATCCTCCTGGGTTAAATCCCTAATAAGACACACACACACACACACACACACACACACACACTTTCTTATACTTGCACCTGCCAAGTGTGGTGGAGCACACCTGTAATCCCAGTACTTGAGAGGCTGAGACAGGGGGATCATAGGTTTGAGATTAGTCTCAGCAATTTAGTGTGAGACCTCATTTCAAAATCAAATAAGGATAGGGTGTGGTGTAGCTCAAAGGTGGAATGTCCCTGGATTCAATCCTCAGTACCAGAAAAAGTCACACCTAAGTAAGAGAAAGCCAACTAAGGTAGTATATTTGTATTCTGAGTTGCAGAAGACTAAGTAAGAAAGCAGAAATGCACCTGCATTCCTTGAGAAAGAGAAAAGGGTGGTAGAAACCAGCACTGGCCCAAGAGAAGAGAGTAGGCTGGTCTCAGTTCTGCCATTAACTAGCAGAGTTGCCTGGAATGGTGGTTTCTGGCTTTGATGCTTTCACTGGTAAAGTGGAGGTGATGGAATGATCAGGACATCCAAGTCCTTTCTAGCTCTCAAACATTAGCTGGTTCTAAAGGGCCCAACCAGTATCCCGGCAGTGACTCCAAGGCCGTATCAAGCACTCTGACAGGGCAAAGTAGTGTGCTACCCGATAGTATACCCAGCACCATGCACGAGGGACTCAGCTCCTCATCCTCCACGCTCATCAGCAAGTCACCAGGTCTCTTGGTCCTCCACCAAGAGACGCCACTCTTACAGCAGACACAGCAGGCCACAGGGGCCTGGCAGGAGCAGAAGGAAAAAGAAGCAGTAAGCGATCCTCTCCCACCTAGAAAGAACTAAAATGTGCAGAACTGGAAGTACTGTGGATATCAGCTAGCAAAACATCTATAGGCACCGAGTCCTGAGAACAGAACTAACTCGCCCAAAGATAATGAGCAGGTTTGTGTGAATGTCTTGGGAGCAGTCAGGGTTCTCAGTTCCATGACCAGTGATCTGTTTACCATCCTATGAAGATCACAGGTCACAGAAACTCAGATCAAATGATCTGGCTTTTGGAAAGTGAGAAGAGTCTCAGTTGCTCCTGGATTTTGATTTCAGTTTTCATGTAAAAAAAAAAAAAAAAAGAAAAAAAAAACCTCTCTCCTCTCTCTCTCTCATATGTATATATATATATATATATATATATATATGTATATATATGTATATATACATATGTGTAGAGAGAAATACAGATATATAGAATTGTATATATTCAGTATATATATGTATATATACAATGTATATATTCATTACACACACACACACACACACACACACACACATACACACACACACAGAATTGTACTGAGGGGGAAACAACCTGCCTCAGTGGTATCCCAGGCCTTCCAATGATAAACAATAAATGAAAGATAAAATATACACACACACACGCACACACACACACTCCTTTCTTTCTTTTCTTTTCTTTTTTTTTTTTTTTTTTTGGAGTACTGGGGAGTGAACCTAGAGACATTCTACCTCAAAGCTATACTCCCACCCCTCTTCTAAACAGAGATTTGAAACAGGATCTTGCTTGTTCGCCGAGTCCCACTAAGTTGCTGAGGCTGGTCTTGACTTTGATCTTCTTGTCTTTGTCTCCCAAGTGATAAGATTATGGGCATGTACCACTAGGCTCGGCTCGAGCTACCTCTTAATTTTTTTTTAATTTTTCTTTGTGTGTGATACTAGAGGTGGAACCCGGGGGCTTTCTACCTTCACACTATACCCCCAGCCCTATTTTATTTTTTTATTTGGAAACAGGGTCTTGGTAAGTTCCCGAGGCTGTCCTTGAACGTGCGATCCTCCTGTCTCGGCCTCCCAAGTACTGGGATTACAAGCATGTGCCACTACGGCCAGCTGAGCTCCCTCTTTAAACCAACTCCCCATCATCTCCTGGATCTCAAGGTCAGATCTGGGTCACCTGTGAGTTTCCTTACCATCCCAATGCAGAAGAGGACGAAGAGCAGCAGCCATGGTATGTCTGTGCAACTGCGGTCCTCCAGTGGCTTCCATTCTCGTTTGGAGCTCTGATTGAAAACACAAAATAAGGGAGCATGGTAAATGTTTAGTTCAAGTTGGAAAGGCATAAACACACCATTTATACCTACATCTCATCTTTGCCAGACAAGTTTCTATCAAGCCTTTAAGACCCAGCTCAGCTGTCACGTCATCAGTGAAGTTCACCTGCACTCCCACACCTCTTCCTGGCCAGGCACTATTGAGATCAGTGCGTTGGTTTTTTTGTTTTTTGGGGTTTTTTGAGGGTTTGGGGATGAAACCCAGGGACATTTGACCTCCGAGGTATACCTCCTGCCCTGCTTTTTATTCTTTATTTTGAAACAGGGTCTAAGTTGTGGAGGGCCTCACTAAGTAGCTGAGGTTGTCTGTGAACAGCGGTCTTCCCATCTCAGCCTCCCAATTCCTGGGATTACAAGCGTGCACCTCTATGCCAGCTCGAGATCGGTGTTTTGGGTACCAGCATGCTGAATTATTATTCTTAGTAGTTAGGCTGTGTCTCCAGCAGATTTTAAGTGTTGCAAGAGAAGAGGCCAGTCTCATTTCCCAGCATCAGACATTTCTAAGTGTTTATGATGTGTTCTCTGGAAGGGCTTTTCAAAATAAATAAACTCACAAATAAACAAGCTCTTCCAACTTCAATCTTAGTACTAGCTTTTTTCCTTATGTGTCCAGATACTAGACTTAAAAGAAAAAGAAAATTAGAGCATGCATTCTGTGATGTTCTCTTCTAGGAAGGAAACCCATCAGAATGAATTCCTACTCAGAGGTAGATTCTTCTAAGTCAACAAAAATTCAAGAAGGAAAAATCTAATTTTGATAAATCTAAATAATGCCTAAACAACCATCCATGATTTTCATTTTATTCCTAAAAAATGTTGAAGAGTTTCAAGATCAAACACAGAGTCCCTAGCTAAATAATTAGAATAATTCTAAAAGTTAATTTGCACAATATTGATTGGAATTTCAACTACACTTTTTTCTTCTTCTTGTTTACAATCTTCTTGGATTCTTGGGTCAGCTCACACCTTTCTTTCTCTTTCTTTCTTTCTTTCTTTCTTTCTTTCTTTCTTTCTTTCTTTCTTTCTTTCTTTCTTTCTTTCTTTCTTTCTTTGTGGTACTGGGGGTGGAGCCCAGGGGCTTTTCTACCTCTGGGCTATACTCCCAAAACAATTTTATACTTTATTTGAAAACAGCATCTCACAAAGTTGCTGAGAGCCTCACTAAGTAGCTGAGGCTGGCTTCAAACATGTGTGATCCTCCTGTCTCAGCCTCCCAAGTGCTGGGATTACAAGTGTGCACCACCAAGCCCGGCTCACACATCCTTTTCAATCAAGACGTAACTGCAGTAACACTCCTGCGCTTTCTAATGAACAAAAACCCCTGAGTCTCCCACTCTTATGGAAACAGAGCAGAGAAAGGAAGAAGGTAACTCTAGAAAGCAGAGAGAAGGTTCCCACAACAAGAAACCTGAGGCCGTGCCGGTGGCTTCCAGGAAACTGTCTGGAAACTACAGGAAAGGGCGCCACAGAAGAGGATGAAGATAAGGAAGCCTTCTCCTTTAATTAGTACTTAAGCTACAATCATGCTTAGTTCTCTTTTCTAATACAATAGTTCTAAACAGCATATCCTTAGAGCATCTGATTCTTCTCTTGGAATATAAATGAATATTCATAATATAAAATGAATTTTCAAAAAAAGTTTAGGGAATTCAGACTCCAGTTTAAGAAACTCAACTTCAAAATAGCTGCCTAATCAGCAATGAGGGGAGAGAATTTGAACTACAGCCGTGTCTTCCTGCCTTCTAAAGTGTTAAGTAGACAAATGCCCTGTTACCTACTGCCTTCCACTGTTCAATTCTTACAACAAAAATACTCAGCTTGTTCCCAGACACCCACATGAGAAAACAAAAGACCACTAGTTAGTGATGGAAAAAACCTTACTGCAAGACTCTAACTAGCATTAAAAACCAAGAATGAGTAGGCAGGGTTTTTTTCCCCCCAGAGGAATGTAGCACTGTAGCATAATGGATAAAGGCCTTGTCTCCCCCTGGTCCTGACATTAGCCAGCTACATGACTTCAGATAAATTGCTTCACCTCTCTGGATGGCAGGAAGGAGTTAGATTGGATCTCTCAGGTCCCCTCCAACTCTAAAAATCTGTGGTCAGAAATGGACTTTTGGGAACACTTTTCTGATGATGAGAAAAACTGCAAAATAATTTGACATTATTCCCTGTGTTCTATTCCTCTAAGAATGCCCATATTGTGGTCTGTATTTTGGAAGACAGTTGCTCACAGTGTGAACCAAGAATGTTTCTTTGTATTAAATAATTTCAGTCTTGAATGATGCCTATTAACAGTAAAACTACTCATAAACACAGAATCTTCTTTGAAATTCATTCTATTTACTCTGTGGTAATTTATAAAGCAACAGCTACTTTAAAAATACTTAATTTGTTTGTCTTAATACACAGTATGGGGGATGGGGGCTCTGGTTGACTGAGTAGTTTCTTTACCCACAACTATTTTCTTAGTATTTTTACCTCACATCAATGTTGTTTGTGAATGCTTAAATTTATATTTATACTGTGAAGGAAGAGAGACTTTTTGCTTTTGACCAGAAAAACAAAAAGACTCAACATCTCAACAATTCAGTTCAAGTTGCTGTGGGCCACTGCTGTGCCAAATACATAGAAAATCCCTCACTGGCATGCCAATCCCGAGAGTGGTGGGACTTACATATGTTAAAAATAAATAAGCTGGGCGTGGTGGCGCACGCTTGCAAGCCCAGTACTTGGGAGGCTGAGACAGGAGGATCGCTCAGGTTCAAAGCCAGCCTCAGCTACTTAATAAGGCTCTCAGTAACTTAGTGAGACCCTGTCTCCAAATAAAATATAAAATAGGTCTGGGAGTATAGCCTGGGTTCCATCCCCAGTAACACACACACACACACACGCGCACACACACACACACACACACACACACACACACACACACACACAAATAGTGATGGAACCAAAGCAGAATAGAAGAACAAACGGATAGTGTGGTCACCCTCACTCCAACAAGAGCAGGGACTCTGGAGGAGGACTTGCTTACTTCACAGGGTTATTGTGAGGATGAAATGCGAGCATCCATTACCAGGTAAGCAGTCACTTGCTAACTGTTATTACTTATCAATATTCATGTTTTAGTTGAATCCCCCTTATTAAAATGTTCTTTTCCCAGTCGGCCTTTCCCACAAAAAGTGGCAAAAAGAATATTAAACTCTTTACTTCCCACTTAGACTCACTAAAATTCGGCTAAATAAATGTGTATTTCATCTTAGTTACCATTTTTCATGCCGTGGAAAACTGATTACCATTAACTGGACAGCAGATCCGAAGCTATACAGACACTGACTTCTACCTTCAAAACCACTCTCTGATGAGGCTCCCGTTCCCTATTTCACAGATGAGGAAACTCAGAAATTAAATAATCAACCCAAGTTCTACCACTGTGCACCCAGGGCCTACACCTGACTCCGTGATGCCAGTGCCTCCTCCAAGGAGACCAGTATTCCTTTGTTCTAGTCAGTAAAGAGCAATGACCTCCATTAATGCTTCCTCACACTGCAAAACTTGGGAGCCGCGCTGATCATTTAAAATCCTATAAGTGCAAAGAAAGTGAGTGAGACGTGTTATGAGCCATGAAATTTCTCAAGTGAGTCAGGAAACCCAACAGTTGAAAATTTTTAATGATTCTTTTACAGATTTAACCAAGTGGCAACCAGATTTAATGCTGTTTCTTCCCATTAAAATTCCACATAGACCTAGCAAAAATAAGACACTTAGCAAAAGCACTTCTTAAATGTGATTGTTTTATCCTTTTCTCAGATTCTACATGAGATTAATACAGGCTGTCAATAAATATTAGGTCTCTCCCCTTTCACAAAACCATACAATTTAGGAACTAAATAGCACCAAAGTAATCATGCTCTCCAAACCTTTAAATGAGAGTGACTGAGACCCAGAGAAGAAAGGGGGAAAGATCTGTGTATGGGAACACATTTATTGTGTGTGTGTGTGTGTGTGTGTGTGTGTGTGTTTGTGTTACTGGAGATTGAATCAGTAATTTAGTGAGACCCTGTCTCCAAATAAAATATAAAATAGGTCTGGAAGTGTAGCCTGGGGTCCATCCCCAGTAAAACACACACACACACACACACACACACACACACACACACACACACACGTGATAGAACCAAAGCAGAATGGAGTGGGTAAACCTTTGAGCTATACCCTAGCCCTATTTTATTTTTCATGTAGCAACAGGGTCTCACTGAATAACTGAGGGCCTCTCTTAACTTGCTGAGGCTGGTCTCAAAATTGCAATCCTCCTGTATTAGCCTCCAAAGTACTGGATTAGAGGCACATGTCACCATGCATTGCTTCTGATGTTCCCTTGTGATTCTCAAAGCCATTCTGTCTTTATATATTCCTGACTTTTCTGTTTTGTACAAGATGAAAATTAATGGAAAATCTGTCTGGATCTAAGTCCTCAAACTCCAACAGAGAGGTAGAAACTTTAAAATTTGAAGATGGGTATGGTGGTGCATGCCTGTAATCCCAGTACTTGAGAGGCTGAGATATAAGGATCTTAGGCTCAAAGCCGGCCTCGGCAAATTAGTGAGACCCTGTTTCAAACCATAAAAAATAAAATGGTGCTGAGGGTGTAGAGTTCAGAAGTAGAACACACCTGGGTTCAATCTTCAGTAACACACACACACACACACACACACACACACACACACACACACACAGAGTGTTCAGGACATACTATGAATTAAAATAACAACATGGTAACAGATGAAGAATACCTTTGCTAAATTCATGGGTAAACTAAATGCAGCCACTGAAAGCATCTCTAAACTTAAAAACAGGCCAAACAATTACCTTTACTGAAACACAAATTAAAAACAGAGAGTGAACATTTAAGGGCCAGAAAGCAGCATCCAAGAACAGTAGGGCAATATCACATGATCTAATCTATATTTAATTGAAATCCGAGAAAGGGATAGAATGGAACAGAAAAATATTTGAGGAAATAATAACAAAAATTTCCAAAAAAAAAATTAAGCACAGATCTAAGGAATCGGAGAATCCCAAGCAGGATAAATACTATACAAATACAAACACATGTGCACACACTCACACACACACACACACACACACACACACACACACAGTTGAAATTAAAGATACAAAGATCATCTTGAAGGTAGCCAGAGATGTTTACAAAAGACACTTATAGAGAGGAAAACAAAGATTACAGCAGACTTGTGAGAAATTATGCAAAACAGAAAACTATAGAATGGCATCTTTAAATTACTGAAAACAACCCAGAAAAAACTCTCAGAAAATAAAAACATTTTCAGACAAAACCTGAGATAACTTAATAGCATCAGATCTGAATTATGAGAAATGGTACAGGAAGCTCTTCAGGCAGAAGGACTATGATACCAGACAAACTTGGGGATTCAAAAAGAAATAAGGATTTCCGTGACTGGGTAAAATGACTATTAAAAAAGTTTTCTACATTGGCCGGGCGTGGTGGCGCACACTTGTAATCCCCGCGCTTGGGAGGCGGAGACAGGAGGATCACGCAGGTTCGAAGCCAGCTGTGCTGGCGTAAGAGACCCTGTTTCAAAAATATAAAATAGGTCTGGGAGTGTAGCCCGGAGGAAGAAGGGCTTTCAGGAACCCCAGTACCACCAAAAAAGAAAAAAACGTTTTCTACATTTAAAAAGTACAAGTGTGAATATGTATGTGTAATAGTATCCCCATTCCATGGTCTTTTGGTATACGTATACAAGATTAATATTGTAGAAGGCAGAATCAGAATCTGTAATTCAGGTTAAATATTCCTAATCCTAAAATTACAATGTTCCAAATTCAAAGCTTTTTTTCGAGCACTGACATGATGTCACAGCGAAAAACTCTAAATCATGAAACTGTCTCAGACACAAAAGTATTAAAAATATACAAAATTACCTTCAAGTGTATGTGCACAAAGTATATACAAAGCACAAATGAATTTTCTGTTTAGACATGGGTCTCATCCCCAGGATATTTCATCATGTACATGCAAATATCTCAAGATTAAAAAAAAAAAAAAATCCTGAACATCTCTGGTCTCAACCATTCTGGATAAGGGATATCCACCTTTCCAACCTATACTACTGCCTGACTGTTAAGAAGCAATTCTAAGTCAGACCACAGCTGGCATCCCCCTCTCATTTGAACTGTGTTCATATCCTCAAAGTTAGGCAGGGTCAGTGTTCAACATCTTTACATGCCTTTCTACATCTTGTACCCCTTAGATATATAATTATTTAGCTTCTGTAGTATTTCTTTTTGTGTGTGTGTGTGGTACTGGGGATGAAACTCAGAGGCTTTCTACCCCCAGGGTACACTCCCAGACCTATTTTATATTTTATTTGGAAACAGGGTCTCATTAAGTTGCTGAGAGCCTCACTAAGTAACTGAGGCTGGCTTCAAACCTGTGCAATCCTCCTGTCTCAGCCTCCCAAGGGCTGGGATTACAAGTGTGAGCCACCACACTCGGCTTGCAGTATTTCTTATAAAAGTCATATTATCATTAACTATGTAATAGACTCTATATTCACTATATGCCCTTAATAGCTAAACCTAGGACCTTCCAGAGAATTTGATATGCTCTAGTAAGGGTGCATAGTTTTAAGGAAACAAACCTGTAAAAGTGTATGTGTGTGTGTGTTCCTCACATATACTAGAAATACTAGGTTATATCCCTAGCCTTTATTCTTTTCTTTTGAGACAGAGTCTCACTATGTTTCCCAGGCTGGCCTTGAACTAGTGATCCTCCTGCCTCAGCCTCCTGAGCAGTTAGGATTACAGACATGTATACCCACACCAGGCTTATAAAAAGTGTGTGTGTGTGTGTGTGTGTGTGTGTGTGTGTGTGTGTGTGTTACTAGGAGTGGAACCTAAGGGCTTTCTACCTCCGGGCTACACCCCAGCACTATTTTATAATTTATTTGGAAACAGGGTCTCACTAAGTTGCTGAGAGCCTCACTAAGTAGCTGAGGCTGGCTTCGAAGCCATGAGATCCTCCTGTCTCAGCCTCCCAAGCTCTGGGATTACAAGCGTGTGCCACCATGCCCGGCATTAAAAAAGTTTTAACCTAACTTTTTTATGTTGTTTCAAAGAAAGATATAGTTGTTGAGTAAACTTATTAATAGATAATACCTAAACCAACACAGAGAGGCACTGGTAAGTGGCGTGCTATAAACAACGATGTGGATTGTCACTGAAGGGCAGCAGCAGCAGCAGGGCAGGCCGGGTGAGCCAAAGCCACGGGTCCACTAAGTACATAAGGGTCTAGCAGATATGAGTCCAGTTCACAGGATCAGAAAGGGCAGGAAGGATCGGGAAGTTATAAAAAGATCAGTCAGGCCATAGCAACAATCCAGAATTAAGAACAAAGAGTCAACTAGGTCTTAGTATGGAGCCAGACAAGGCCCCAAACCCTGGGGGTCAGAATATTTCCTGTCCCTTCTTTTTCTTTTGCAGGACTGGGATTGAATTCAGCATCATTCTACCTCCAAGCTATATGCCTAGTCCTATTTTTTATTCTTTATTTTGAAACAGGGTCTCATAAGTTTGCCGAGGGCCCCACTAAGTATCTGAGGCTGGCCACGAGCCTGTGATCCACCGGTCTCACCTTCCCAAGTACTAGTGTTGCAAGCAAGTGCCACCATGCCCGACTCCTGTCCCTTCTTATACTATTTTTATGCTTACTGTCTGTAGACTTTCTCTTAGTTAAGATAGAGGCCCAAAGATTCTCAAAAGATTCTTATAGTAATATAACGGCATTTGTTAATACTCTAAATAATTTCCTTGAAACACCAGGTGTTTGCAGGCATGGTTTCAAAATAATGGAAAATGTTCTACAAAAAGGTTATCTTCAAGTTACCTGACTGTTAGATACTATTCCTAAGCATGTCTTTGGATCTTCATCTAAGTCCTGCGCATGGCGCAAAACACCTGAGATTCAGATACAGGTAAGATGGTCCTTTCCCTCACTGAGCTCTAGGTTAGTGGGAAAGTCACACATCCAAGTACATGCCATCAGCGAACAATGTCAAAATGGAGACATGTAAAAGGAACTGCGGAAACAGAGATGGGGAACCATTAAGCAAACATCTGAGAGATCTGTTGAAATTACCTCATAAACTTTTGCAGTTTATATTCTGAGGCAAACACTGAAACGATCCTTTGGTGTCTAAAATAGAATGTGCTGTTTGTCCCAAAACACACTAAAAATTCTTGTTAGCTGTGATGGGGAAATATTGACTGCCAAATAAGGATTTTTCCAATCAGAGCCAGGTACTGTGGCACAATGCCTGTAATCTCAGCTACTCTGGAGTCTGAGGCAGGAGGATTGCAAGTTCAAGGTCAGCCCGAGCAACTTAGTCAAACTCTATCTCAAATTAAAATAAAAAAAGGAGTGAGGGGGGTGCGGCTCAGTGGTAGAGTACCCCAGGGTTCAGTTCATAGCAGGAAGAAAAATTGTTTTCTACTCAGAAATGTTTAGTAGTAAACAAATTGAACATTAAGGTTTTTAAAATATATATCAGCTATTTCTCATTTTGTATCAAGATTTCTTCCTATACTTAAAGATTTTATGGGCTTCAGTTAGAAAGCAGTTTTGTAAATGAGAAAAAATAGCTTCCTTTGTTTTATAACACAATTAATGCAGGGCCATATTTACTAAGCAATTAGAAAAAAATATTTACGCAGATGTCATCGGTGAGAAACCTACTAACTCTGAGTTAAGTACTATCTGGTCACATATATCAAGTTGCTGCAACTTGGAATTTCTGACTTGCTAAATGACTCCTGTTACTCTACCAGAATAAACTCCAGAACTTTTTTCTTCTGCATTCAATGTAACAAAAAATAGCAGCTTGAGCGGCTGAACAAAAGGAAAAAAAAAAAGTGATGTACAGGCAGTTAAGCTGCAAACACCTAAAGAACAAACCAGTGTTAATTCCAACCTGTTCAGGCTGGAAGTTCACAACTGTAGCAACTACCCTGCCATTGGTCTTCATCAGTTGGGAGGTATACAAATATTCATTAATGAGTTTTTTAAAAAAGTGATGAAGCTTAGAAATTTCAGCAGAATAAAGATTCTCCTACACACATCTGCATCCTTACGGGTCAGTAATAAGAGTGAACGTGGTGGGTCAGGCATTGCACAGAACCTGAGGCCAAGTTCTTCCAACAAGCATATGAATGCCTGTGTGCCTGGACCTTGCAGCACTGAGCCGTCACCGCTGCCATTCCCAGACTACAATGAGAATTCAGCCATGCCTGTGAAGGCCAAAGGAAGCTGAGATGTGGCTTTTCACCCAGCCCAGATCCCCAGAAGTGTCCTGGGGTAGTGTTGGGTACTTTGTTGAATGATCAACCTCAACTCAAATGTTTTTTTCTTAAACATAATAGTCTTGATTTCCTGGGTAAAGAGCCCATTCCCAAAAGACCCTCATAGTTCCACAACTCTAAGTGAATGAACGCATCTATCTGCAAGGTCAGTGCTACACAGACACTTGTATGATTCAAGCATATGTGTGGCAAACATCGGCCCATCTTGAGAGTCCTCATTTTTGCTCCTGCCAGTCTGTTTTACATGAAACCCTCCAGTATTAAAGACAAACACTTGTACACTGAGACTCTCCAAAGCTCCCTCCAAGGATATACTGCTTCATTAAATTTCCCAATATGCTCTTATTTGCACAGAGGAGTAACAAATAAAAGAGCTGATGTGTATCATTTTTGCCACAGATTTCAGTAGAGTGAGCAGACATGATGAAGCTGAGTGGCAATAAAACATGGAGGCTCGTGGCCTTCTGTTCATTCCACCTGCAAATAAAATCTTATAATAGGATTCTTGAAAGACACTGCCTGTCCTCTGGGAAGGCTCTGTCAAGGAGCTGGAGTGCATAACTACTTACAGTTACCATAAGTAATCTGTTTCATTTGCTAAGCTTGGTGCTGGCAATTTATACAAGACAGGTAAAAATAAAAGCGTGACTTTAACAGGCACTTAAAGGTACTAAGATACACTGAGTGGAAAGATACAGGCATCTGTGCCCAACTGCTTTTCTTAGTTCATGAACTTTACACTAAATCACAAACATTCATCCATTAAGGAAAAGATTGGGAGTGGCAGCCACTGCTGTATTCACGCAGTAAAAAGAAAGATCACAGGAAATATGTCACCAATGACTTCATTCTTCTTCCAACTTCCCTACACAAATAATTATGGGCCTGTTAGACTTCTCAGTGACTGTCTTTTTTGCACAGGACACATTAATTACTGAGCAGAGGACAAGGTACTGTTCTGCAACACAGCTAGTAACATTTTCTACCTCCATCATCAATGAGACACCATCAAAACAAAACAGACAGGTCTGACCTGCAATCTTTAAACAGTCTTTCTTGCTTGTCTTTCTCCAGAATCAGTGGAAAGCAACCTTTTAAATTCGAAATTGCTATTTAATTTTCTAAAGTTATAGTTTTTGCAGGCTTCATTTTTTTCCCCCATCATATCCTACAAGTGTCAAAACTTCTTCCTGCTGGTACCTAGGACAGATGGGTAGGAGCAGAGTTCACTTCGCATCTCCTGCATTAGAGCCAGTTTCCAAGTTGCTAATAGAGTTCTTGAATTTTCTTGCTATATTCTTTGTTGGTTTGTTTGTTTCATAAGTATCCAATCTAAGATTCTTATTCCTCTAGCTTCCCTTCTGTGATGGGACATATGAAAACTGACTTAAGAAGCCAGGCGTAGTGGCGCACGCTTGTAATCCTAGCATTTGGGAGGCTGAGACAGGAGGATCATGGTTCACAGAGAGGCTCAGCTACTTAGTGAGGCCCTTTGCAACTCAGTGAGATCCTGTTTCAAGAGGTAGATTGCCCATGGGTTCCATCCTCAGTAAAAACAATAAACAAACAAACTTTTAAAAACTGACTTATGAAGGCTCTACTGACTTACGAAAAGCAACATTAAAAATTACACTGGTCAAGCTGGGTGTGGTGGCGCAGGCTTGTAATCCCCACGCTTGGGAGGCTGAGATGGGAGGATCGTGCAGGTTTGAAGCCAGCCGCACTGGCTTAAGAGACCCTGTTCCCAAATAAAAAATATAAAATAGGTCTGGGAGTGTAGCCCGGAGGTAGAAGGGTTCCATCGCCAGTACCACCAAAAAAAAAAAAAAAAGTTACGCTGGTCAAAACGTAGCTGGTGAGTGAATAGCTGGAAACTATGTTCTAAATCAAAATGAGGTATTAGTGAAGATGTTTTTAGTCTACCATAGCCATACAAAGAAATAAACATATGTTTAGTTCCATGGCAGTGGCCTAAGAACTCTTGGTAATTTCTTTGGTATGTGTGTGTGATACTGGGGATTGAACCCAGATGCACTCTACTTCTGACAGAGCGACAACCCTATCCCTTTGTAAAATTTTGAAGCAAGGTCTCACCAAATTGCTTAGGTTGGCCTGGAACCTGTAATCCTCCTTTCTCAGCCTCCCAAGTATTGGGGTTACAGGCATGAGCCACCATATCCAGCTCTAAGAACTCTTAAGTAAACAAAATCCATTCTGTAGTTTAAAAAAACAACATTAGGAACTCCAAAATATGGTTAGGTTCCCTTTCTTTGCACTCATTTTGTGTATACTATGTATCTATCACCATCAAAGTAATGATGATTCTGTATTATAATTTCCCCAGTAGATTATGAATTTCTGGAGAGTAAAATTAATGTGTCGATTTTTGTTTAAAATAAGAGACCATTACAGTTTATAAAAGGCACCTAAATATTGTTCAAATGAAAGTCTATTCCATGCAAAAAATGTATACAGACTCTTTCCCAATGTGGTTGAATTCATATTTATTCCCTTTCTAATACTATATTTGGGGGTAGGATTATTGTGTGTGTGTGTGTGTGTTTTTTTTTTTTACTGTCATATCCCCATTGGTTGAAGAATGCCTAATACTATTAGTAGGCACCCGTTACTTATTTATAGGCAATCAGTACTTATTTAAAGAATGAATAAACAAGCCTAGGTTCCTTACTACTAGGTTGGTATAAAGTTAGATCAGACATCCCTATTGACTTTCCTGCATGAGATCATTTACCCAAAAAGTATTCTATTGTATCATAAGCTGGCTCCTTTTACCAGATATATAGCAAGGCATTCCCCAAATATGTTTGCTAATATTTGTACGAAAATAATGAATCCCATTTTTTTCCCCCTGCGGATCTGGGGATGGAACTCAGGGGCATTCAACCTCCAAGCTACACCCCCTGCCCTATTTTTTATTCTTTATTTAGAAACCGGGTCTCACTGAGTTGCAGAGGGCCTCACTAAGTAGCTGAGGCTGTCTGCGAACCATGATCCTTCAGTCTCACCCTCCCGAATGCTGGGATTACAAGCATGTGCCATCACGCCCAGATGAATCCTGTTTTTAAATGTTTGGAAATGCTGGTTAATGAAGTCTAGTCTTTTGTGTGCATGACTTCTTTGGGTCTTTAAACTGTAAGGCCCTTCAAAACTTATTTGGTCATAATACATGGATGCAGATCGTACAATCTCTCCCACAGTGTATTTCTAATAACCAGAGTATAAGAGCTTACGGTTAGGATGATACACCCACTGAAAGACTTTCAGAAGCAAAGTTGGAAATGCTAGTTAAGACTATGTTGAAACTGAAAGTAATATAAATTGGTTAGTCATTTTGGAAAAGTAATTTGGCAATAAATTTAAAAAGCCTGAGGAAATAATCTGCAGCCTTATAATAGCTGAGCATGATATGTTCAACGCAGTGCTATCTATTACAAGAAGTAATTAGAAATTAACTAGACAATAACAGAAGTTAAATATGAGAATGGGATTTACACAATCATAAAAATAATTATGAAGACTCTATGGTAACATATAAAAATGATTATGATAAAAAGTTGTGTCACAAAACATGGCATGAAATTAAATTTATGCTTTGTTTATATAGCTAAGTAAAATAATATATGCAAATGTAAATTTACTGGAAGGGGATGATGCAATTTTTAAAGTGATTTATAATGCATTTTTCCCATCTTGATTTTCATTCATGTTATTTAATTATGAAAGAAATAACAATAAGGAAGAATGCTGGCTTCCATTTCTCCAGCTTATTCTTTTCCCTACTTCCTCAGTATAATATCAGCTATGAAAAGATACAGTACGAGAAACACCAGAAAGTGTTTATGTTGTCTAATCTGACATTTACTGGCAGGAGATCAGAGCCCTTCACACTTCATGAGGTGGCTGTATGCTGAGGATCACCCCCGGCAGAAGTGGCCATCCCCTGAAGACGGTAGGGAGCAGGCAGGTCAGGAAGGTGAACTGGTACGATGAGAAATAGAAACCCAAACCTGAGCTTGAACCAAGCTCCTCTTCTTCATAGGCGTGGTATCGGCTAACCTAAGTTCCCAGCTATGGCTAGGCCCTAATTCATTGTTAATTTCTTTTCCCAGTAGGATACAGGGAACGTTTTCCCTGGAGGAATCAAAAAAAGTAAATGCCCACAAATATTCATTTCATATTCCCATACTCTATACATTCTAAAAGGTATGACTGGAAGTTAAAAAAAAAAAAAAAGTTAAAGAAAATACAACCAGAACCAGGCATGGTGACTCATGCTTGTAATCCCAGTACTTGGGAGACTGAGATAGGAGCATCTGGGTTCTCAGCCAGCCTCAGCTATTTAGTGAGGCCTTCCGCAACTTAGTGAGACCCTGTTTCAAAATAAAGAATAAAAAATCGGGCTGTGGGTGTAGCTCAGAGGTAGAATACCTCTGGATTCAATCCCCAGCACCACACACACACATACACACACACACACAAATCAACCATAGAAAATTAGTGAGTACACAGTGAATACAGACAATTGTGATAAACATATTAGTAGTAACTTTCAAGTAATAACACAATAAGAGAAACAGAAATGCCTTTCTTGTGTTTAAAATTTCCCCCTAGCTTTCTTTATTTACTTTTTTATTGGTGCATTGTAGTCATACATCTTAATGGATATAAGACAGTAGAGGCATACATGCACACATTACTTCCCCCCAGCTTTACTGATATACAATGGAATAGAAAAATTTATATATGTTAGGCATACCATGTGACATTTTGATACATGTATGCATTGTGAGATCTTAAAAATTTTTGATGAAAGTTGAAAAAAACTCCAATTCGGAAACCTATAATCAACCAGACTACTAAAAATCCCCTCCACCCGGGAAATAGTTAAATTATTAACACATGAAAGGAACTATGCTTAGCAGTTTCTACAACTTTACAAGCACCTTTCAGTGGCTCCTCTTGCTAATTTACCTCCCTCCTCTCTCTGTTGACTTTTCCTCTCCTCTCTGTGCGGTATAATCCATTTTAGTTCACACATGAGGAATGGTGAAATGATAGGCAAAACTGCACACATTTATTCGAGGTAGAAAAAGTATGGATCAAACATAACTGGGAATATTGCCAAAATAAATGGTTTTAATACATGTACTTACAGTACAAGTAGTAACACTAACTCATCTCACCATACAAAGCAGATTATAGATGCTAGCAGTTCATGTGCCAGACACTTCATTTATATAACCCATTTCATCTTCACAACAAACTTATAAGGGTTGATATTACTATTATTATATTCCCATTTTACTGACGAGGAAACCGTGGCCAAAATGGTAACGTGTCCAAGTCACTTGACCAATAACTTCTACAACACAGATACAAAGCCGGCATCCGGGCTCCAGGATCCTTGTCCTGTGTGGACATTGTGGAATGATCTGCGTGGAAATGAGGAGGAAAAATAGAAGAACGGGAGGCTCAGGAATTGCAGGCAAATGCCACTGTACAGTATATTCTGCAGCTTAATTGATCTGAATTACATTTTACATTGTTATTTTTGTTATAGGAAAATTATAGAGCACAACCAAAAATAATGTTAACATATTTCATGTTTTGATTTCAGAGATAATTTCCAAATACCCAAATATTATTCTTGATGTTTGAAAAAAAAAACACCTGTAGTGATGTTTCACAGGTAGAAACAAACTGTTGTTTCCTCCTAGCCATCTGTAACTTCCCTCTGGTTTTTATAAAATGCTTGTTTTTCAAAAAGAACAACCTGTAAAGTGCTGCTTTGCTATTAAGAAGTCACATACCAATACCCATCAATGGATGAGTGGTTAAACATAATGTAGTCCATTCATACTGCAATAGAAAGGAATGAGGCTACAACATGGCTGAACCTTGAAAACATTACTAGTGAAAGAGGTTTGACCCAAGGGCCACATAACATATAGTTCTATCCTATAGATATTTCTATATGAAATATGCAGAACAGGTACGTCTACAGAGACAGAAAACACAACAGTATGGGCCTAGGACTGGGTACAAGTTAAGGGAAAAGGGGAGTGATGGTTATATTATGGGGTTTCTTCTGGAAGAATGAAAATGTTCTAAATCCAATTAAAATCGTAATTAGTTTTAAAGTAAACAGTATACTTTAGACAGGTGAACTACATGGTGTGAATTATAACTCAATAAAGTTGCTGTATATAAAAGAAATCCCATAAATACACTTGAAAAGGGGTACACTGTTCACCTCGTGTGTGGCATTATCCTCATTTCATGATAGACAGTTCCGCTGAAAAACTGTTCAAAAAGCTACCACATCAGGTATACAACAAAATAAGTGGAAGAGTTTAAATAAAGTAAAAAGTTGGGCAATAATGAAATCCGATGAGCAAAAGCACTTTGTTGAAATGTCAGAAGTTACTGGAATTACTTAAGTGCTGATCTTCAGGGAACAGCCCAGGCCCTGTGTGGACAGTACAAAGGGAAAGCAAACACGCTTCAGACCACTAAAACCCAACACACGCCAGATCACAGCAGAGCTGGAAAAGTCATTGGAAAGACACTAACGGTCACATAGACCAAAGCAAAACCAGACGAAGCATCAACAGCCACAGAAGAATGGGCTTTTCTGACACTAGACAGGCCAGTATACACACAGCTATTATTTACTCAGCACCTAAAGGTGCCAGGGCCTGTGTCAGGTCAACTCTACTGAAAAATAAAGTCTGAGAGGTAAACCTTCATCCTGCCCTTCCTTCCAAATTGTCTTGGGAAGGGAATGTATGGCGGGAGACTCGTGGGGCTGGACAGACGAGCTGCTGCTGCACCAACAGGCATCCTGCCAACGCCCCTCAGCTGACTCCAAGTCATCCTCAACCATCCGGCTGTCCGCGGGCTCCCCACAAGTGGACAGTGATATGCATGAGACTAGAAGGCCACAGAAGAGTAAAACCACACGGAGCATAGAGGTTATTGCAGGTAGAGAGTTCAGAAGAACGTGCACAGACAAAGCTGTTAACCATCGTTACCTCATTTGGTGGGCTGAGAAAGAACTTTTATATTTAGATCTAATTTTTTTAAATAGCCACATTATTATTATTACTGTTGTTTTTAAGAATAAATAAGCCGGGCGTGGTGGCGCACGCTTGTAATCCCCATGCTTGGGAGGCGGAGACAGGAGGATCGTGAGGGTTCGAAGCCAGCCTCGCTGGCTTAGGAGACCCTGTTTCCAAATAAAATAGGTCTGGGAGTGTAGCCCGGAGGTAGAAGGGTTCCATTCCACCCCCACCCCCCAAAAAAAGAATAAATAAACCATAAACCAGGCCTGGTGAGATTACACACTTGTAATCTCAGTACTCAGCATGAAGATATTTCAGCCTTCCATGAAGCCTATCCATGGAAGGCTGAGATAGGAGGACCACAAATTCTTGGCTAGCCTCAGCTATTTACTGAGGCCCTCCATATCTTAAGAGACCCTGTTTCAAAAAATAAATAATACCCAGGCTTGGTGGCACATGTCTGTATTCCCAGTACTTGGGGAGGCTGAGACAGGAGGATTGCAGGTTCAAAACCAGCCTTAGCAATTTAGCAAGGCTCTCAGCAACCTAGTGAGACCCCATTTCCAAATAAGAAATAAAATCAGGCTGGGGATGTAGCCTGGAGGTAGATGCCTCTGGGTTCAATCCCCATTACCAAAAACATAAAAATAAATAAGTAAAGAAAGAATAAAAACTAGGGCTGGGGTTATAACTCAAGAGATAGAATGTAGAATGCTCCTGAGTTCAATCCCCAGTACTGCGAAACAAAACAAAGAATAAGTAAGACAGGTGTATGGTGCACACCTATAATCCCACTAGTTGGGAGGCTGAGATAGGAGGATCACAAGTTTGAGGCCAGCCTCAGCAACTTAGCAAAACACTGTCTCAAAATATATCAGGGCTGGGGATATAGCTCAGAGGTTGAGTGTCTCTGAATTCAATTCCCAGCCCCTCCCCTCCAAAAAAAAAAGTAATAATGGGCTGAGGGATGTGGCTCAGTGGTAGAGTTCTTGCCTAGGTTCAATCCCCAGTACAACCCTAACAACAAAATGAGTAAATAAATTAATTCTTACATAATAACAATTTGACTTTATCTTCATGCTATCTAAGCTGACAAAAAATTTCCAGGCTGTATGTCCGTTAAATCTTTAATAAATTAGGCTTCTGGGTTGACATATGTGTGTTATGCTGCTGCTTTACATGAATTCACTATTAACAGAAGGATGCGCACTAAATGTGCTAGCAAAATTATGAGCTTCCCAAGCCCCAGGGCTTGGTGAAGTGCAAGGTCAAGGATACTTAGTGAAGCCTCTTGGCAGCCATCAGCTGGCATTCCTTGGTAAAGCCACACCAAGCACTCTTCATTCACACTCTAAAGACAGAAAATACCCCAAAGCTATAATTTAGAACACTGCTAGAGAACTTTTCCCAGCATTTATAAACAGGCGGCTCCCGGGCCCGCAGGCTGGCCTTCAGTTGGCCAGCTTTCAAAGCAAAGAGGCTGTTTCTCCACAGTCTCCAGTGTCCAACACTCTCTCCCTGCCTTCACATAGGCCGGAGCCAGGGAGGAAGCTCCAGGAGCATCTGAGTGCCAAGTTTAGCTTGGCCGCAGAACTGGGGTCCTAAGTCCAACTATAGTCGGGTGTAAAGCTACGGGACGGAGTGCCCTGCAGAAGGGGCGCGGAACGGAGTGCCAACAGTTGAGAATCAACTATTTTTATGGTTAAGCTGGGTGTGGTGGCGCACGCTTGTCATCCCAATACCGGCGTGGCTGAGACAGGAGGATAGTGCAGGTTTGAAGCCAGCCTCAGCTACTTAGACAAGCTCAGCTTAGTGAGCCCCTGTTTTCAAATAAAATAAAAAATAGGTCTGGGATGATAGCCAGGAGGTAGCAAATGCCACGACCCTGCCTCCCTTGGATTCTGCGTGACCCTGCACGCATGACGTGGCACAAACTTCACGGAAGCAGCCCTGAGGAAGAATGGGTCCGCCCGCAGGAGCACTCCCTGCTCGTGGGTGTTCTTTCATAGCTGTTGTTCTCTTGATAATGATTCTATCAACTTTTCACAAACATGGCTCCAGTGATGCAGGACGAGGTCCCGGAATCAAGACTGTAGGAACAGGTGAAACTGATTCCGTGAAAGATAAATTATCTGGTAATATGTCTGAGCCCTCAAACTCCCCCTGCCATGCTCTAAGCTGTAATAAGATTGGCTAGAGAAGAAAAAGAGGATTTCAGCATATTAGTGTATACATTACAACAGCAAGATACACTTCAGGAAAGCCCAAAAGAGAACTTAGTCATACAAAAAGCTTAAGCAGCTACAAGAAAGAAAGAGGCTAAAGAAAAAAGGCCCACGCCTCCCACTATTACGACCAAGTTTGGTCCTGCTGACATTATTGGGAGTAGGCTGTGGCAACCCCCTAGGGAAAAAGAAGCTAATTGGTACCATTTACTGGAGTTTACAAAAATAGGGGCTAAATGGGTTAATATTAATGGTAAAAAGGTATCCTATTTTAAATTAACTAGAGCAAGACCGGTTTAGTGTTTATTAACATATGCCCAGAAGAAAAGCATAACAAAACAATTAAAAAAGGAGGTGTTTACTTACTGGAAGAGGAGGCCGTACAAGGCTCCCTGGTTATATTGGACTTGGTTTTTTACAATGTTTGAAAATAAAATGGATAGATATTTGAATATATATAATGGAAAGGAGATTACAATATATAAAAATATATATAAAAAGAAATCTTAATGATAATTTCTAGTTATAGCTTTGATCTTTTCATATAGGAAAAATGTTGTACCACAAGTCTAGTAACTGGTCAGCATGTGCTGCCAAATCGAGATGTGTGCAATGATGGGTATCCTAGTCAGACTGTGGATAGAAACCATTGATCTAAAAAACAATACCTTGTATGTAGGTCAAAGTTATCCAATGATGTAATCAATTTCCTTTTACTGTATATATTCCTTGCCCACTCGCTACCTTGCAAATTACACTCAGATACAACATCCTTGAGTTGTCTGTGTCTGTTTATCACCCTTAGCCGAATCCTTGCCCATCTTCCAAGACCCCTGCCCCAATGGTCCCAGTGCTCCGGCCGAGCTGGTCTGTTGCAAGAAAACCCCTGGGTTCCACCCCCAGTACCACCAAAAAAAAAAAGTTTTATGGTTTGGGTTTTTGAATTTCCCCAAAACACTCCTGTGTTCAAAGAATGGTCCCCAGTGCAGGAAGGCTCAGAGTTGAGAGTGGTGGAGAAGGTGGGTCACTGGGTGTGAGGTTTTGGGGACTATACATGTTCCTAGTACACTCCTCTCACTCTCTCCTCCTGGCTGCCATGACTGGGAGCTGCTTTCCTCCACCACGCACCCTGCTACTGTGGTCTCTGCTTAGCACCCGGTGACTTGCACTAAACCTCTAAAACTAAGAGCTGACTACAAGTTCCCTCCTCTAAATTGTGCTTGTCAGGTACTTTGGCGGCAGCAATGGAAAAGCTGACTAAAGAAGATGCCCAGCTCATCTTCAGCTACCCTTAGATATGACCAACTGATGACATCCAGGTGACTGTTGAGGGTGAAGATAATACATGGTCACAAAGCCCCCTAGTCCTACTTGACAAAACCCAACTATTAAAAATCAAGACCCAACCAATGAAAGTCTGAAGTAGAAAATAAAATGTAGAGAGTTCAAACATCAAAGTGATAGTTTGATTAGAAGACTTTTCGACCTTGATTCAATGGTTCTACAATAAGTGAAGATTTTCAGGAAAATATATGGGCATATCAGGAGCTGAATTAGTGAAAAAACAGTTAAGGATCCAAAAAGTGATTAAAGAAAATCATAGGAAAAGACCAGAAACACTCAAATAAGTGAGGAGGAACACTGAATCATCAAATTAATAGCCCTGTAAATGACAGATACTAAATGTGTTCCTAAAAAAAATCAACCAAGAAAAATAAATGTTAATGAGCAAAACTCGAATAAATAAGTGCTTTAAAAACACAAGCATTTGTAAATCTCCACACCCAATGAGTCAGTAAAACATTACACTCATATGGGACCATTTTTGCTCATCTTCAAAGTTAGATTGTAAGCTAAGATATACCTTAACAGGTTTTTATACAATTCGGTCAGTCCTCTATGTATCTGTTATGGATACTTTTGTTAAACTATAAAATTAATCTTCATTATCTCTTTAAAGTAACAACTTCTTTTCTGTCTTTCCTCTCTGCACCTTTATCCCATTCCATGCCAAATGGTTCTGACTGTATTGCTCATAATTATAACTCTCAATTATAGCCTTCAAAAACTATGCAACTTTTAACAACATTGCTCCCATATCCAGTCTTCACATTTCTAAAATTCAATTAATATTCTCCTTTCACAAAGTTGGCCTAAGAATAAACTGATCTTCTATTAAAACCAAAGATAAGATCACAAGCAAATAACCCATTCTAAGATAGCACATACCAGACAGGACTACCATATGACCAGCTGGGTCATCCATTGTGGGACAGAAGGCACAAGCTCCTGATGGAAGGTCTGTGTCAACAAATAAGACACAAGACGCCAGAGCTCCATGACTAGCAGCCTCCCTTTCTGACAAGTTCATGATTTCCTGACCACTGTAAGACGCCTCATTAAGCACAGGTTACCACCTGGGTGACCTCATCACTGTCCAGAGATAAGCCTTCATGCATCTTCATAACCACTCCCTCCACAACTGATCTTTCTGAATCCCACACTTCTAAAAACTACTACAGGCGTTAACTACACCATATTCAAAACAGAAAGTGAGAATATAAGCATGCAAAAACAGAGGAAAAGAGTAAAACATATGCATTGCTGCCCGAGTAGCAAAGGTTTCAGGGGAAAAAAAAAAATCACAGGGGAAACCCCCTCTGCTATGGTCCAACTCTTCTTTTTCTGCTGTACATTTGCATGGCAACGCCTCCCCCTTAGTTCTCAGCCACTATATGACTTTGTCTCCCCAAAAAAGATTGCTCCAACAGTAGGACCCAGCTACCCCACAGGGCTCTCTCTACTCAGAGACGCAGGTCCAGCTCCCTATCAAGTGCTTTCCATGATACAACACAGTGGGTTTTATTCTTAATTATCTCTTCCGTTGCTTCCTAGGAAAGGAAAATTCAAACTTTGGGAGTCATGGAGATAGGTCCTCTCAAGGTGGTTTGCTGGCATGCTGGGCCATGCCTGCACCACTTGTGTGCTACAGGCCCACGCCTCTTCCCAATTCCTGCTCCTGGGGTTTAAACTGGTCACCTGAGCTGGTCATGGTGGTGCATGCTTGTAATCCCAGCATTTGGGAGGCTGAAACAGGATTGTGGTTCAAAGACAGCCTCAGCTACTACTTAGTGAGGCCCTTTGCAACTCAGTGAGGCCTTGTTTCAAAATAATGAAAAAGTAGGGCTGGGGGTGTCGCTCAGAGGTAGAATGCCCCTAGGTTCCATCCCCAGTACTGCATAAAAGAAAAAAATAATAATAGGTCACCTGAAATAAGTCATGGTAGGAGCATTTACATCACAGAAATCAGAAAAACAATGTGTTATTTTCTTCCTCCTCCTCTTCTTCTCTTGGAGAGCCAGTTGTTAAGCACTTACCAATCATCACCTGTGCCTCAGTCTGTCATCCAATTTGTGAGTTTTTCTTTTATGTAGAAATAGTTTGGTGCAGCCAAGTCAATTTGGCTTGGGATCTTTTCTCACTGCTTTTAAGCTCTTTGGCTGATGCTGTCTTGCCTACTTGTTTATGTTTTCATGGAATTTATTTTAATGCACAGTAGGGGTTATCCAAAAATATTCTACTAAACATAACACCTAATCTATGACCTCTTGATTCAGAATGGCTCCTTCAGCAAATACGTTTTTATTTATACTATGGTCTATGTGTAGACTACTTTCCATAGACCTGTTAATAATTTTTAGTTGGTTTTCTTATTTTTTTTTCTAGTTTATCCCTTTCCAATCATCACACTTCTTCTGGTTTTGTGGATTTTGCTCCAGTTGGAACTTCTAAAACAATGTTAATGGCAATAGAAGGCTTAGGTAGATACTTCTGATGTAAACAGAAAATTTTCTGTCATTATCAAGTATAACATCAGCTTGTTTAACAAGAGAATCTCATTAATGATGTAGTTTTCACTTTCTAGTTTGTTTTTTGTTTTAAGGCTTTTTAATTGGTGTCTTATAATTATACACAACACTGAAATTTGTTATTACATATTTAAACATGCACATAACATAATTTCATTCCCTAGTGCCTCTCCTTTCCCTCCCCAGTCCCTTTCTTCTACTCTACTGTTCTCTCTTCCATTCAAGAGATGTTAATTTTTTCATATGCCTTTTTAAACACAGTACTCAACTAATTGTAGGGTGTTTCTTACTGAATACTGATTTTATACCAAAAAAAATATTCGAGGCTATCTATAAAGAGGTAGATCTGAGCGTGGTCCTGGTTGGAGGCCAGTTCGGAGGAGCCTCGGGGCAGCAGTGGAGTCTTCTCTGCCACAGTTGTTTTCTGTGGCATTACCTCTTACATGACTGGCAAACAGATGGATGGACTCTGAACAATGGAGAGGTCACATCAGCTCATACGTGATTATTCCCAGCATGGTAATGTTTGCAAGCAGAGCCAGGTTTTCTCATGATTATTAAAAAGAAAGCCTTAGGAATGTAAGAGAACATTAAGAAGAGGGGAAAATGTTGAAAATCTATAGAAGCAGCTTACTTTAGACCAAGAGATAGCTAATCCAATGCTACACTTCCCCTTCTCTTAAGTCATGTGGCAAAGCTACAAATTCAGGTGAAGGGGCTCCAAGGCATTCATTGCTCCATATGCTAAACAGTGGGCTAAGGCTATATGCTAGATCAGCTTCTACTGTTCATAAAAATGGTCTCTAACAGAAGCAGGGCCTCCTTCTCAAAGAAAGCCTGAGCCTCAGAGTTTAGGACTGCATTGAACCTCCTGACTGTGCTACTACGATAAACACCAAGAGTTAACTGCACTGGTTCTTTTGTTTTCAGTACTGCTATTAGCACTGCTTGATTAAAGTCCCTCAGTTTTTACTCTATTTTCCCATCAGTTCTGTTGTCTTAAGTGCCTGATGCTGCAAATACGGGGTTACTTTATTTTCCATTATTTTTGAGGCTTCAGTTTTGTTGTTTTCACTTGCTTGTTTTGTTCCAGTTTCATTCACATGGTGTGGCAGTGGAAACGTCAATATTCTTCATGGATCCACGGGGTCTAATGCCGCCTCATGCTTATCAGAGCATGGCCGGTTTGAGAGCTGAGATTTGTTTTTTAAACCCAGATAGCTAACAGTCGTGCATACCTGCCACCCAGGAACTTAAAATACTTGAATTAGACCCTGAAAATATTAAATCATTAATCCTAGATAGCGTCGCTGTTGTGAAGAGAAGGGGTGTGCAGGTTTCTAAAGTGGGTTCAAGAGATGAGGCTGACTGCACCCAGCCTCCCCGGTCTTGTTCATGATGCCCAGCCATCATCCTACTGCCGATGCTCTGCTGCACAGCTGGCTCACAGCCTTCTCCGACAGGTAAACAGTAATCCCACCTTCTCAGGGCTAAAAACCCAACCGTTGCTTCTTCTAGTTCATCAGGAAATGCTGATAGCTGTATCTTCCAATGATGGTGAGAATCAGACCATTTCTCACCACCTCTGCTCATTGATCCCACCTCGATTCCGGCCACCTTTGCCTCTCACATGGGTCGCTGTAGTAGCCTTCTATTGGCTTCTACATGCAACCTCTCAGGACTAGTTTCAATAGAACAGAAACCCAGGGTCGGAAAGCCAGAGCAGGTTCCTCTGTCTCCTCCTGCCTCAAGGAGCACAAGAGCCAGTAGGTTTTTGTTTCTGTGGCACCAGGGGTTGAACCCAGAGACATTCCACCTCGAAGCTACACTCCCCCCCTAGCCCTTTTCATTTTTATTTAGAAACATGGTCTTGCTAAGTTGCTAGTGCTATTAATGATTCACAATCTCTTAGGTGCTTTGGCACCAACCATCTATGACCTATTGCCTTCCTTCTCCTCCATCCTCTCTGCTCTTCCTGCTGCCCCTTCAGCCTTTCAGGCCTACTTCTATCACCTGAATTCTGCAGCTGCTGTTCCCTCTGCCAGAAATGTTTCTTTTCTGGGTATCAAGTGGGCTTGTTCCTTTATCTCATCTAGGAGGCCTATCCCAAATACCCTAATGTAAGTTGCAATCACACACACACACACACACACACACACACACACACACTCCTTATACCCTTTTCTCTAACTTACTTTTTTCCACACTATAGATCTTTATCTTATAAACAATGTTTTACTTAGTTGTATATCTTCCTTCTCTTCTAGAAGAATAAACTTGGTGCTCTGGGCTATATCCCCGGTACCCAGAATAGTTCTGGCACAATAGAAATGCTCCGTTTCTATTTACTGAATGAATCATGTTCGCTGCATGAGGTGATGAAGTGACAGATTGAGATTGTGACTCCTGAGGCTACCACCTTAATCATCGCAAATTCAAGAAATATTCGGAAGAAGATGAAGTGGTGCACAGAAACTGACTTTATTTTAATGCAGTCATAAGGCTAGTTGTGAAAACTTGCTCCAAGAGATTTATTGAGCTGCTTCCTCAGATCAAGGACACTTGGAATTAAAGGGCTTTGAGCGGCTCAACTTGTCAGACCCCCCGGCGACTCACAAGATTGTTCTTCTAAGATGTGACAAGACATCTGAACACACCAAATATGAAACTGTAGGGGGAAAAAAACAGAAGCTTTGTGGATAGGATCAAGGAAAAACCAGTGTTCTTACTCCCTTTGGACTTGAGAACAGAGCAACAGGAGACTGTTCCCCATAGCTGGACAGTCCTCAAATCAATGGGATCACTGAATTTTAAAACTAGAGACTATTTCCCAGAAATCCATGTCGAGAGATTGCTGATTTTGGCAAGAAGCAATCACATTTCCACCCTCAGGGACAGGCTTGAACTATCGAGCACTTATCCCATTGGAATTCCTTACATTTTCACAGACAAAATGCAAGAGCTGAAAGCAAAATCTGACCAACAAAAAGTGAATTTTCATGACATTCTGAAGATGAATTTACAAAAACTTACAGCTTTCCACAACCTCAAAACTTCTACATGTGCTCAACTTTGGAACACGGTTGCAACCCTTGACACTATAGAATGCATTCTTTTTTGTGAAAAGATGAAATAAAACCTAGAATTATCATCTGTGAGACAAATCTGGAGTCATGAAAAATTGAGATATACCCAACTAATAATATTCCTTATAGAGTATCATTGTTTCATAAAATGTTACTTTCCTATCATATGATTAACAATGCTATGTGACTAAGTCTAGGCCTTTAACTTTATGCTTTTGAAGAACACCAGTTTATTAAATTATTTTTCAAACTAATTTCTAATTAGTTTTGAAACCATAATATCATAGATCTGTTTTACATCGCTATGAAGAAAGTAAACATCACTTGTACACACACATGTAGATTTTAACTTATACCATTCATTACTTGAAAAGCATATTTGCCTACTTTTTCAATAGGATCAAGGTTATGAAGGATAAAAAATGCCTGAGAACTATTATAGATTGGTAAAGACAACTAAGGAGATACGATGGCCAAATGCAGTGTGGGATACAGATTGATTTATGAGATAGAATAAATCATTATTTGACTAATAGTGGGTATAAAGGACATTCTAAGTTTGGAAGGAATTGTAAGTATACAGTGGTTATCTCTATGTCTAAATTATGAGTGATTATTTTATTCCTTATGTTGTTCTCTACAGTGAATACATACTTTATAATCTGAGTAACAAATAAATGCATTTTGGCATTAGTGCATGTAACGGGAGCTGAAACAATGGAGGTGATTTCTGTTCCTGCAAGCTCTCACTCTGCCCGGCTCCCTTTCCACTCTCCTGCACTGGTCACACTCTGATCAGTTCTCCCCTCACCTACTGAGTCATCAGCCAACTTATCCTCTTCACTCAACTTATCACTTCTCTATCAAAACAAAAGTAACCCTAAACAATAAAAACTCAAATGGCTCTTCCCAGTGTCACAAGAGAAGAAAACAACATTCTGAGGCTGGAGGGATTCACTGAAGCTACACTATCCAATCTACTTTCTGAGGCTTGGCCTACTATGCCCATCACATTTACTCTCCAAAACCTAATCTCTCACAGTCTCAGCACCCACCCTTAAGCTTCCTCTCTGCCTTTGTTTAGGTTCCTTCCTCATTAATAAAATTATTTTGGATAACTTTTCTTAAATGCCTAATGTGCTAAGCACAATGCTAAATGATTTGAATTTCCCCCACCCCATGGTATTCTAACCAACCATTAGGGGTTTTTTCACTAATAAGTGAAAAAGGTCAGAGACATTGGCTAATTTTTTCCTAACATCGCTTGTCTAGTAAATGGTGATAGAAGAACTTGAACCCTCATCTCCAAAGTCCAAACTCCAAATATGATCCTCTAACTTCAATCCTTTCACCAAGTCTCAGAACAAATGATAATTTCTAGTACCATCCCTATTTCCTCCCATTGGAAATGATAAGTCTCTTCTATGGACCCATATGACTATGTAATTTTCTTCTATAGGTCTTATTTCATTCTGACTTGTATGTAGGTAACAATATAGACATGTGTATTATCCATTAGATTCAAGCACTTTGAGCCGAACAATTAAATTATTAACCTACACAAACTGAACCTAAATTGAACTCATGTATGGGATAGTGCTACTAATGAATGTCCTGTCAAAGACCCTCATATTAAAAATAATCACACTCATACTCAGTTCTCTCAGTTGTTAAAAAAAAGTTTAAGTTAGACCTGCAAAAAATTCCAGCATGCACCACAAGGCACAGTACAGAAGGCAAAGGTTTTGAAGTTAGCAAACCTGATCATCATTCCTGGCTCTACTACAAAGAAGTCACTACCTAACCTCAGGGCAACTCCCTGAACTAGTGTGTGCCTAAATTTCCTCACCTGTAACAAGTGTGAGGCTAACCCTAACATGGGCAAAATGCACAGCCCCACAAAGAGCCAAGTAAACACTTGAGAAGTAGCTGTTACTGCTCTTGAAAAACGTTCTTTCAAGATCAGCATGGACCAAAGAGGAAGGCTTCCTGAGAGGAGGGAATATGAGCTGACTCATCAGGACAGAATTTGGAAGAAATAAAAATTCCAAGCAAGGACATACCATCGTAATCAAAGCAATGAAAAGCCTCATCTGAGCTGAGCGTGGTGGCGCACGCTTGTAATCCCAGCGCTTGGGAGGCTGAGACAGGAGGATCGCACAGGTTTGAAGCCAGCCTCAGCTACTCAGTGGGGAGGCTCTCAGCAACTTAATGAGACGCTGTTTCCAAATGATGAATTATAAAAATAGGGCTGGGGGTGTAGCCCAGAGGTAGAAAGCCCCTGGGCTCCACCCCCCAGTTCCCCACACACATACACAAAAAAGTCTTGTCTGTCTCCACTACAACCTTTGCTCTGTTGAAAAGACCAAAGAGCAGAGTCTAAAGGGTATTTGTAATATAATATATATATATATGTATACATATAAAAGGTACATGGATAAACAGAAGTAGAAAAGGCGTTTTATATTGCTTAAGGAAAATATCCACTGAGAATCGGCCATTTATTTGTCTAAGGAATAAGTAAGAGTTTACTGTAATAAACAATTCTTACAGATAGATGTACCCTTTATTATTTTTATTAGCTTTACTCACTACTTTAATTTTGAACATCACTGTCAGTATTCCTACCACACCCTGTCTTTAAGCACCATGAAACATATTTATACGCATACAGAAAGATTACAGTCACGAACATGTGACTGTGTGGGTGTGGGTAAAAATAAAAAAGCAGAAGACAACAGAGCAAAGGGTTCCTTACAACTTAAAAATGCTGTTTGATCTCTGAAGAGCTTCAGAGCCAGGGAAAGCAGTTTATTAATATTACTAAGAATTACTAAGAACAAAAAAATTAGAGCATACCTTTGAAGGGGAAAAATGGTGATTTTATAACAATTCGCTAAACTGGTTAATGGACTCTGACAAGACTATGTACACTGGTATGAACTATCATTGTTCCATAACTACAGGTAAAGAATCAGACAATATGCTCAGAACATAACATTTGCTAGCAAGGGAACCAGACCTTTCAGATTCCTATTGCTTGAATGAAATTCACTTAGTTGCAATTTTACACAAATCAACTACCATGAAATGGTATACAAGTCCAGCATCCTAGTTTACATAAAGATTTCTAAAATCAATGGACACCATGTTCAATGAAAATCAGAAAATCAAAAAAGTGAAAATATAGCTCGCAAGCATTAGTAAAAGCAAAATGTAATCCATTCATAGACCATATTAACTATGTTGAAATAAGGAATAACTCAACCCCCTCTAATTTATTAACATTGTATGTTTTGGAATTAAATTTGGGTGACATCTACTCTAATCAAAATAAACTCTTAACCATTATTACAATTACCAGTCAACAGCAATAGTTCATGCCAAATAGAGAAGTCCCCTTTGAGAATTATGTCACTGTTGAAAATATATAAAAAGTGCTGAATGAAATTATCCTAACAATGAACATTCATTATATGCAAGCTACTCTAGAAAGTATTGCTGAAGCTCTTTTTTTTTTTTTTTTTGGTGGGGGGGAGTGTGTAAAAATCATCTCTCACCTTCAACTAATACATAAAACAGAATAATTCCTACACTAGAAATACAAAAATATTATGATTCCAAAGTCTAGGCTCCCATAATCTTAAAGCAGCATTTAAGTTCACAGTCTACTTTCTGGCTTGAACTCACACTCCAGATAAACATACACTCCAGCCATCTCAAGCCACTTCCAGATTATGCACTTCACACTTCTATGCTTTTGCCTGTGCCACTCCTGCACACTCCATGTCCCACTAACATTATTATTCCTTCTTTAAGACCAAATTCCATTCCCTTTCTCTCACAAAGCCTTTCCCATACCCAGCTGGATTTAAGGGAGGTGAATTTTAAGCCTCCCCTCCCCCACAACCAAAGAAAAAATAGAGGAAGAAGAAAAAGAACGAAACAATCTCTACCAGTGGGGTTACATGATAAATATGAGACTAAGAATGTGTCTGAACTTTCTAGAAACACATCATCTCGTGCTACACACACACAAAATAATAAGCCTAACAAAGTCCAACAGGAGGAGGAAGAATCCCAGAGATGAGAGAAAGCCTGCCAAGACTGGGGAAAACCAGCAGCAGAAACTCAGAAATACATCCAGGAATTACAAAACTGAAGGACTGTGAGCCATGGTTGGCCTTTCATCTATTATTCCAACAAGAAAAAGAAGCATGTAAAAAGTTAACCCCTGGTTACACGGACAGCTATCAAAGCACAGCTATCAAAGCACAGAATTCCACCTGTACAATTTTAAGACCCTACAAAGATTAAGCACGTAATTCTGGCAGAGAGAACTGAATTAAATCCACAAGAATATCTTTGCCTAGATACTGACTTATCTCTCATCCAAAGGCTTTTTATTTATTTATTTACTGTGTGTGTGTGTGTGTGTGTGTGTGTGTGTGTGTGTGGTAATGGGAAGGGAACCCAAGGGCATTCTACCTTAGAGCTGCATCCCCAGCCCTTTTTTTTTTTTTTTTTGCAGGTCTGGGGATGGAACCCGGGGGCTTTTGACCTCCGAGCTATACCCCCTGCCCTATTTTTTATTCTTTATTTTGAAACCGGGTCTCACTGAGTTGCAGAAGGCCTCACTAAGTAGCTGAGGCTGTCAATGAACTGCGATCCTCCAGGTCTCAGCCTCCTGAATGCTGGGATTACAAGCGTGCGCCACCACTGCCCGGCTTCCCAGCCCTATTTTTTATCATTTATTTTGAAACAAGGTCTCACCAAGCTGCAGAGGGCCTCACTAAGTAGCTTAAGCTGTCCTTGAACCTTCAACCCTCCTATCTCAGCCTTCCAAATGCCGGGATTATCAAAGACTTTTTTTTGGTGGTACTGGGGTTCCTGGAAGCCCTTCTACCTCCAGGCCACACTCCCAGACCTATTTTTTTTTTTTTTTTTTTTTTTTGAAACAGGGTCTCTTAAGCCAGCGTGGCTGGCTTCGAACCTGCGCGATCCTCCTGTCTCCACCTCCCAAGCGCAGGGATTACAAGCGTGCGCCACCACGCCTGGCCATCCAAAGACTTTTGAACAGAAAAAATGGAAAGGTAGAAATGGGTAAACTGATAGAAGACTGCATGGTTCATTCAAGGAACACTAACTGACCATATTCCTATGGAGAGAAAAAGCCAGGAAAAAAAAATATCAATGATTTCAGATGTTGATCAGCTTAAGAAAAGTATGTTTAAGCAAGGATCAAAATAATGACAAGGAAGAGACAAAGGGCTGTTTGTACAACTGAAGGAGCAAGTCTGAGAGATTTGAGGGTGGAGAGAAGGCCCTGAGACAACAAGTACCTCTTTTGAAAACGATAAACTTGGCCAGAACATGCTGAATGAGGCCAGTGGCTGGGGCAGGGGAATGAAGAGGGAGGCCAAGGCAGATTCAGTGAGAGGATGTACCTGTGATGGAATCCGATGAGCAGGAGGTGGGGGTCTGAATTCACTCAGACTTGCTGCATGAAGACAGGACTCTTGGTACTTGTACAAGATGGTAGTGACTCAGACTAGGATAGTGTTGGAAAAGTTGACATATGTCAGATATGATGTAAAGAAAGACCAGAGGCAGTCTTAGGAAAAAATCTAGGGGGAAGGAACATTACATATATGATGTCCATGTCAATATACCTGAGGATGAGCCAGCTATGGTGGTACATGCATGTAATCCCAGTAGTTAGGAGGCTGAGACAGAAGGACTGCAGGTTTCAGGCCAGCCTCAGCAACTTAGCTGTTTCAGGATAAAAGAATAAAAAGGGATGGAGTGTAGCTCAGAGGTACGATGTCCCTGGGTTCGATCCCCAGTATGTATCTACATACATATATTGAGGATGGTCATGTGTAAAACCTATCAACTAGCCCTTCTTTAATCTCTTCCTCCCCACTGGATGGTGAGTTCCATGAGAGGAAGAGTTGTCTTGTGTGTTGCTATCTTGCCAAAGCCCAGCACAATGCTTGGAACAAGAGCAAGTGCTCTGAACAGATTTTTGTTTTTTTCAATAAATCTTGACACTTTAACATAAGGAAGAAAGTACAACCTAATGGGACCACCAAACTTCCTAGGGATGAGACTCACCACTGACCTGCAAGCACTGAAGCACGAACAGGTGAATAGGTGAGGGAATTCAGAAAAAGAAAGAAAAGAAAAAAAAAAAAAAAACGCAAGCTATTATTTATTTTAGAGGTGGTGCTGCTGCTGGGGATCAAACCCAGGGCCTCATGTATGCTTGGCAAGCGCTCTACCATAGAGCTACATCCCCTGCACCTAGGCTGTTTCAAACAAACAAGCTCACTGAAACATTACTGAATGTCTTCTCTATGCCAACAGGGCTCCCAGGGAAAAGGCCCCACCCTGGTGGTCCAGACCCGTCACATGCACACAACAAGCGGACCTGTGGAAGCTGCTGAGCAGCGCCTGCAGCCTTCAAGCACTACAGGGAAACAGAACAGAACGGCACTGCAGAGCGTGGCGGCACCCCGCTTTCAAACAGAGGGGAAAGTGAGGCCACACGTTGCAACTGAGCATGATTTCAACTCTGGGTAGAGTTCTAGAACAGGATATAAAAGGAAGGGTTTGTGGGCACTTAAAAAAAGGAAACAGTGCCAGGTGTGGTGGTGGTGGTACCTTCTGGGCAATTAAAAAAAAAAAAATTGGTAAGGAAAAAGTGAGAAGCCGAAAGCTCCTAGCAGGCCATTTCTGCTAACTTCATGTCCCTTTTTCATAGTTAAGAGAATGGAGATTGGGAAATACATGCTAGAGCTGAATTTTATTAAAATTTGTCAATACCACTTTTAGTATCCCTGGGAATAAGATGAGAGAAATGGACTAAAATAAGGGTCAACTATATATGGAACTGCTAGAATGGTCTTGAGAAAAGAGCTGACCTACTAAAGAAGTCACAGTCTAAAGATAAAGAGAGGTGTTAAAAAGAAATAAAAAATAGTTTGAACAATAACTAAAATGATAAAATTATGTCAAGGCCAAAGGATACTGACCACAGGAGTCTCTCAAGGAAACTGGCCAGTTTGACAAGTCTTTTCCCAATAAATACAAAATATTTACAGTGCACAAGCCTTTCCCCCAATAACTACAAAGGCCAACAGCCCGTGGACCCAATTATCAGGCAGTAAAAACGTTAGAATACATTAAGAGTATAAGACTGGATTTTAAAACTGGAATTCTAAAAGTTTATGACAGTCCAAACACTTGGCAAAAGTCAACAATTTTAAATTTCTGGGGGAAAATTCAAGTTTGTACTTATGTTTTAAATATTTGACATTATAAAAAAACACTAGCATAGGGCTTTTGATGGCACAGGGCTTTTGATGGACTGCTACCTAATGTAAGTGGTTACTGAAAAGGTAATTGGACCTTAGGCAACATTAAGAATCCAGAAGCAGGGGCTGCTTACGGCTAGTTTAGCAAGCAGCTTTTCACCCCACACTTTAAGAAGTCTATTCACTAGAACTCAGCCAGGTGAGAGAGACTTGGATAGTTCTGATTCGCTGAACACTGAGTAACTGGACACGCACTGAGCTCTGCTCCCTTCCAAACTTCACGAAGATGGTAATAAAGGGATTTAAAACATTGGTAACTGGGAAGCAGTTGGGAGAGAGTAAAATTGAAGTAGCAGATTCCGAAATGCTCAAGTCTGAGCCGACAGTAAGAAAAGATGAAAGCAATCCTATCTTAAAACATCCCCCAAACTTGGGAGTTAGGGGTACACTGATCTCCAGAATTAGAGGTGTCAACAGGCTAAGAAAAGGCCTTGAAAGGTCAGACCTGTGAAGGGCTGGGCACTGAACTGCCTCTCTTGTACCCAAGAGCTGCACGGCACATCAGTACCACACAGAAAACAGGAGGGTTAAAAGGAAGTTTATATATTGACTGTTGACTGCTGAGACCAACCTCTGCTACAGCCTTCTTTCCCTGCTTGGGTCTCCGTCCTCTGGCAGCCAGACTAATACCCGTTAGGGGCTCAGAAGGGGACTTCTTTGGAGAAATCTGACCAGTCCAAAAAAAGTCCAAAGGATACTGACACTGGTTGCCCAAAAAGGCAGGCCAGCCAGACCACCACTGTAACTCTTACAGCCAACAATGCATCCCAAATAGTGCAATGCTTTTCAACAGCCTCTTAAAAACCTGTCTTGAAATAATGAGCAGGTAGCTAAAGACCACCAGAGAATTAAGGGCTCCTTTAACATGAGTGACAGAAACTATCAAAAGAAAGATTACGTGAAACAAAAAGATGATGCAAATGCAGAGATGTGAACTTAAAGCAAAGGAACACACCCACAGACAGATGAGAGCACACGATATAAAAACAACAAAAGAAAAGGTGAAGAGATTGAAAACTACCCTATGAAACCAAGAGATCATGTCAGAAATAAAAATGCAATTGAAATACTGGGAGGCAAATCGAGGAAGGAAGCAAAGACCAAGTACCAAAAGTAAATGAAGAGAGAAATCCCAGCACTTGGGAGGCTGAGAAAGCAAGACTGCAGGTATGAGGCAAGTGCACAGTAACTTGATAAGACTCTATTTCAAAATAAGTAAGAAGGGGTAGGAGTATATTGCTCAAGGTAGAATGCCCTCGGTGCCACACAAAAATATAAAGCAAAAGATTAGGAAATTAAGATAGGGGAAATATATAGGGAAAAATCAGAGAAAGAATTCAGGAAAAAATGTTTCCAGATATGAAACATAAATTTACAGACTTAAAGAGTCCACATGGTGTCCTGCATAACAGATGAAAATAGATCCATATGAGGTACATCACTGAAAAAGCATCAGAACAGTTTGCCAAAATAAAGCAGAACAAAACAAGTTGAATACAAAGAGTAAAAAATCAGAATGGAAGACTTGAACAGCCACCCTAAAGCTAGAAGACAATGAGACAGCACATTTAAAATTCTGAGAACAATAACTCCAACCTAGAGTTCTACATTTGCTCAAATATTATTATTATTATTTTTTTTTTTTTTTTGGTGGTACTGGGGTTCCTGGAAGCCCTTCTTCCTCTGGGCTACACTCCCAGACCTATTTTATATTTTTGAAACAGGGTCTCTTACGCCAGCACGGCTGGCTTCGAACCTGCGCAATCCTCCTGTCTCCGCCTCCCAAGCGCGGGGATTACAAGCGTGCGCCACCACACCCGGCTACATTTGCTCAAATATTATGTAGTATGAGACAAGAATAAGAACATTCAAAGTGTCAAAAGCATTTACTTCATGTGTCCCTCCCTTCTTAGGAGGCTACTGAAGGAGATGCTCTACCAAATCAAGGGAATTAAAAAAAAAAAAAAAGGACTGAAACACTGCTGGAAGAAATCAAAGAAAGCTAAAATCAATGGAGAGCTCTACCACACTGGAGACTCAATATTCTGTGACAGTTCTTTCCTAGAGGATCCATGGTTTCAACACAAACCAAATCGAAATCCCAACAGAATTTTTGTAGATAATGATAGGCTGATTCTAAAATGTATATGGATAGACAAAGGAACTACAAGAGTAGAAGGCAGAAAGCCACACTTATCTGGCTAGTTAAAAAAGGCACAAAGGAGCCAGGCCTGGTGGTGCACGCTTGTAATCCCAGCATTCGGGAGGCCGGGACTAGAAGATCACAGGTTTGCGGCCAGCCTCAGCTACTTAGTGAGGCCCTCCCCAACTTAGTGAGACTCTGTTTCAAAAATAAAGAATACAAGCTGGGTGTGGTGGTGCAGGCTTGTAATCCTTGCACTTGGGAGGCTGAGACAGGAGGATCGTGCAGGTTCGAAGCCAGGGTCCACTGGCTTAAGAGACCCTGTTTCCAAATAAAAAATATAAAATAGGTCGCCGGGCGTGGTGGCGCACGCTTGTAATCCCCGCGCTTGGGAGGCGGAGACAGGAGGATCGCGCAGGTTCGAAGCCAGCCATGCTGGCTTAAGAGACCCTGTTTCCAAATAAAAATATATTTTAAAAAAATAGGTCTGGGAGTGTAGCCCAGAGGTAGAAGGGCTTCCAGGAACCCCAGTACCACAAAAAATATCTCTATATATAGATATATAGATAGATAGAGATATAAAATAGGTCTGGGAGTATAGCCCGGAGGTAGAAGACCCCTGAGTTCCATGCACAGTACCAACCCCCCCCAAAAAAAAAGAATACAATGGGCAGAGGGTGTAGCTTGGAGGTTGAATGCCCCTGAGTTCCATCCCAAGACCCGCAAAAAAAAAAAAAAAAAAAAAAAAGAAACAAAGGCAAGTCAATGAAAAAATGAACTTTTTCAACAGAATATACTCAAAACATTATACAAAAATTACCTCCTTTTTTTTTTTTTTTTTTTTTTTTTCAAAATGGCGACTGAGGGACACAGCACCTCTCAGTAGCTGAAGTAAATAAAGTTTAAATACTGAGAAAGCAGTGTCTAAATCAACAAAACAAATACATACCAGGAACCAAAACACATCCTGTACCTCGGCGGAACCCTGAACTTGAACAAGAAGAACAAAGATCGGACACGGGACCTGCTGCAGATACAATCTGACCGCGGACCAGAACGCTGAGCCGCGGGCTGCTTTGGCAGCTGTCCAAGGAGCTGCCTGCCCGATATTTCCACGGCAAGATAATCCGGGAATAAAAACGGACTTAGGACCGCATCCTAAGCAGCGAGCAGCACCCTCCAGAACTCTGTCTGCCCACCAGCGACCGGATCACATCGGCACAGAGACTCACACGGATTCCTGCACCAAGACAGGTACCTGAGGGCGCCCTAGTAACTGGGGTCCTAGCGTGTGCGGAGTCGCAGTCTCAAACCCCCACCACGGGCTCAAGCCTCAGAGCACTCTCCTCGCGCATCCTGCCTGTCCCCTACTAGTAATCAGCGCCTGTACACTGCCCTCCTAAATTGGAGCCTGCTTCTGTGGCTAACCCCTGCCACCTTGCCAGAGCCTACCCTCCAGGCTGCAAAAGCACTGGGAGACCCGGAAATCTCCTTGGGGCACCCCCAGCCTCTACGTCCCGCGGGACGCAGAGACCATTGCTGGACACCGCACACTGGACCCTTGAGCACCTACCCTGCACCCCTGGCCCACCGCGGGGTATTCCCAACCTCCTGGTAGCCAGATGCTTAGTTCTAAGTGAGAACACAGCTCAATACACCTTGGAAGAACATACCAGCAGCAATAGACAGCTGCACCCACTCTCACTAGGGTCCAGTATTAACAGGGCATCCAGCCTGCACTCTTGGAATAGGCAGAGCTCTGGCAGTAAGTGTGGCCACCCAGGAACCAGCATTCATTTGCCCAGGGCACATCTTGGGACCACACCTGGCTAGCCCAGCTGGAATTTCCAGAGACACAAGAAAATCCATCGGGCCACAAAATCTGCTCAGGACCTCAGGGGGAAGTGCCAATTACACTTTAGTCACTCTCCACCCCTGCTGTAGGGAAGCACAGGCTGGAGGCGAGGGTGGTGAGTGCAGATGTGCTGACCACAGGTTAGAATTTCGCAGAATCTGTGAACTGTACAGAATCAAATAACAGTGAAACCAGACACCCGGACACATAAACCTAAAGCAGCTAAAGGAGAAAAAGGTGTCCAAACACCCAGAGTGACTTAAGAAGATAAAAATAGAGTACAAAGAAAACTAAGAGACATTGGACGGTATCCTGAAAGCTACCAAGCAATCAGATACACACATATTATATGGACCTGACCCCATATGCGTAAATAAGTAGGACTGTTTGTTTTACTTTTAATGTGGATGTTATGTTTTCTTTTGCTTTTAAAGTGCTTTTGTTTTAGTATGGTTATTGCTGTTTTCTTTTTTTTCTTTTTCTTTCTTCTTTTAAGCCAAACTTCTCTTACTTTAACTTGTTGTTTTATATATATATACATTGGATAGTTTGCCTTATTTCTTTATTTCACACGGCTACTAGTTCCTTTTATTTTATTCCTCTTCCTTTTTCCTCTTTCTTCCCTTTTCCTTCCTTTTCTTTCATTCTCCTCCTTTGATTGGTTTACCTTCCTTTTTCTTGGATTACATAATAGTCTTGGTATCTTGAGCGGATTCTTTTTTTTTTTTTTTTTTTTTTTTTTATGTCTGCCTGCTCCTACCAGCATCCCTATTTACAAACCTTCCCACACTAACCTACATACATTTCTCCCCCAAAACTTTTCCCCATAATATACCTCATGGTTTAAAACTCAAAGTATTTTTTATATCCATAACTACTCTACTAACAACAAGAGTCCTAGTAGTTAACTCTCTCTCATTCATAGCAAGTTATTACTTTATCATACTTAAAGTCCTTCTCAACCTAACATATCCTCCACCTAATCTGACTCCTTTACCCATCACCCCAGCTCCTCCCACATCACCCACTTTCAACACTGGAAAGGCTCTGCTGACTGGCCGATACTCCTAAACTCCTAATATTAAGATTTGACTAAACACATTACTCACGAACGATGGGTAGAAATCAGAAAAACAGGACAGAGAACACTATAAATATGAGAACCAGGAGTTATGAAGAGACAGCAGAAATCACGAATACTGACCTACTAGAAATGCAAGAAGGGGAGTTCAGAATCTTGTTGTTCAATATGATGAAAGGTTTTAAAACAAGTATAGAGGAGGTTAAAGGTGAAATAGAAACACTAAAAAAGAATCAGAAAGAGGTCTGGAATGAAATGAAAGAGGCAATAAGTGAAATGAAGACAGCAATAGAAAGAAACTCTGGAAGATTAGATGAAATGGAAAACAGAATATCAATATTAGAAGACAGTACATCCCAAACCGAAAACACAGTCAGCGATATACAGAAATCTTTACAGCAACAAAACCTAAACATCCAGCAATTATGGGATAATATGAAGCGCCCTAATTTACGGATAATAGGCATTGAGGAAGGGATAGAGGTACAGACCAAGGGCATATGTAATATCTTCAAGGAAATAATCTCAGAGAATTTTCCAAATATGGAAAGAGACTTGAATCTTCAAGTACAGGAGGCATACAGAACTCCACTGAGACAGGACCAAAGAAAAACCACTCCACGCCACATAATAACCAAATTGACCAGCATAGAGGCCAAGGAAGGAATCTTAAAAGCAGTGAGAACAAAAGGACAGGTGACATATAGAGGCAAAACAATAAGAATCACCCCAGACTATACAACCCAGGTCAGGAATGCTAGGAGAGACTGGTATGACGTGATTCAGACCCTGGAAGAACATAACTTCCAGCCCAAATTAATCTACCCAGCAAAACTACTATTCAAGATCAATGGGGAAGTCAAAGTCTTTCAGGATAAACAGAATCTCAAAAAATTCATGAATTCAAAGCCAACACTAGAGAAAATTCTTAAAGAAATAAATCATAAGGAAGAAAAAAGAAGCAGACTCCAGAATCAGAGAAGCGAGGAAGTTAATAAGTGGGCCATTTAAGTAAAGAAGAAAGATCACAACACCCAAGAGTAGACAGAACACAAAATGGCAGAAAACAAAAAGCATATTTCAATAATATCACTTAATGTCAAAGGACTTAACTCACCAATCAAAAGACATAGACTGGCAATGTGGATTAGGAAACATAATCCAAACATATGCTGTCTGCAAGAAACTCACCTCACAGCCAAAGACATTCACAGGTTGAAGGTGAAAGGATGGAAAAAGATATACCATGCCACCAGTGACCGAAAAAGAGCAGGGGTAGCAACCCTGATATCCAACAAAACAGACTTTAAAATAAAACACATCAAAAGAGACAAATCAGGGCACTTCCTTTTATTAAAAGGAACAATACACCAAGAAGATATAATGATAGTAAATATTTATGCCCCAAATGTGGGTGCAACCACATTCGTAAAACAAACCCTTCTGGACATAAGATCCCAAGTAGACCCAAATACAATAATTCTGGGAGACTTTAATACGCCTCTCACACCACTGGATCGATCTTCGAGGCAAAAGATGAGTAAAGATGCTCTAGAACTAAAGGAAACCATAAACCAAATGGACCTAATAGACGTTTTCAGAGTATTTCAACCAGGAACTACAGAATACACTTTCTTCTCAGCAGCCCATGGAACCTTCTCCAAAATAGATCACATCCTGGGACACAAAGAAAATACCAGCAAATTCAAAAAATGTAATATAATCCCATGCATCTTTTCAGACCACAATGGAATAAAAGTAGAAATCAACAACAGGAAACTCGAAAGAAAGTATTCAAATTCATGGAGAATGAATGATACACTACTAAATGACGAATGGGTAAGAGCAGAAATTAGGGAAGAAATAAAGAAATTTATGGAAACAAACGAAAACAGAGACACAACCCACCAAAACCTATGGGACACCATGAAGGCAGTACTAAGAGGAAAGTTTATCGCATTGAGTGCCCACATAAAAAGGATGGAGAACCACCAAGTAAAGAACCTAATGAAACAACTCAAGGATCTAGAAATTCTGCAACAATCCATTCCCAAAGCCAGCAGAAGACGAGAAATCATCAAAATTAGAGCAGAAATAAATGAAATAGAGAACAAAAAAACAATTCAAAGAATCAATAAAACAAAAAGTTGGTTCTTTGAAAAGATTAATAGAATTGATAAACCCCTGGCCAACCTAACCAAAAGAAAAAGAGAATCAACTCAAATTACCAAAATTAGAAATGAAAAAGGAGATATCACCACTGATAGTGAAGAAATTCAAAACATTATCAGAAACTACTTTAAAAATTTATACTCCAATAGATTTGAAAACCTGGATGAAATTGACAGATTTCTAAACACAGTTAACCTTCCTACACTCAACCAAGAGGACATAGCAAGCCTAAACCAACCAATAACAACCAAAGAAATAGAAACGGCAATAAAAATTCTTCCACCAAAGAAAAGCCCAGGCCCAGATGGGTTCCCAGCTGAATTCTACAAAACCTTCAGTGAACAACTAATACCAATACTTCATAACACGTTCCGGGAAATTGAAAGAGATGGAACTCTTCCAAATTCCTTCTATGAGGCCAGTATCACATTAATCCCCAAACCAAATAAAGATACCTCAAGAAAGGAAAACTACAGACCAATATCCTTAATGAACATAGATGCAAAAATTCTAAACAAAATACTAGCTATACGCATTCAAAACTATATCAAGAGAATAATTCATCACGACCAAGTCGGTTTCATCCCAGAAAAACAAGGCTGGTTCAACATACGCAAATCAATACATGTTATTCACCACATAAATAGAACCAAGAACAAAAACCACATCATCATAGCAATAGATGCTGAAAAAGCATTCGACAAAATCCAACACCCATTTATGTTAAAAACACTGCAAAAAATTGGGATAGAAGGAAAGTACTTCAACATCATCAAGGCAATATACTGCAAACCCAAAGCCAACATTATATTGAATGGGGAAAAACTGCAAGAATTTCCGCTACAGTCAGGAACAAGACAAGGATGCCCACTTTCACCTCTCCTTTTCAATATAGTCCTTGAGACTCTTGCTGCAGCAATCAGACAAGAGAAGGAAATCAAAGGAATCCACATAGGAAGAGAGGAAGTGAAATTATCCTTATTCGCAGATGACATGATCCTTTACCTGGAAGACCCAAAGAACTCAACCAAAAGACTTCTGGAGCTGATCGACAAATTCGGCAAAGTCGCAGGTTACAAAATCAACCTAAAGAAATCAGTGGCCTTTCTTTATGCCAACAACGAATCCACAATGAAGGAAACAAAAACAACAATTCCATTCACTATAACCTCAAAACCAATAAAATACCTAGGAATAAACCTAACCCAAGATGTAAAAGACCTCTACAACAAAAACTATAAAACATTAAAAAAAGAAATAGAAGAAGACCTTGGAAGATGGAAAGATCTCCCGTGCTCATGGATAGGCAGAATAAATATCATCAAAATGGCCATTCTGCCAAAACTGATCTATAGGTTCAATGCAATTCCCATTAAAATACCAGTGACATTCTTCAGAGACCTAGAAAAATCAATCATGAACTTCATATGGAGAAAGAAAAGACCTAGAATAGCCAAAGCAATTCTCAATAACAAGAAACACGCAGGAGGCATTACAATCCCAGACTTCAAACTATACTATAGAGCAATAGTAGTAAAAACAGCATGGTACTGGCACAAAAACAGATATACTGACCAGTGGATTAGAATAGAAGATACAGAAACAAACCCACACATCTTTAGTCAATTAATCTTTGACAAAGGGGCCAAACACATACGCTGGAGAAAAGACAGCCTTTTCAACAAGTGGTGCTGGGAGAACTGGCTAGCCATTTGTAAAAAGATGAAGCTAAACCCCTATATCTCACCTAACACAGGAATCAACTCAAGATGGATCAAAGACTTAGAAATTAGACCTGAGACGGTGAAGTTAGTAGAGGAGAACATAGGTTCAACACTACAACATATTGGCACAGGCAGTAACTTTCTCAACAAAACCTCCAAAGCTCAGGAAATTAAAGCAAGAATAAACAAGTGGGATAACATTAAACTAAAAAGTTTCTTCTCATCAAAGGAAACTATCAATAACCTAAAGAGGAAGCCTACAGAATGGGAAAGGATCTTTACCAGCCACCATTCTGATAGGGGGCTAATATCCAGAGTATACAAAGAGCTCAAAAGGCTCTACACCAACAAAACAAACAACCCAATCAAGAAATGGGCAAATGAACTAAATAGACACTTCACAAAAGAAGAGATACAAAGGGCTAATAGATACATGAAAAGATGTTCTTCATCACTGGCCATCAGGGAGATGCAAATCAAAACTACACTGAGATTCCATCTAACCCCAGTGAGAGTAGCAAGCATAAAGAAATCAAACAACAACAAATGCTGGCGAGGATGTGGGGAAAGAGGAACTCTTTTACACTGTTGGTGGGAGTGCAAACTAGTTCAGCCACTATGGAGATCTGTGTGGAGATTCCTAAGAAAGGTGGGAATAGATCCACCATATGATCCAGCTATACCACTCCTGGGTATCTTTCCAAAAGGGTTGAATTCAGAGAAATACAGCAACATATGCATACCTATGTTCATAGCAGCACAATTTGTAATAGCCAAAATATGGATCCAACCCAGATCACCATCAACAGATGAATGGATAGCAAAACTGTGGGAAATACACACAATGGAATTCTATTCAGCCATAAAGAAGAACAAAATTTTATCATTTGCAAGAAGATGGAAAGCCCTGGAAAGCATCATGTTAAGTGAGATCAGCCAAGCACAGAAGGAGAAGATACACATGTTTCCTCTAATATGCCCAAACTAGAAAACACAAAGGATACCAGTAGGACCCCAGATATTAGAGGGGAAATACTAGCTAAGTTTTAATGGAAAGATAGGAGAGGAGAAAGGCCGATCTTGATTAAGGAGCATCTTCACCTGAACATGTGTAAAATTATGAATAAGACATGGTTAACCTGGCCAACCATTGGTGGGGGGGGGGGGAGAAAATGGGGGCGGGGGGAGAGGGCACCAAATATAGTGTAAATGTATACTATTTATGTTCAATAAAAAATTGTTAAAAAAAAAAAAAAAAAAAAAAAAAAAAAAAAAATTACCTCCAAGTGTATAATTATCTCAAAGTGTATTATTATTTCAAAGTGTACAAACCTAAGGGCAAAATGTAAACTAGAAAATAAAAAAAAACACACACACACAGGAAAAGGTACTTGTGACCCTGGACAAGGCAAAAAACTCTTAGCTATAATACCAAAAGCATAATTCATTAAAAAAAAAAAAGTGATAGAGTGAATGTCACCACAATTAAAACTATACAGATGCTCCTTGAAAGACACTAGGGAAAGAATGAAAAGCAATAAAAACACTGGAAGAAATATGTACACATCAAACATGTGACTTGCATCCAGAGAGTATGAATAACTCTCAAACAAAATAAAAAATTAAAACACCCTATTAAAATTGAGCAAAAAATTTGAAAAAGACTTCACCAAGAAATATATACAGTGAGGCATGGGGGTGCACACTAGTAGTCCCAGCATTCGGGAGGCTGAGACAGGAAGATCACAGTTCGCAGACAGCCTCAGCTACTTAGTGAGGCCCTTTACAATGCAGTGAGACCCTGTTTCAAAATAATGAAAATAAAAAAAAAGGGCTGGGGGTGTAGCTCAGAGGTAGAATATCCCTGGGATTCCATCCCCAATACCACCAAAAAAAAAAAAAAAAAAAAAAAAAAACTGATATCAAAATAAGCACACAAAAAGATGTTCAACATCATGGATTACTAGGAAAATCCAAATTAAAACCGCAATGAGATACTACTACACATTGATGGCAACAATTTAAAAAACAAACCAACAATACCAAGTGCTGAGAGGAATGTGGAGTGACTGCTACCCACTGCTTGTGGGACTGCAGAATAGTACACCACTTTAGAAAGCTGCTTGGCAGTTTCCTCTAAACATTCACTTTATCCTATGCTATTAAGTGTTCCCCAAAGATCCATGTGGCAGCGGTTTGCTCCTCAGCCTGGTGCTATCTGAGAGGTGGTGGAGCCTTTAGCAGGCAGGGCCCAGGTTATCAGGGCCATGCCCTGCAAGAGGACAAACAGACCATGGTGCTCCTTCCTCCTTCTTGAGCTTGCAGGACATGAAGCGAGTGGCTGTGTCTGCTATATGCTTCCACCATGGTGTGCTGCCTCATCATAGACCTAAAAGCAATAAATTCTAGGCCAAAATAAACCTTTGTTTACATTGATATGTCTCCGGCATTTGATATAGTGACGGAAAGCCGTCTAACACACCCCGACCCTGCAATCTCTCTCCTAGGTAGTTACCCAGAAGTGAAAATTCATATTCATATAAAAATTGGCATGAAAATGTTTATAACTTTGTTAACAATCAATTTAAAGTGAACAGCCAAAATGTCCTTTGACTGATAAACAGATAAATTATAGCATCTCCATACAATTCAGCTCATATTCAATATACAATACTACCGTGCAATAAAAAATAAGAGCAACATGCAACATCGGTGAATCCTTAATGTGTTATGCTGAAAAAAGAAGCCATATTCAAAAAGCTACAAAATGTATGATTCCATTTAAGTGACCTGGAAAAAGCAAAACTACAGGGATAGAAATAGATCAGTGGCTGGCAGGGGCGGGCGGGGTGGGGAGAGATTTGACTACAGAGGGGCAGCTTGGGGGAATTTTTAGATGTGACAGAGCTGGTCTGCATTTTGATGGTGGTAGAGATTCCAAAATTCTCTGCATCTGCCAAAGCTCACTTGCACAACAGAAAAAAACTTACTGTATGTAAGTTGAAAAATAAAGTTTTTTAAAAGTACCAGATACTTGGTATCCGAATATAAGAAAAAGTAAGGGAATCCCAGGTATGTCATGAAGGGAGACCTCACACCAAAAGCTGTGTAGCAGCCCTGAACTGGAGGTATGGGAAATGTCTTCAAGAAATTGACACTGAAAAGATACCCAGAGAATCTGAGCTCCCTGAAAGGACATTCACAGGATTAGCCAAGTGTTTAGAAGTCAATTAGTCATAAGTACATCGCAAACTAGGTAAACAGCAGAACCAGACAACAGTTATCTCCAAGGGCAACAGATGATGATAAACGACATGACTCAGCTGTGAGCACATTTACTTAGTCATAATATAAAGACTGAACACTGACCCAAAGTCAAGACATACAGACGCAGAAGGGTAATGGTGATCCCCCAGGAGCAGGGTCAAGGGTGCGGGAGGGGCAAAGTGTGGTGTTGGAAGAGAGCTCAAGCTCCGTCTTCCAGAGTGCAGGCTGAAATTAATAATCTCAAACTGAAGAGTGAGGATGTGGCTATATAAGCATGTTAGAAAAGGGAGAAAGCAAAAGAATTAACTCAAAGATTTAAAAGTGATGGCCTCAGAGAAACAGAAAACAGGGGTATTTTGTTGTTTTAAGTACTAGAAATCTACAACTCTGAATTATTTGCATGTATAGCTTTAATAAAAATAAAAACTAAAAGCAATGTATACTGAATTAAAAATCAAAGCATAAGAGAGCTTAGAAGAACAAAGGACCTCACAGCATGATATTTAGGAATAGGTTTACACACTAAGGATTTTTAAGTTTAAACACATAGACACAACTTACACATATTAAAAACTAGATTTCAGCTTTTCATTCTACCTGGTTAATGGGTACCAAATGAGGACCAAAAATAATGTTACAAGGACACAGAGCTCAATGAGCAGAAAGAAATTTCTAATAGCTGAGAGTAGAATTAACCATCTCAGGAAACAGAAGACACTCTGCTGCTAGAGGAGTTTTAAGCAGAGCCTGAGCAAAATCCATTTAGTGACATGAGATAAAATTCATGGCCACCTTGGTAGGTTATACTACAGACCTCTTAATTCCACGCCACTTGCACTATTCTGTAGAAGAATCCCAGGTAATAACGTCCTTTGAATTAGTACCATTCTAAAGTAGGACTAGAAATACTGACAAGTATGCTTAAGTATCCAGGGTGTTGGTGCTTCCTCTTTCTTTTACACCCCCCCCCTATCCCTACAACACTTCTTTAAAGCTTTTGGTTTTTTATTTCAAACTGCTAAAATATGTTTACATTTGATTATAAGTTATCTAAAATACTTTTAGAAGCAGATGAGGTGTAAATGTTTAAAGAATTAGATGGAAAAATTGCATGCCTGAGTGGGCAAAAGCTGGGAAGAGAAGCAAGGTGGTCTGAGATAGCAAGAAAACAATGAAAGACCTGGGGGCCCCTGAATCCACTCCAGACCCTGTCATTTCATGGTCACAGACTATTTACAGGTCACTGTATCCAGTTAAGTAGGAGACTTTAGGACCATTAGGAAAGCACTTGGCTTTTCCCAGAAGGGCAAAAGGGCAGAGATTTATGACTCAAATGGGTAAGAGTAGCAAAAAAGCCACCAGAGGCTGGGCATGGTGACACATGCCTGTAATTCCAGTACATGAAAGGCTGAGGCAGGAAGAGTGGAGGTTTGAGACCAGCCTCAGCAATTTAGTGAGGCTTTCAGCAATTTAACAAAACTCTGTTTCCAAATAAAAAATTTAAAAATAGGGCTGGGAAGCTGGGTATGATGTCACATGCTTCTAATTCCTGTGTTTGGGAGGCTAAGACAAGAAGATTGCAGGTTCAGAGTCAGCCTTGGCAACTTAGTAAGGCCCTGTACAACTTAGTGAAGCCCTGTTTCAAAATAAAAGAATAAAATGGGGCTGAGAGTATAGCTCAGAGGTAGAATGCCCCCAAGTTCCATCCCTAGTACCACACACACAAAACAAAAATCATCATCATAGGGCTTGGGGTGTAGCTCAGAGGTAGAATGCCTTCATGATACACACACACACACACACACACACACACACACATCAAACAAACAAACAAACAAACAAAACAAACACTGGAGAGATTAGTCAGTAATTACTCTACTTTAAATAAAGTTTCCAGAACTTTGCTCTATGAAAGGACAAAAATCACACACATCTTAGCTTAAATATGTTATTCACTTCAACATGAAAATATCAAACATTGCAGGAATCATCTTTTCTCTATGACTTCATCAAGTGTCAGTCTGTGGACATGTCTGTGGCCATCTGAAGCTTTAATTTCTCAAGAACAGTATTTTTTTTTCACTTTGTCATTAAATACAACACAATTACCCAAGCTTTATTGCTCCATCTTCACCAGGTAATTAAGCAAAATAAATCAAATCATACTTCATGGATAATGTCTAAGTTCTTTGGGGGTACTTTTAATCTCTAGCTCTTGGTTTTGAAAATTAGTTTAGAATCTACCAAGAACTTAATAACAATTTTCATCTTGTAAACCAGAGTAATGACAGCTTTTTAAGCAGAGATTTGGTTGTACTCTATACTCTGAAAAAAACACTACTCACCTCTGTTAGTTTCTCCCTTACCTGGCTGCATACTTTTAGAGAGAAGTCCCACTCTGCTGACCCCAGCACTAAGCTAAAGCACACTAGTTAGTAACTGTTGAACAGAATCAACCATGTGACCAGCTTCAAATTCTTTTTAGTCTATGACATTCTTGATTCTCTTTCTTTCCAGCATCTTCTCCCTGCTCCATCAGAAGCAGGGGTCATGTTTGCAGTGTTACCGCTGTCCTCCTGGTGTGGTGGCACTCTGAACAAAATATGTAGGATCCGTAGCTCTCCCCACTCTGCTCCCAGGCAGGTATGGAAGTGGACCAGAAGAGCTTTCTTCATGCTCTCCTGCACTGTGGGCCAGTAACAGGGTGTGCTTGGAGTGGGGGCAGGAGGAAGAGTAAAAGGGAAAGGAAACCCTTATTCTTACAAATCTACTGCCCCATGCCAGTTGACATGGTACACGTAGGCACTGATGAGCCCAGAGGTCTCTATTATGCTCTTTTTGTTCTTGACTGGCTAGTGTTAATGTCTTCACTGAGACTTCATTATAATGTAGAAACACATGCTAACAAGGTCAGGTTCCAAAGCCCACTAGAATTATCTTAAACACTCTGAATAGTGGATTGTTTTAATTTTCAGGCTCATTTCCATTTCCCGCCCTTGACAGGGTATATGTATTTTAATAGTAATCTTAACAAATACCATTAGCATCATCAACTCCAAATTCCCCCTCCACTCCCCTCCACATATGTGCGATAGACATTTACTAGGAACCTATTATTTGCTGGGACCCCTGTGACATCAGCCATGTACTCCAGTCTTTCTCCAGCAAAAAGATGGTCAGCATTTGATCAGCAGGCCCCATCTCCACATGGTCATGTGGTGTGTTAAGACCTAGAGGGAAAAAGAAAACCCCCAAGTGCAGGTGGCTCCCCTCTCGCTCTTGGCCCACAGCAATTCAGATTCTAAAGTTTCAAGCTTCAAACTTCTGCAAACCACTTACCCTTCCCCAATTCCCCTTGGAGATCTCAAACTACTCCCAAGAGAAACAATGATGAGCATGAAAAGCTTTTAAGTGATACTTGAAATTTATTTACATAACCTGGCCAGTATTTTAAAGAGCACATAGAGGTTTGCAGCGTGCTTGGATATGGTTTGGAGTGGCAAGTTACCTGATCCAACAACCGTCTCAATCTGTTGTCACTCAGGAGACTGCAATTAAGAAACCTCTCAAGCAGGGTTTTACAAAGTGTGCTCTGCAGGATGTATCAGTAGTTGAAGATGCAATGGAAAAAAAAAATTTAAAAAGGATGTGTAAGTCCAAAGAAGGTCAGGTAAGCAAAATCAGAGATTTCTTAGGGTTGGAGGCAAGGAAAGAACTATTGAATATACTCTGTGACTTTTCAAATTGGGGGGGAGGGGTAGGGGGTTGAAGTGAGCAAGGCCTTCCCAAAGTTTTCTGACATCAGAACCATTTGTGGAGGAACAACTTACAGCCCTGGTGCTTCAGGAGACGTAGCTGAGAAACCACCATCAAAGCATTCTTGCAGAAGTAACATGCATATCTTTAAGTGGAACAGAACGTGCCTCCCCCAGGTGCAAAGCTGGTTAAAGAGCAGGTCCTTTCTGGTCCCAGAGGCTCCATGCTCCTTCTGCCTTTTAATACTCAAGAAAAACATTTGTTTCCACTTGGCCTTGGTCTTCTCAGATTAAACTATAAACTTTAAAAGAGTATCACAAAAACTAAAATTACATTATTTAAATGATTTTTTTTTTTTTTTGGTACCAGGGAATGAATTCCGTCACTCTGCCACTGAACTATACCCCCAGCCCTTTTAATTTTTTATTTGGAATAGGATCTCATGAAGCTGCCTAAGTGTTCTCAAACTTGCAATCCTCGTATCTCAGCCTCCCAAATAATAGAATTGCAGGTGTACATCAACCATACCTGGCTTGAAGTATCTTTATTGAAATATTTTTCTCAATCCTTTATAACTAAAATCTGCTTCAACCATCAGTGTATTTTCCAAAATGTTTTCCTTGATGAAAACACACTTAATGTGCTGGACTTTAAAACCTAATTTATTAAAATTGTTTCCCACATACTTAACACTTTCAGATTTATTCGGAAAAACAGATACGGAAAGATTTTTGGACCTAGCAATCAAGGATAAAAACTTAAATAATTTTAAATATGTTGAGTTTTTAAAGTGAAGTTTAGTTTTAAAAAAAATTCTGCTCCTGCCCTGGTGGTGAGAATCTCTGCCTTTATAATTTGATTTAATGTATGTGCTAATTAATCATTTGTGCTAAAGCCAACCTCGCTCTGCCATTTCTTCACCCTCTTTCTTACTGTTCCCCAGAGCCTTGTGGAAACTCCATATTAAATACTATGGGTATCAATGACATTACCCCTTTTAGAGGCCAGGGGTCTCCAAAGGCTGACTATACATAAACATGTACTCCGTATTTATAACTGTATTCTCAAGAATTAATGAGTTATGGGGAAAGGACACAAGTAGAGCCACATTCAGTAAATGCATGGAAAATCCCTGGGGTCTCAAGTTCAGTAAGAACCACTTATCCTCACTCTGCCCCAAATGGTCATGCCCTGACTGCTAATTTGAAGTATGATGATTTTGTGTGTGAGTATGTGGTAATGAGGATTGAACCCAGGGGTGTTTTACCTCTGAGCTACAACCTTAGACCTATTTTATTCTTTATTTTGACACAGGGTCCCACTAAGTTGTGGAGGCTGGCCACAAACCTGAGATCCTCCTGTCTCAGCCTCCCAAGTACTGGGGTTAGAAGCTTGTGCCATCACACCTGGGTCAAGTCACTTTTAAATCATACCTCAGCTAGGCATGGTGACTTATTTGGGAATAGAAAAATATAATAGACTAAAATTCAAATGAATTTTATACTAAGAAAGTTTTACACCAGAAATACAATGTTTAAAGTTGAACTTTTTTTTTTTTTTTTTTTTGCAGGTCTGGGATAGAACCCAGGGGCATTCAAACTCCAAGCTACGCCCCCTGCCCGGGTCTCAATGAGTTGCAAAGGGCCTCGCTAAGTAGCCGAGGCTGTCCGCGAACCGCAGTCCTCCGGTCTCAGCCTCCCGAATGCTGGGATTACAAGTATATCCCACCACGCCTGACTTAAAGTTGAACTATTTTAATGTCATAAATAATGCTACAACAGAAAGATTCTTGTATGTAGCATGGCTTTACTTTTAAACTACTAAATAAAGGGTGTCAACTTTTTACATGGAATTTAATGTACACTGTCAAGTATTATCCCAGGGGGTTCATTCCAGTTTATTTGGCAAATCAATAAAGTATATTTGATTCAAAACCACAAATGAAATTAACATTACTCTGTTGACTTTTACCAAAGTTGCAGGTGTAAAGGGTTACCTCTCTTCTTTGAGTAGCAAGATTTAACACATTTACACATTAGCTCATTATTTCTTTCTCTAAATTATCTATTACAGAGATGCATCTGGCTGAGAGAGCACATTTTTATAATCACAGATATTCCAAATAATGATATGAATATTCAGCTTTATTACCGCTTATAAGAAAAAAGAAATTAAACAGGTAAATAAAAAAGAAAATAATGGCACTCTCTTTTTACCTCCTTACTCTATTCTAATACATTCTACTATAACTCCTTAAGTTATCAAGTAGTAATGGGAAAAAAGGAAAATAAAAAACTGTGGGAAAAGAGTAAAGAGAAAAAGTGAACACTAAACGGATTAACACAGACTGAAGAACTGTACGAGGCAGAAAAGGAAACAGAGAGATAGAGACTGAAGAGTTCTGACGCCCAAGGTTTCCTGGGGGGTGGGACACTGCTTGCAGGAATACTAATTAGCAATTTAACCATTACTCCAACCTCAGACTCTCTTCTTCACAGGAAGCAGCGGGACTGGCTGGGCTCCTACGGGAATAAGATCATCCGGTGATTCCCAACCATGAACTCTGAGAAGTTCAAATGTTAGGAAGCACAATAAATTGTAATGCCATAGCCAGGTGTGGTGGCGCACGCTTGTAATCCCTGGCTTGGGAGGTGGAGACAGGAGGATCGCACTGGTTCGAAGCCAGTCTCGCTGGCTTAAGAGACCCTGTTTCCAAATTTAAAAAATACATATAAAAATAGGTCTGGGAGTGTACCCCAGAGGTAGAAGGGTTTCCAGGAACCCTAGTACCATTAAAAAAAAAGTGTAATGCCATTGCAGAAAAATGGCTAAACTAAGTAGCAGATCTCTCTGGCTGCCTTCCCCTCCTCTCCTCTCTGGCTCATCCCGCTTCTGCCTGGAGAGCTAAGTCCTACCTTTGTTCTAGTGTCACTCCACCCTCCAACTTGACTCAGAGGGAAGTCCTGGTTAATCTCAGCTAAGTACTCCGTCCTTTACCTCCCCCTTGCTAGACACTTTTCAGAGATGTGCTTGCGGCCCAGTGGAGATGGTTAGCTCAGCCACAGTCCCAGCAGATCCACAGCCGTCTCTGCACCAGGAGAGCCAGACGAGGGACAGCTGCCTTCTTTAAAATGATAAGAGAAGCCGGGCGTGGTGGTGCACGCTTGTAATCCCCGCGCTTGGGAGGCAGAGACAGGAGGATCGCGCAGGTTCACAGCCAGCCGCACGCGCTGGCTTAGGAGACCCTGTTTCCAAAATAAAAATGCAAAAATAGGTCTGGGAGTGTAGCCCGGAGGTAGAAGGGCTTCCAGGAACCCCAGTACCACCAATAAATAAATAAATAAATAAATAAATAAATAAATAAATAAATAAATAAATAAAATGATAAGAGAAATAGGAGAAAACCTAGGTCCTGCAGGGCATCACCAGGTCACCACCCACAACCTTCACCCCTGGCCTTCCTGAAAATAGTAAATCTTCTGCAATGTGTCCACTATTTGGATTGAAGGATTTTTAGTTTGTTGTTATTTCTTACAAGTAGAACACCCTAAGTGAATTATACTGACAAATCTTACAAGATCTTGATCATCATTATAGCATCACAATGCTACAAAAAATAGGGCAAACTTTAATACCCTCGCCTCTACTTAAACATCTTGAAATGACCATCTCTTTCCAATTTTTCTTTTTGCTGTTTTCCTTACTTGACAATACAAAATTGTATCCAGAAAAAAACCATTTCTGCTTAATAATTTTCAACAGGTCTGGTAAAATTAAAAACAGGGGAAAAAATGTGTGTGTGTGTGTGTGTGTGTGTGTGTGTGTGTGTGTGTGTGTGTGTGTGTTACTGGAGATGGACCTCAGAGTATTTGGAAACGGTCTCACTAAGTTGCTGAGAGGCTCACTAAGTAACTGAGGCTGGCTTCATACCTGCATGATCCTCCTGTCTCAGCCTCCCAAGTACTGGGATTACAAGAATGTACCACCAGGCCTGGCTGGAGCTTCCCTACTAAATAAATATTTAAATATCTGATTATGGGATGTTGTAGAGAGAACCTAATTTTCACTAAGGGGAAAAATTATATTTATGAAATGTTTGTTAATGAGTAAGTTATATTAGACAACTATTACTATATTATAAAACTAGAAAGAATTCCAACAAAGGGGTGGCACAGACATTCCCCTGTTGAGTATATTAAAATGTACAAACAAATGCAAATATCTTTTTAAGAAAATACTGAATTTGAGCTGGGCACAAGTGGTACATACCTATAATGTCAGCAACTCGGGAGGCTGAGGCAGAAGGACTACAAATTTCAGGCCAAACTGTGCAACTTAATGAGACCCTGTCTCATACCAAAAATAAAAGGACTGGGAATGTAGCCTCCTGGTAGACTGTCCAGGGTTCAATCCCCAGAATTGAAGTAAAAAACAACAACAACAACAAAAAACCTGACTTTGATACAAAGTATAAATTCAAATTTGGAACATTTTGCTATATTATATTCCAAATAAAGGAGAAAACAAAAAGTATCAAAAGGAAAGAAATGTTACTATGTTAAAAAGAGTTAATTCACCAGCTGCTTAAAATCTGCTGCTAACATTTTTGTTGAGTATCTTCTTCTAAAAATGAATTCAGCCTTAAAAAATCGCTCTGAATTTTAAAGCATCAGAGTTGCTAAGGCAGGGGTTTATCTACATTTATTGGTAGAAGGAAGAAAAGAGTATCTATTAATTTGTGCAAACATTTCATGAGAGCATTTCATGTACCAAAACCACCTAAGCACACAATATAACAGTAATAAACAAAGCAGACAGGATCCTCTCCTCATCAACCTAGTCTAGGACAAGGGTCAGCAAACAATAACCTGTAAAGGGACACGAAGTAAATATTGATGTTTGCAGGCCATTTAGGTCTCTGTCGCAACTACTCGACTCGGCCACTATAGTACAAAAGCAGCCAGACAAGAAATAAATGGGTAAGTATGGCTGTGTCTCAACAAAATTTACCTATGAACAAAATTCAACTTTCATATAATCTTCACTAAATAATATTCTTCTTTTGACTTGTTTCAACCATTTAATAATACAAATACCATTCTTAGCTTGCAAGCTGTACAAAAACAAGCAAATCAGATCCGGTCCTTGGGTTATAGTTTGCCAACTCCTGGTCTAGACATCGGTAGTAAGTGCACAATTACTTGCTTATTGTTTTCAGTGTGCAGAGGCATACAAGGGAGTGAATGAGGAGACACGGCCTGGCTGGAAGGATCAGAAAAGCATTTTCCAAGGAAGTGAGTTTTAGGCCGAAAGTTAAGGAAACCAGCCAAAGGCCAAGAAGAAGAAATAAAAAAGTAAAGGGCCTCTGAAACAAATGAACATCATGTGCAAAAGCGCTAAGAGAGGAGGCGTCTGAGTGGCTGGAGAGCTGTGAGGCTGGGAGGAGGTGACGCCACGCAGAGATGGAGACCAGTCCACACAGGGTCTTGCTGGCCAGGCGAAGGGATCCTGGTCTTTGTCGCAAGAACAATCAGAAACTGAATGGTTTTAAGCAGGAGAGGAACACAATCAATCAGCTTTGGATTTTTCAAATACCATTAATCCTGAAGTATGGAGAAAGATGAGAAGACAGGAAGAATGGATACAGGAAAATCTGTAACCAAGGTATTGGCTGGAGATGACAGAGTCTTGCACTTCGGTGTTGGCAATGGAGTGGAGAAGGAAAGAGAGGCCAGATGAAGTGATTTAGACAGAAAAGGCAGAAGGCACCCTCCCTCCGCGACCCGAGTTTCCAGTTTCTGCAGCCAAGACATTGGTATTGTTCAGTGAATCAGACATACTGGAAAAAGCATGTTGCAGGGGGCACAAATTTTCAGATTTTGGGTTCTGTTTCAGGTTTAGGCATGCTGAGTTGGGTTGCCTAACACAGTGTTCTAAGTGTCAGTGTGTTCAGAGGCCAGGTCAGGGTTTGCTTCAATTCAGTAATTCAGTTTGAGAACTGTCCACATATAAGCTGTGATCGATACCACTGGAGATGAAATCACCCACGGAAAGAGTAAGCAGCAGAGGGTCCTGATGACACTGTAGAATCACCAGCGGAACTTTTAAAATACCGATGGCTAGCTGGGCGTGGTGGTGCATGCTTGTAATCCCCGCGCTTGGGAGGCGGAGACAGAGGATGGCACAGGTTCAAAGCCAGCCTTGCTGGCTTAAGAGACCTTGTTCCCAAATAAAAATATAAAATAGGTCTGGGAGTTTAACCCAGAGGTAGAAGGGTTTCCAGGAAGCCCAGTACCACCAAATAATAAAAATTTAAAAATATAAAAAAATGCTGATGGCCTGGCAGCACCTCTGCGCCAATTAACTCAGAATGTCTGGGAGTCAAAAAATTTTTTAAGTTTTCCAAGTGACTCTGCTGTATAGCCAAGGCTGAGAAAAGAAGTAAACCAGGCACAGCAGCTCACGCCTGTCCCAGCTACTCGAGAGGCTGGGGCAGAAAGGGGATCAAAAGTTCCAGGCCAGCCTGGGGACTTAGTGAGGCCCTGTCTCAAAACTCAATATATATATTTACATATATTAGGATATATATATATATATATATATAGGTCTGGGGATGTAGTCCACTGGAAGAGCACCCCTGGATTCAATTCCAAGAACTGCAAAAAGAAAAGAAGTTAACAGAGCAAGAAATTACAAGCCGGAGTAGACTTTTAATCCAGGCTACTTCAGAACATCTCTCTCACCTCAGACTAATTCGCCTTCCTAGAACCTACTTTGGATAAACAAAAGATAGAATGACTGACTGGTTTATCTTTAATATATTCTCCAGCCCCCAAAGTCCAATCCAAACTTATAAAATTGAAATCTCTTCCTCAGTGATCTGGGAAGGAAGGGAGTAGAGGAAAACAACTATCAATCTATTCCCAGGAGCAGAATACATACATACATACATACATACATACATACATACATACATACATATTTTTTCAGTTCCAGTAGGGACTGAACCCAGCCTTTTTATTTTTATTGTTTTTACTATGAGATAGGGTCTCACTAAATCACCCACGCTGGCCTCAAGTTTGCAATCCTCTTGCCTCAGCCTCCCAAGTGACTGGGATTATAGGAATGCGCCAACATGTTGAGCAATAGAATATATCTTTATAAATAATTATCTTCCCAGGCCAATAGCATTTTTAAATGATAGAGTTGTTAACATATAAAACAGGATCTGATCGTATTTGTCAAGCTGGAAGCATTCCAATGGAACTAGCTGTACTATATTATATGATGTTACACACCAGGTGGTACTTGAAGAAGTTCAAAATTGTGGCATAAAATTTAACTTGTAAATTTTTTCTTTCAAAATTGACCTTTTCTAAAGATTAAAAAAATGAGTTGCAACTTAAGAATTAGGAGCTATGCTCGTGGACAGAAAAGAAAAGAAAAGAAGCACGACTCAGATCTGAAAGACCTGAGAGTCGAAGTTTAGATCCATCACTTAATAGCTCTGTGACTTCAGCCAATTTTCCTAATCTCCAAGTCCCAATTTTCTTCAGCTGTAAAATGGAAATAAAAATCAACTTGAGTTATTATAGAGCTTAAAACATGAAAATGGCTATGAATGAGAAGCCATATAAAAAGTATTATGACCTTCTATGCAAACAGCACAGTATTTAGAAGAAAAAAAAAAATCTTTATGCCATGACTATTTTGCTCCTTAGATAGGCAGGTTTGCTTTGCAGGTCACATTTTAATTGAATAACTTAGTCTCTGTTGGTAATTCCTCCTGTCCTCTTCAATTTCGTCTTTACCATCTGACTTCAGATTCCACCACGCAGGTGTAGACTACATTTGTATTAAAATTCTGCTATGGCACAGTTAAGGAACTCAAACGTTAGAGAATACTTGTGAACCACTTCTGAATGTTTTTCACTACTTGCAAGACACAAACTGTGAGAGCTAGAAAGACAACTAAATGTACAGCCTTCAATCTGAAGGCCCTGGGACAAGACAAAAAGACAAGTCATCTGAAATCAGACAGACAAGGGGCAGTTCATTCGACCGGAAAGATTCACCTCTGTCCCACTCTCAATTGCTAAGGTTAGAACTGAAGGACACAGACCCTCAGAGCCCTCGCAGAAGCTCCAGGCCTCCACAGCACCGCTGTGAGAAATAATGATCTGGCCATTAACGACAAAGACTTAGGGCAATTTGCTAAGTAATCTTTCAAAAGCCTCCTTCACTTAAACTGGTTTGTCAATGGAAAAGAACATTTAATAAATCTGAAGATTTACAAGTGAACTTTGAAGTTTAACATTACAAGAATAGAAATTATGTCAGGTTATAACAGAAGAAACGAATTATGGAGAGATGGGAATAAATTTTAAGAGTCTTAAGGAGGATTAGTGCTGTAAAAAGAAACCCAAGACTCTCTTACTTTCATGTTCCCTTCAAAAGGACTTTTAGGCAAAGGCTACCATGTATTGGCTTGTTTTGAGCAATTACTAAACAACTTGTAATGACCCACAAAACAAAAAAATCCAACAACTAAGAGTTCTGTAAGAGCTCTGACTCTCTAGGACAGTTAAGATTCCAAGACACCTGATATAGTACAAATTATTTTGCCAGTAACTTGCTCTGACAATGAAATACTGGTACAAAATGTGAAACTTGTTTAAAATTTAAATCCTAAAACAGGATAATTTTAGATAGGAAATTATAAGCCGCAGACACTGCCAAGAAAATGAAAATAAATACCAGGGCAGATTCCAAGAGATGAAAGTTTGAAAGACCAAAAACTCTTTTATGAGCATCTTCACATGGTAAGAGACTATAAGTGAAAATAAATTACATTTCAAAATTGAATCCTTACTACAAAGAGAAAACGTACTATATTTACATTGATGAAGTCCACTGGGGCTTCAAAGTTGCCGACAATACTGCTGAGAAAAAGCTAAGCGGGACTGCAGATTACCTCAAAGCATGTTGTTTTGATGTGCTGTGCAGGTTATCATTAGAGTTTGCAGACAAACGCTTTTAAGATATTATAGCCACTGCTCCAACTAAAACCTACATTGAGTGGAGCATGAGGAAAAAAAGAAAAAAAAATCTGCTCAATTTTACAACTAATGGTACCATTGATAAAATCAGGAGGAATGTGAGAAAGGCAGGTAAATTTTAAGTTACACATTCAAGATTGAGTTCAGAAAAGGATGGTTTGGTGGAATTGGTCAAGCAGCCCATGAAAGTGAGGGCTGCATTCATCATCAATGTCAGTTGCCAGCTAGATGTGCAAACGTGTGTATACATTCCGTTCAATGACGACTGCTGAGCAACTCTTATGTACAAGGTAGAGTGGAGCACTGCAGTAAACACAGAGACAAGGAAAACAAAGCAGTTTCCATACTCAAGAAGCTAATAATCTGGTAGAAAGGATGAAACAAACATTCTTCCTGAAAATACATTTGAGTCTCCTAAGTTCTTCCTGAAAATACACCTGAGGCTCAGTGATACAGAGGTTTGCACCTGGTGGAGATTTAAAGTTGCATCTCTGTTTTGTTCCAGTCAACACATCAAGATCCAATAGTATTCTGAATCTGTGATGCTTCTATAAGGAGCATTAAAAATGCCAGCGGATTGGTCACACTTCACACATGAAAAATGCCAAAAGTCTCAAGGAAGGAACAAAAAATTGATGACCAGCTCTTTGGTACAAAACCTGTCTCCTCATGCTCTGCTGAACACTACAAGTCCCTGAAGCTGAACTCAAAGGCATGTGACAGCTGCCGATTGGTTATAGAAATCCACAGGAAAAAAATAAAAAAGACGCACCCCTCGGCTGCATGACATGCATCTTGTCTGTAGAACAAGGCATGAAGAAAACAGAGGCTGCGAGAGGAGGAAAAAGCAGAGAAAATGTATGTGACAGCATTCTGAAAAGAAGCATGAGGAGCTAGAGAAATACAAGACCCACGACCTATGTAGAACAGAGTTCCAGTGCAGAATCCATTCCTCCCATATTAAAGTGTCCACACACGGAACAAACCATCCATAAGCCATCTAGACTTTCATGTCTTAAAGATGTTTTTACTATCAAGAGAGAATGTAAAGTACCCCAATTCGGAAAAGAAAGGCAATATATGACACCTTTTTTTTGGTGAAAATTACATTTAGGCAAAGAGTACATAGCTAGATGTTCCCTCTGCCCCCAAGTCCCTAACCAGTTGAAAGGTATGTATAATTCTACATCTTTATATGTTAGTAGAAAAGCCCTGATCTATTTTCCCTAACACCACCACCACACAGTGTTTTTCTTTGCCATTCTGAGTAGGAAGGTTCACTAACTAAACCGATCCTCCTAAGAAATGGACAAATAGGATGGATATCCAATCAAGCATAAATGTCCTCCATTCATCTGCAAGCCTAGGTATGTTCTCTATAACAGATCTCAGATTTTCAGAACAAGTCTGCAGGTTATTTAAAACTGAGTTATATATAGTCATTTAGCAGCAGCAAAACACTTCTGGCATTATCACAGATGCTAGGATCCTTGGGGGAATTTTTCACCCCCAAAAACTAGAATTTTTCTTCACCAAGAAATAAGCCTTTATTTCTAAAAAAAAAAAAAAAAAAAAAAAAAAAAAAAAACCAAGAGATTGCCTCCCCCCCACACCCTCCCCCTCCCTCCAAAAAAAATCACAGACTACTGTTTAATTCTACGCTAATGAAACTGTGGAGATACATCCCAGGTGTTGTCAGAGCCTATTTTTCATACACCACCACCAGACAGTTTGATGCAGTATTCCTGATTGCTTTTTACCGTATTTGTAAATACACTCACTAATCCACTAAATTAGGTAATTTACAAACAGGTCCTCTCAGTTATTAGTGGCCAGCAGTCAAGTTCTATTACATTTGATCCTTACACAGTTGTCTAAACATTTCCACCCAGGGTAATAAGGGCTTGGATCGGAAAGGGAAGGAGGTTAGCGAAATTTGGATGGGGGCAGGGTGGAAGCTGGGAGAAATCTCTGCATCTCAGCCCTCAGCGACAACATCCAGCCAGTGCCCACAGAAAAACTAAATTCGGCACCTCTTCCTCCTGTTACACTGGCAACAAAGAGGGAGTTTCCGTAAGGCTCCCGCCACCCACCCGGAGCCCAGCCTGCTTCCCGGCGCGGTCCCGGAGCTCCCGCAGGGGCCTCGGTGTGCAGAGGCCGCGGAGCCGGGGTCACGGCACACGGGGGGATGGGGTGGGGAGCGCGGTCGGGATCTGGGAAACGGGCCGTGGGAAGGCTCCGGGACCCCAAGAAACACTGGAACCCGGCTGGGGAGGCGGCGAGCCAAAGGGGGCAGAATATTTAATGAAGCAGAAACTGGAATGAGGTGGGAGAGGGGTGAAGCGCTCGGGCTGGGGGTGCCCCTTCTGGAAAAGAGTGGGCGCCGGGAGGGGAGACTCCACGGGGCAAGAGGGGCGCCAGGCCCGTGGCGGGGACCGGTGCCGGGCAGAGGGCAGCGCCGGCCGGGCTGCCTCCACCTGCCCGCGGGCGGGCGGCGGCCAGGTGCGACCGCGAGGCGGGCGGGGCGCGAGCCGAGCCGGGTCCCGGGCGCGGGCGGCATCCGGGCGGGCGGCCGGGAGGCGGGGGCCCTCACCTGCGCGGCGGAGGAGGCGGAGCTGCAGCAGCCCATGGCGGGGCCGGGAGCTACGCCCCGGAGCCCCTCGGCATGCGAGCCCGGGGCGCCCGCGGAGGGCGCGGCCTGGCCCCGCACGACCCGGCGGCGGCGGCGAGCACTAGGCGGCGGCGCGGCTCGGGGCGGGCGCCGGCCACATCCCCCGGCGGCGGCGGCGGCGGCGGCTGCGCGGCTCGGGCTCCGCTCCTGCTCTGCAGCGGCTCCCCAGCGGAAAGGGGCGGGCGGCGGCGGCGGCGGCGCCTCCCCCTGTCGCCCGCCCTCCACGCCCGCGCCCAGCCCCGCTCCCGCTCCCCTCCCCGGCCGCCGCCTCCTCCTCCGCGCCGCGCGCGTCTCCCATCAGACTCCCCGCCCCCAGCGCCGCGCGGACGGCGGGCGGCGGCGGCCAGAACGAGGCCGGGCCCTTGGGCGCGCGTCCGGGCCTGCGCGGCGCCGGGCCCATTTCGCGGTGGCACCGAGGCCGAATTCTGCCTCGGGGCGGGAGGGCGTCTGGGGCTGGGGCGCCCGAGCAGCGGGCAGGCTCGCCGCCCAAATGGAGCCGGGCTGCTTCCGGGCTCTGGAGGCGCCCGGGGGGCACGGGGTGGGCAGCCTTTGCCTCTCCGCGCTGGGCGCGCAGCTGGGATCTTCTTACTGCTCCGTTGTCTGCATTTTTATCCAGAAGAAAACTGCATCATAAACCTCCCCCTGGAAAAGGAATCCGTGGTGTAAGACGAAGAGAGCGAATCATCTGTTGCTACTGCCCCCATTGTGCTGATGTGGAAACTGAGGCTTGACTAAGGGGTCCCAAGGGGGACCAAGAACGTGATGAAATGCACCCAGGTTGAAATTGCAATAAAGATCCCAGGCTCTCAAGTCAAAGCCATATTAGACCGGAAGTAAACTTTCATACACAAGGGAGCTTACACACACACACACACACACACACACACACACACACACACACACACACACACTGTATTAACTCATTAAAATTTAAAACATTTATGGAGAAAATACTAAGTTCCAATAATATATAATCCCAGGAAATAAAGAAATGAACAAAAGAGGCAAAGTTCCTGCTCTCTTACAAGTCCCTGCTGCTAAATTAGTACACTCTGGGGATAGCAACAAGATGTGGACATGGTCACTACCTTCAAGAAATTTCCAACCCAGAATGAGACTTTAGAAATAATGTGAGGTGGCCGGGTGTGGTGGCGCAAGCTTGTAATTCCAATACTTGGGAGGCTGAGACCGGAGGATTGTAGGTTCCCGGCCAGGCTCCGAAATTTAAGGAAGCCCTCTGCAACTTGGTAAGACTTTGTTTCAAAATAAAAGAATAAAATTGGGCTGGGGTAGAGCTTGGAGGTAGAATGCCCCTGGGTTTCATCCCCATTGGAAGGAAGGAAGGAAGGAAGGAAGGAAGGAAAGAAAGAAAGAACAACTTAAGAGATGCTTGTTATAAGCCTTCGTGTCTCCATTCATCTTATCAAAGAGTATTGCAAAGAAACAATTATAAAAGAAGTTTATTTGCAAAGATGCAATGGAGTGGGACTCTATAAAAACTGACTCGCCCAATAACTGCAAGGTATAAAGATCACTCTAAGTTTGCCAGGAAGAAAAAGAACACTGAGGTTGACTTTGTGTGCACAGAACAGAAATCTAAGCCCAGAAAAGTTGGAATGAGAGCCTACGGACAGCCCAAAAGGCCAGAGAAGCCGAATTTTTGGTTGTAGTGTTCCATTACCGTTTTCCAGGTCTCACTTTCCTCCTCTGTGAAATACAGATAACAGGGATGATTGCAAAGGGTTGTTAAGGATTGAATAGCCCCAGAAAGCAGCCGGGAGGTCAGTAAGTACCCAGGAAATCCTGCTGGAGATCACCGATTCTTCATCGGCATTCTCCCAGTGTTCCAATTCAATCAGATTGTACCATACCGCGGGGGTGATGAATCCTAAATGTTACTGGTAACAGGACATTAAATGGAAGTGAAAAAATAAAACTTTAATGGCTCAGGTTCCATTTCTGATTGTAAACTAACACAATTAGATTGTAAACTCCCTGAGAGCAAGGGAAAGTATTTTCTTCTTTGCCTCTGCGTCTCTCTCTCTCTCTCTCTCTCTCTCTCTCTCTCTCTCTCTCTCTCTCTCTCTCTCGTTTGTTGAATTATTCAATACAGCCAGGAATAAAAAAAATCCTTCCCTTGAGATTTTCCCTCAAAGCCAGAAAAGTACATCTTGTTTTTAACCAAGGGATGGGGGCTGAAAGTAAAATTACAGTCCTAAACAAGAAGCCATCTGTCTTCCTTCTTTATAATCAAGAAAAGAGGAGTCGTTTTCTCTTAGCAGAGTCAATATGGGAGCGTTTCTCTCCGATTATAAAAATCTTTTTGGCTAGAGCAGTCGCTCCATGTAGTAGCTAATGCGTATTTTGTAATTAGAACTGTAGAAGCAGTTAAATATGTAACAGACTGTGGCAGTGCTTCATAAAAATGCATTTTACTTTTTTCTTTTTTGCAAGATCTCTTTCCTAGACGTGGACTATGGTGAACATAATTGAAAAGGAACACATTCCGCAGTGCTTGATCTGAAATCTAATTTTCCCCTGTAGGGTTAATATATCTAGGAGTTCTAAGGTTCTGCAAGATGCTTTGTAAACATACTAATTATGTATGTATGCACCATATATGCATATGAATGTGGTGCTTAAAAATTATACCTTGTCATTAGCATGAGAGAAACTAACTCCTGCATTGATATTCTGTACCTTCTAAGAACAAGTCTCTTTCCCATCCTCCTCCTGCCCAAAGTAGCCTCAGAAAAGGAGTGATTTAGCTGCTGGGGCAGGGGGTAACCTGGGCAATAAAGAGTGTGCTTAGCATTCCAGGGACCCTGGGTTCTATCCCCTGCACTCCAAAAATAAAAATGAAAAGAGGAATGACTTTGAAGGGGCCAAATTACTGTTCCTTTCCATTGTTTCTCATAAACAAGTGCACAGAGCATTCAATGAAATGTAACTACAGCACGTTCAGAAATCAGGAAAGAGATTTTCTTTTACTGTTATTTTTTTCCTAGCCAGTGATCAGGGTACTGATCTCACCACATTGAGATGTCATCAGAGCAAGCCCCGTAGGAGGAGCTTAGGTTTATTTGATTTTTTTTTTTCCTTTGGGGGAAAACGGTTAAAAAAAAAAAAAAACTTATGTAAGAACTGTATCTGCACTAACCAGTATAAAATTATAAGGTCTATCAATCTTCATGCTGCAGGGTAAAATCGGATCACCAGCTGAGCCAGCCAGAAATGCTTCCCAGTGGTCTCATGTTGCATAATTGGCCGTGTAGATTCCAGGGTTTCCGGCTTTAGATAGAAGGCTTTGTGCCCGTCACTCACTGAGGGAAAACACTGAACTCATGGTCTTTCCAATGATTTTTAATAAAGCCTGACTCATTGTTCACATGATTCAGGTTTGGAGCGATGGAAATATATATCTGTAACTGCTCAGAATAGTTGTCTAATTTAAAGACTGTGGCATTTGGTGCTTTGGCTGTGTTATTTACATTTCAGCACATATTGTGTTCACAGCCGCATCCCACAAGAGCAAGCTCACTTCAGCAGAGCCCCAGCTTCAGGGACTGCCTCGCAACCTCCTCCTCCTCTGTGGGGCATTCACATATCACCCTTGGGAGATTGCTCCAAAAGCAAAGAAAATTCATTGTAACCAAGGGCTGTGACTGTTCATTCAGTGCCAGAGAGACAGATGCAGGTCTCTATTCAAGACTTTAGAAAGGCATCTGAAGCTCCCAGTTAAGCTCAGAAGGTAAAGATGGGGGGGGGGGGGTGTTTCCTGAACTCCAGGTGTGTTGACAGAAAAAGACAACATTGTTCCCAGCAAGATTCTGGAGAGATACATAAATCCTTAACTCTGCAACCTTGTTTCTGCCCACACTTGTAAACTAATGTTTTGTTTTTTCATTGTTAATTTAGTAACTAACCTTCATTTAGGGTTTCGCTTGGAATTTTGTTGCAAAATTAGACAATTTACAAGCTCTAAAAACTAGCCAGGCATGGTGGCGCACACTTGTAATCCCAGCATTCGAGAGGCTGAGACTGGAGGATCGCAGTTCGCTAAGAGCCTCAGCTATTTAGTGAGACCCTGTTTCAAAATAAGAATAAAAAGTTGGGCAGGGGATGCAGCTCAGAGGTCAAATGCCTCTGGGTTCCGTCTAAGACCCACAAAATAAATAAATAAATAAATAAATAAATAAATAAACAAACAAAAACTGCTTGCTATGAATTTATGTTTAGAAAGGTATAACATTTTCCCTATTACTTTTCTGAATAACTTTTTAAAAATTGTAGTCATTAAATTTATTCAATAATTTTTTTATTGACTCCTTCTATGAGCTAAGTGTATTTGATCTTGATTAAGTAGCAGGTGCTCAAATACCAGTCCTCAGATATTTGAACTATCTCCAACCTATGACTAGTGTTGGTCTTTATTTTCGAGTGGTGGGATGAGGCAGGATGGGAAATGGAGGCAGGTTTTTTTGTATAAATTTAAGAAAAAGGAGGCAATCTATAAAGTAGAGAAATCCATTTAGTTAGTAATATATTTCTTGAGCCATTATAGTGGGCCAAATGCCTGGCTGGGTGCCTGGGAGTTAAAGATGAGTTAGGAACATTTCTTGTCTATAATTCACTTACATTCTAGTGGAGTAGAAAGAAATTTAAAATCAAGCATTACAGTTTAAATGTAGCTACAGGAATAAGTCCACATGCTAGAGTAGCTGAGAGGAGGTACACAGAGACCATTTTATTTTCTTTATTAAAAATGCTACATTACCTTTGAGGCCCCCCATTTATCCTTTTATTCTTACCTTTCTCTACTAGACAAGATTCTAGTTATGTGCCAACTGCCAGGAAAAGTGCTTGGTATCCAGAAGTGCTCATAAATATTTCTTCATTGAATAAACACATTTTGTCAATGAGTCTCTAGGAACTTAGATTTGTAAAATGCCTAGAATATATCAAAGGAAAGTTTTTTTCTGAAATATTAGATGATTACTTTTTAAATGTATGATTTTCTATAAATCTTCTGAAATAAAATATGTTTTTAAATAGAGGACTTTTTTGGATGACAATATAGCCTAACATTTTAGCAAAAGAGGATTAACTGAATAAATATTTTAAATTCCTAGATGCAAGAGATACCACAAATAAACATAAACAACAAACAGATAAATACTACTTGCAAAGTCTCTATAAAAGGTGTATATAATATACATGAAGATCTAATTTATTATTTATTTATTTATTTATTTATTTATTTCTTTATTGTGGTACTAGGGGTGGAACCCAGGGGCTTTTCTACCTCCGGGCTATGCTCCCAGACCCATTTTATACTTTGTTTGGAAACAGGGTTTCACTAAGTTGCTGAGAGCCTCACTCAGTAGCTGGACCTGCGCAATCCTCCTGTCTCCGCCTCCCAAGCGTGGGGATTACAAGCGTGTGCCACCATGCCCGGGTATGTCAAAATTTTAAAGCTGTGTTTCTTCTTTCTTTTTTTTTTTTTGTTACTGGAGATTGAACACAGGGCTGTTCTACCTCTGAACTGCATCCTCAGCCCTGTTGTATTTTTATTTGGAAGCAGAGTCTCACTAAGTTGCCAAGGCTGTCCTCAAACCTGTGATCCTCCTGTCTCAGCCTCTCAAGTTCTGGGATTACAGGTGTGCACCACCACACCACACCCAGCTAAAAGGTATATTTCTTTAACCAAGAAATTCTCTTGAGAATCTCCAATAGCAATACAGACTTATTTTCAACAAGTAAAGACTGAGGGAAATCTAAAATTCCATATCTAGAAGATTAGTTAAGTAATTGGTTGGATACTAGGAAGCACTATACAGTCATTAAAAATATGAGGTCATCTGTATGCACTGACATGGACCAGGCATTAGCCATATGACAGTGTACCATCACCTAAAAAAGCAATTTATTAAAAAGTGGTATGCTGGAATCCTGTTTGTGTAAATTGCGTGTGCGTGCATGTGTACATCAGGAAGAGTTTGTGAGGGATACACAGCAACCTGTTAGTACCAGGTGCTTTTGGAGAGGGAATGGGGATTCTTTTAGCCTGGTTCATGCTGCTATAAGAAAATACCTGAGATTGGATAATTTATAAAGAATAGCAGTTAATTTTCACAGTCTTGGAGGCTGGAAAGGTCAAGGTCAAGGCACTGGCATCTGGTGAGGGTCTCCTTGCTGAGTTCCTACATGGTGGCAGGCCAAGAGGCAAGTGGTGGAACTCTGTGTCCTCACATGACAAGAGCAGAAGGGCGTGAACCCCCTCCCGTGGGGCTCTCCTTATAAAGGCGCTAGCCCACTCACCAGGGCATGAGGGCAGAGCCTCATGGCATAAACACCTCCCAAAAGGCCAATCTATTCATCAGGAAAAAGATATACAAGTGTGCAGAATGCAGAGAAAAATCAACTAGCAATTATATTAAATGATTAGGATGATTGGGATGATTCTTTATAGTCATTTTATCAAAACATTCCAATGTAGCTTTAAAAACAGTACATGTGCTGGGCACAGTGGCGCACGCCTGTAATCCCAGCATTTGGGAGGCTGAGATTGGAGGATTGTGGTTCGCGGACAGCCTCAGCACTTAGTGAGGCCCTTTGCAACTTAGTGAGACCCTGTTTCAAGTTCTTCTGCTGAGCAAAGGACAGGGACTCTCTGGGAAGCAAGCCTCCCTTGACCGCCAACTCCCTCACTTTCCAAGTGTGTCTGAGTACGGTGCCACAGAACAAAATACAGGAAAAGGGATGGGAGGCTCTGGGGTCTGGCTGGACAAGCAATCTGAAGCCTGGCTGTAGCCAATCCCTGCTTCCCTCAAGTTCTGTTAAGAGATTTGTGTCAGGCAATGAAACTGTGGCATTAGGGCTTGTTCTTAAAGTTTCTTTCTCTAGCTATCATTATTTTATTGGACAAACTGTCAAAATCCACCTATTCTCTTTCTCAGAGCTTCTTTCTTTCTTTCTTATTGGTGCTAGACAGAGTCATTTTCCCTAATACTATGTAATTTAGACGAGGCCATGTCAATTGCATAAAATATTTCTAATCTCCATAATTAAGATGCTGCTGGTCTGACAGACAGCTTTGCTCTCTTACTTCCCCTCAGCTAGTTTCAGGGAGGTAGAAAGACATTTAAAAAGAGTAGTAAAGCAAAACTGACATGCTGCTCCCCTCCCAAAGGGCCCACTCACGGCCGTCGGCAGTCTCCGCAGGCTCCCTCCTGGAGAATTTTATTTCTGGTTTCTTTAAAAGTGGAGAGAAGAAACGATGCCAAGGTTCTCCAGATCAGCTTCGCCCCATTCCCAGAAAATGTGTGCCTGTCCTCAGTGCCAACTCAGAGAAAATTCAGAGTGCAGCTACCTATTTCCTGTCTCTGAGATCAATTCCCAGCCAAAACATGCGATGTAGAATAGTCACCAGTAGTTCTGTGTTCAGTGATGAACTTGCCAAGCCCTGAGGTAACAGAGGAATTTATATGGGAAAGAGGCAGATCGTAACAGCGAGGGGCGAGGAGGATTTGAAGATCCTTTAGTCCATTTTCCTTTGTTTCTCTGGGGGAAAAAGGTAACAATTCACCAAACTCCCCATAGGGTTAATTCTTTCTTCTTGCCTCTTGCTACTTTGATAATCTATTCCGCTGTGGCACATAAAAGTCTCATTTTTTTCTTCATGGTATATCTATTAAGTAAAAATTATTATTATTATATTTATTTATTTATTTATTTATTGCACTAGGGATTGATCGAACCCATAAGCATTTTACTTGCGCGTTACACCTCCAGCCCTGTTTTATTTTTTACTTGAAAAAACGCTCTCACTAAGTTTCCAGGGCCTCAGGAGGTTGCTGAAGCTGGCCACAAACCTGTAATCCTCCGATCTCAGCCTCTCAAGTACTGGGATTACGGGTGTGCACCACCATGCCTGGCTATTGAAACTATTTTAGATATTAGTAAAATTCAGTATCAAAATAGTCCAGATAGACTAGATGATGTTGCTACAAGGACTTTGCCCTCAAATGTGTGTGTGTGTGTGTGTGTGTGTGTATGTGTGTGTGTGTGTGTGTGTGTGTGTGTGTGTGTGTTATTGGAGATTCAATCCAGGGATATTCTACCTCTGAGCTACATTCCCAGCCCTTTATACTTTTTGTTTTGAAACAGGAACTCACATCTTACTAAGTTGCTGAGGCTGGCCTCAAGCCTGCAATCCTCCTGACTCAGCCCCCTAAGTACTGGGATTACAGGCATGCAGAACCATTTATTAAAGCACCAGCTTCTAGATGCTTTAATAAAATGCAGGTTCAAGGCTCCTTCACATCATGTGTGTCAGGGCAGTTGGGCCACCCGGGGAAAGAGGGGTGAGAGGGGTTGCTATTGTCTGCTCCACATAACCATTCAGATATCCGGGCTTATGAAGGATCTAAGATATTTCACTGTACCCTGAATACTTTGAGGTTTTCCAACCTCCAACTAGGGTGGAAAAAAGGATTGGATAATTACCTGTGGCCGAATTCCTTCCTTCCTTCCTTCCTTCCTTCCTTCCTTCCTTCCTTCCTTCCTTCCTTCTTTCCTTCCTTCCTTCTTTCCTTCCTTCCTTCTTCCTCCCTCTCTCTCTCCCTCCCTCCTTTCCTCCGTCTTTCCCTTTTGTTTCAGCCCCCAAATGGCATGCATTGCTTTGGGTTGCATTTTATTAGTTAGTATTAGACACATCCTCACATAATTTAAGAGGAAGGAAATACAGGATAAATGGATTATTTGGTAAGGCTTATTATACTGTCATTGCCTTAAGAGGTGATAATTTGCCCACTGCCCAGCAGCTATTAACTGTGAGGTCAGCACAACTAAAAACAGTCTCCTCATCTATGAAGCAGGGGTGGTGAAAACTCTCATTAGATCTATCAAGATGCCAGTTTGAGACCCATCCTGACAGAACAAAACCCTGGAGGATGTTTGTTAAGGCTGAATTCTTAACACTTCTTCCTGCTCCTCTTCCTGTCCCACAGGTATCTCCCTGGAAAGGTAAGGCCTTCCACAGTGAAAGATTCTGCTGAAAGCTTTGGCTGAACGTGTGCCAGAGGCAGGAGGATTTTAGTGACCTGACCCCCATACTCTCAGCATCCCAGTTCTAATTCCATTGCTGGCCCTTTCGCGGATATCAGCAATTTTTGTCGTGAGTTTCCAAGCACAACTCATTCATGACTTTAGGGAAAAGGAAAGGAGAATGTCACCCTGGAATTAAAAGTTGCGGCTGGAGAGTCTCTCACATTTAAGAACACTGTAAGTGTTGGAGCTTCACTAGCAAGAAAATGTCAAGGCACATGTAACGCAGAGAGATGCTGATGCCTTCAGATGTCAACCCATTGTGCTGGTCCACGTGGGTCTTCATCACATCCTCTACTAACTCCAAAAATAGATCCTCTATATTATTTTAATATTGTTTAGAAAAAATTAATGTCTATAAAGTGACTGATAGAAGGAAAATGTCATATTTAGAAACCCAATGGGCTCTTTTTCTCTGGAAAAGGACAATATATTGTTTTCCAGGGAAGGGTGTGCAAACTCTTTTAAGCCCCTGGGTAATTGCTCAGGAGAGCAGTGGGACAGATAATTTACAGTCTGGGAACCAAGGTTCATGGTAAAAGTAATGAACTTCCCCAAGCAAGGCTCCTTTTAAAAAGGAGCCTGAAGCGCAACAGCTTTGCCCTTCTTGTTAGCAAACCAAACATCCTGACTGGTTGCAGTGTGGGGCTCTGGAGTTAGAAAAATGTGAATTTGATAACCAGCCCTGCAAATTACTGGCTGTAGGACCTTGTGCAAGTGATATATGATCTTGAAATGAAGAGAAAGCCCTTTGCAAAGTTACAGTGGTATGCCTGGCTTGTTTGACCTGAAAGAGATCATTTTTAATTTGATGCTCTAGAAGACAAAATTTTTTTTTTGTTAGTAATAAATTTCTTCATTTATTTTTTGGTTTCAAAGAAATTAACCAATTAAAAAAAATACACTTCAGGATGGGATGTAACTCAGTGGTAGAGCACTTATGGGCAAAGCCCTGGGTTTGGTACCCACAAACAACATACATAAACCAATATATAAAATAATGCATTTCAATTTTTAAAAATTAGGCCAGGCGCGGTGGTGAACACTTGTAATCCCAGAACTTGGAGGGCTGAAATGATAATAGTTATCAACCGCAGCAACTTATCGAGGCCCTTTGCAATTTAGTGAGACCCTGTTTCAAAATAAAGATAGGGCTGTAGATGTAACTCAGAGATAGAATGCCCTGGGTTCAATCCCCAATATCTATCTCTCTCTCTCTCTCTCTCTCTCTCTCTCTCTCTCTCTCTCTCTCTCTCACACACACACACACACACACACACATTATAAGGTATTGCATTTCATCATTTTTTAAGTTTTAAACTCAAACTAAAAGTTTAAATGGTCATGAAGATTGATTCAAATAAATAATTCCAGTTTTGCTTCTTCATTCTTAAAAACTCTGGGCTAGCATTGTTTATTATTATCTACTTTTTTTTTTTTTTTTTTTTTGGTGGTACTGGGAGTGGAACCCAGAGGCTATACTCCCAGACCTATTTTATATTTTATTTGGAAACAGGGTCTCACTAAGTTGCTGAGAGCCTCACTAAGTAGCTGAGGCTGGCTTCAAACCTGTGAGATCCTCCTGTCTCAGCCTCCCAAGCGCGGGGATTACAAGCGTGCGCCACCACACCCGGCTTTATCTACTGTTTAATCAGAGGGGTTCAACATACTAAGGATTGGAGACATGAACAAGGTAAGCTTGAATAATGCCTAACCATTATGAACTTACTCTTAGCAAACCCACAATGTATCCACTTGTGTGAGGGTTGCCATGTAACTAGGGGTTGCCTGAGTTCACTTGCATGTAGCCTAACATGTTAATTAAACTGGGTGTGAAGGTGCATGCCTATAATCCCAGTACCTGGGATGCTGAGACAGGAGGATCCCAATTTCAATTTCAGCTTTAGCAACATAGTGAGATATTCAGCGATTTAGAGAGTTCTTGTTTCAAAATAGAAAAAAAAACTTTAAAAAGGGTTCAAGGAATAGCTTGGAGGTAGAATATTCCTGGGTTCAATCCCCAGTACGAAAACAAAAACAAACAAAAAAAAAATGTTAAGAGATTAGTAATACATTTCTGCTAATTTGAAGTATCTATGCAAGTCTATTACATAATATCACATATGCACATATAATAAATGTATATGTTTACATAAGTCTATATATTATATATATTTTAAGTAAACACATATTAAAACTCAATGGTTTCAAAGCCAAAGAGTTTCTAGAGAGGCTTTTTTTTTTTTTTTTTTTTTTTTAGTACTGGGGATTGAACCTGTTATGCACAGTTAGAGGAGTCCCCAAAGACCACCACTAGACTGACACCGTATGCAAAAGCAAAGAGCCTTTATTTGGGCTTAACCTCGGACTCTCAGACTTTACCAAAACAGTGTATCTGTACTGAGTCTCTTCCGGAGTAGAGACGAAGCTTTTTTGGTGGTTAGGGTAGGGGTGGGGGAACTAGCTACATCTGAGCAAGGTTGGTCTGGCACAAGGGGATTGGTCTATACTGACCCCATAAGCTTAAAGAGTTTTAAGTGCAGGTTTTGGGGTTTTAACAGTCAGTATTCAACTGGGCTAACAACCAATTCTTAGCTGACCAAGGTCAATCCTGGCTGCAGCTCTTTGGCTGATAGTTTTAGAGACAAAGATTTTGTTCTGCCTAAGTCTTCTTCATTCCCCCCTTCTCTTGTAACAAGGCCCAATCATGGGTCTTGGATAGCAAACGTCTCTATGGGTTTGCATTCTGACTACAGAACCTATCCTTTCCAACGCGGCTTGAGGGTCACCCAGCAATGTCTGCGAACAAAGAGCGAGTCTCCTGGCCGATAATAGGATAGGAGTAGCTAAGAAACTATTAGCAGAGCTACAAAACAAATGCATGATGACTTACAGCAGAAAGATTTTCCTGTCAGTTTCTTTTCTATATGTCCATATATGTTTTCTAGATACAAATGTATTTTCAAAAATGTGATCCAGTTTTGTATCATATTTTTGACCTAACGTGTACATTGTAAGCACTTTCTGCATTGTTACATAGGCTTCCAAAGTGTGACTTTTAATGACTGCTTAACAGTCCCACATAAACTCTCCTACAGCTGACAAACAGATCCCATAGCATTGGACTCCATGATATTTTTACACTAAGTAAAATTCTTGGAAGTGTAAATTGTTACCATCTATCTGAATGTCAATTTAGTAATATATCATGAACTGTACACAGTTCTTACCTTTATAACCTCACTTCTAGAAATTTATTCAAAGGAAATAAACAAAAATTGCAGTCAAGGATTTATGAATGAGGATGTTTATCATGGGAGTTATAAAAATTTATGTGCACAGAAGATAGATGGGGAGGAAGCATTGATACATTGGCAATGGTTGATTCTTAGTTGTTGAGTTATTGATGATTTTATTGCATACTTTTTTCCCCTTTCTTTCTCCTACCCCCCGCCCCCGTGTGTGTGTGTGTATGTGTGTGTGTGTGTAGTACTGAGGATTGAACCCAGGGAAATTCTACCTCTGATCTACACCCCCAGCCCTATTTTATTTTGAAACAGGGCCTCAATAAATTGCTGAGGCTGATTTCCAACCTGTAATCCTATTGACTCAGCTTCCCAAGTACTGGGATTATTACAGGCCTGCACTACCACACCTGGCTTATAGCATAATTCCTTAGTATTTCTAAAATTCCTACAATAAGCATGTGTAACTTCTGAAATTTTAGTATATGTGCTGCTGAAGCAAGCCCTAACTTCTGAGTTTTTTTTATGCTTTTTTTGTTTGTTTGTTTGCTTGTTTGTTTTGTTTTGTTTTCCAGTACTGGGGATGGAAACCAGGGGCATTCAACCTTCAAGTTATACCCCCTGCCTTTTTTTTTTTTTTTTTTTTGGTGCTACTGGGAATAGAACCCAGGGGCCTTCTACCTCCAGGCTATACTCCCAGACCTATTTTATATTTTATTTGGAAACAGGGTCTTTTAAGCCAGCTGAGTCTGGACCTGCAAGATCCTCCTGTCTCAGCCTCCTAAGCGGGGGATTACAAGCATGCACCACCATACTCGGCTCCTATTTTTTATTCTTTATTTTGAAACAGGGTCTCACTGAGTTGCAAAGGGCCTCTCTAAGTAGTTGAGGCTGTCCCCAAACTGTGATCCTTGGGTCTCAGCCGTCCAAGTGCTGGGATTACTAGCATGCACCACCACGCCTGGCTAACTTCTGAGATTCTGAAAAAACATATTTGGTAATTAACCAGTTAACTCATCAATTGTTGAATCCTTATCTTCCATGCAGAGTGTGATTAAAGTTCTGTACAGCTCACACTTTTCAACATGTCTGGCTTATGCTGGAATTAAATGATACTTTATTATCTTCTCCCATGGCTCCTTTAATGCTCAGCTGTTAGTGGCTTTTCCTCCACCTGGTCCATGATTGCTACTGAACTTAACATAGAGAGACATTCATTTACTTCTTTGATTGCTTGTTTTAAGAACATCCAATTCCTTTCTTTCTTAGGAAATTTAAGGAATATTTACTAGCTGGGCATGGTAACACGAGCCTATAATAACCAGTACTTGGAAGGCTGAGACAGGAGGATTGTAGCCTCAGCAAGTAGTGAGAATTCTCAGCAACCTCGTGACACCTTTCTCTCTTTCTTTCTTTCTTTCTTTCTTTCTTTCTTTCTTTCTTTCTTTCTTTCTTTCTTTCTTTCTTTCTTTCTTTCTTTCTGGAACCCAGGGGCATTTGATCTCCGAGATACACCCCCTGTCCTATTTTTTATTTTTTATTTTGAAACAGGGTCTCACTAAGTTGCAGAGGGCCTCACTAAATAGCGGAAAGTGTCCTCCAGTCTCAGCTTCCCAAATGCTGAGATTACAAGTGTGTGCACCACACCTGGTGTGACATCTTATTAAAAAAAAAAAAAAATAGAAAGGGTGTAGCTCAGAGGTAGAATTCTCCTAGGTTCAATCCCCAGTGCCAAAAAGAAAAAGAAAAAAGAAAGAAAAATAGAAATATTTACTCCGATCTACTTTTTCTAATCAGAATATTTTTTCCATTCTTAAAAACTTTCTTCCTTGTAACCAGCTGTTTCTCGAGCTCTTGGACATGGTTGAAAGTTTCCGGCATAAACATTAGCTTCCTGGATTTCTAGGCAGTGATTGGTGCTTAGCTGTTATCTTTAGCAAATCTCTTCATGTAGAACCTGAGTTTCTCATCTGTAGAATGAAGTTTTTTTGGGGGGGAATTACTGGGGGTGGAACCCAGAGGTTTTCTACTTCCGCGCTATACTCCCAGACCTGTTTTTTATATTTTATTTGGAAACAGGGTCTCACTAAGTTGCTGAGAGCCTCACTAAATAGCTGAGGCTGGCTTCGAACCTGTTTCAGCCTCCCAAGTGCAGGGATTATAAGCATGTGCCACCATGCCTGGCTAGAATGAAGATTTTAAGTCATTGAGCTGTAAAGTCCCTGCCTAGTCTTAATACTTAGGTAAAAACAGACCAGCAACGAGTTAGATGTTAGTTCTTCCTTCTGGTCTCAATTCCAAAGGGAGGCATAATTACATAATTTTTTTGAAAGGTTTTGAAAGGGTTTACAATACAAAGGTTTAGTAAGATACCGAGTAAAGATGCCAAATTTAATACTAAATAGCCCCCAAAGAGGCTCAACTCTGCCATTTATTTGATCAGACGGTCTTGGGTAAGTTAGTAAACACCTGGCTGATTTTCAAATCTTTACTGTCTTAATTTTCTGAAATTTCTATACAAAATGTCCAGTTAGAGATTTAGTTTTGCTTATCTTGTTTTGGAATAGTGGGAACTTTTTTCATCTCTGTGGATAATATCTTTTATTGGTTTTAGAAAGTCCCAGCAATTCAATAACCAAATATTGCCTCTGTGGTCAAAATGATATGACCTCTGGGAATGACTTTAGAATATATTAACAAGGAAAGAAATAAAGAGAAAGAAAATGAACAAATATGGGAAAACCTTGATAATCATGGATTATGAGGACACGGGCTTTATAGAGGCATTCTCCACATTTTTTGCATGTATACTTAAATAATTTTATAACAAAAATAAAGAGACATAAGAGGAATAATGGCCATTCTGTCTTCTTACGGAGTTTTAACAAAGTGTACGCCAGACCTTCTGGTTCTATCTTCGTGTCTCCTAATGCTCATATTTTCTCATGTGACATTCTGGGTAATTTTGTCTAATCTATTTTTAGCTCATTTATTCTGTCTTCAGTTATATTTAAAATGTCATTGAGTGTTTAATTTTGGTTATTATAATTTTTATTTATAGCTGTTCAATTCATTTGAAAATAGGTTAATTTACTTTTTATATTTTTCTTGTCCCTTATTCTTTTCTCCAGTCAGAAGTGAGCTTTTTCAAAAAGGTTTTGTTTTGTTTTGTTTTGGTGGTACTAGGGTGGAACCCGGGGGCTTTTCTACCTCCAGGCTATACTCTCAGACCTACTTTTTTTTTTTTTTTTGGAGGTGCTGGAATTCCTGGAAACCCTTCTACCTCCGGGCTACACTCCCATGCCGGGGTCCAGCCCTAGCAAGAGTCGGGGTTCATGTGCTGGTGAGAGGAGAGTTGAGGTCGTGAGAGAAGACATTGACACACGAGACCAGATGGCAGCTTCTCGAACTTTATTCTGATGGAAGCTTCTCCAGCTTTTCTCTTACTTCTCTCCTTTCAGGATTTGTTACAATCTTTATAGTCATGCAAACAGGAACTTCAAGGACAGAAAAAGTCTTTAACAGACTTCAGGGCAGGGTGCCAGACATTTAAATAATCATAGAAAGTATGCTTTGTCTCATCACAAGGCCAGCATGAACTTAATCTTATATATTGGCCCAAACTAAGGTCAGTTTGAACTTAATCTTTGGCCCAAACTTTATTCTTGGAGGAAAAAAATCTTTGCTGCCTCCGTCTCTCACAAGCCGCTGCCCATTAATTTTAGTTATAATGCTTATACATAAAATTCCAATTATACATATTAATCCAAATAATCTTAAAATAATTTTTGAAGAAGGAAATGCTAGACATACTTCATGGGGGAATTACGCCCTTGCGAGTCCCCTGACCGAACTATCTCGAGGTCTACATGAGATGCTGTAGCACTCCCAGACACCTATTATTTTTTAATATTTTTATTTGGAAACAGGGTCTCTTAAGCCAGCGTGATCCTCCTGTCTCCGCCTCCCAAGCACGGGGATTACAAGCGTGTGCTACCACGCCCTGCTCAGACCTACTTTTTATACTTTACTTGGAAACAGGGTCTCACTAAGTTGCTGAGAGCCTCACTCAGTAGCTGAGGCTGGCTTCGAACCTGTGTGATCCTCCTGTCTCAGACTCCCAAGCACTGGGATTACAAGCATGAGTCACCACGCCTGGCCCAGGAAGTTTTTAAAAGCACTCTCTTTCCTAGATTTTTTTGGGAAAAAAAGAAAGAAAGAAAGAAACACACAACAGGCACAATTGCTTTATACATATTTGTTTTTTTTAAAAAAACATTGTTGTTTTATAGCCTGGGTCTCATAACTTCCATATCAAGCTGTGACATTCTAGTTATGTTGTTCTGTGATTTTCAAAGAGATTCTGGTTCATGGTACCTTGTTTGTGTGGTTTTTATTTTTGTCTCTGTGTTACTCATTTATTTGAAAAATTATTTATGGGATCCTTTGTAATTTAGGATAATGACATTTTTTTTATAAAGAGAATATAAATTTGATTATGCCAGATATTTAATGGCATTAGAAATTCAGGACCACTTTTATTTAATTAATTAATTTATTTATTGGTGGTACTGGGGTTCCTGGAAACCCCTTCTACCTCTGGGCTACACTCCCAGACACCTATTTTTTATATTTTTATTAGGAAACAGGCTCTCTTAAGCCAGTGCGGCTGGCTTCGAACCTGTGCGATCCTCCTGTCTCTGCCTCTCAAGCGCGGGGATTAAAAGCGTGTGCCACCACCCCCAGCTCAGGACCACTTTTAAATAAATACTTTTAATTTGTAGTGGGGGGGCAATCAAATTTAGTGATGTGAATGTAGGCTAAAAATTTGAGTGAGAACAAACTTGTTAAAACTTCAGGCCTTTCCTTTTTAGGCTCAGCAAGAAGGCAATGTTCTTGTAGGTTTGGGAGCTGGAAAGAGGCATAATATGTTGGTGCCCCATCTACACTAGGATAAGTGGGTCTCTCCTTAGGGAGTCATTCTGGGGCAGGACATGGGCTTTGAGTTTCCACTCCATTGCCATGGGAGGCTATCCACACTCCAGAGAAAAACAGCCTCAGTATTTTCTCTTGCTGTCTTGGAAAAAGATGAGAGGTAAACCCCTCTGAGGTCTAATGTCACCATATAAAAGATGCAGTTAGCCGGGCGTGGTGGCACGCACTTGTAATCCCTGCACTTGGGAGGCAGAGACAGGAGGATGGCGTAGGTTCGAAGCCAGCTGCGCTGGCTTAAGAGACCCTATTTCCAAATAAAAAAGTATAAAAATAGGTCTAGGAGTGTAGCCCGGAGGTAGAAGGGTTTCCAGGAACCCCAGTACCATTAAAAAAAATGCAGTTAACATTGTTTTATTCTTAGAGTTATAAGTGTCAAAGATAAAAGATGCCCTTTGTAAATAAGTTGTAAATGACAATATTGAAACTCTGGGCCCTAATGTTTGGGAACCTCCTCAATTGACTTGGTTATTTGTAGATATGTGCAGCTTTCTTTGTGCATGTAAGGAGGTCCCATATGTTATATAATGTTTCCAAAGACCTCATTGGCAGCCAAAGTATCTTTTAAAGTAATCGAGCCAGGGTGGTGGTGTATGTCTATAATCCCAGTAGTTGGAAGAAGAATGGCAGGCTTGAGGCCAGCTTCAGCAACTTATCAAGACTCTGTTTCAAAATTAAAAAAAAAAAAGAAATAGAGCTGGAGGTATAGCTTGGAGGTAGAATATCCCTGAGTTTAAACCCCAGTGCAAAAAAAAAAAAGTAATCAAAGGTAGAAATTATTATTATAAATCCAGTACAGGATGAGGGCATACGATCAGGCTAGTGTTTATTTATTTTGTTGTTTTTAAATTTTTTAACTCTCTGCCAATGACCAAAGTAATGATTATATGCTCAATAAAACTTTTTTCTTTCTGTTCTTTTCTAAACTGTAGCTTCATCTGTGTGAAGTTCAAGGGTAAGAGGGAAAGAACACATAATCCTAATTAAGTGCATTGGTCCTGGTTCAAGTTTAGCATCTGACAGGAAGAGCATTTTGTTCCTTTCATAATTTATTCTTTACAGATTTCCATTCATGGGTGCACACTGAGGATGTTAGAACTGGCTAGATCTGTACAGAGCAACGCACTCAACCTTCTTACTTTACATTTAAGGATACTGAGGAAAGAACAAAGATACTTAATAAATTTACTAGCAAGTATTCTAGAAACTTTCTGGTAAATAAAATGTTGCTTTTGAGCTGAGCTATTCCTCCCCTACCTCTCCCTCTATGATGTCATCAGCATTACCCTTCAAGGCCTGATCAAATGTTTCTCTCCTGTAAAGCTTTCCTGCCTCTGAAGAGGTGATCCATTGGAGTATACCCAAAGCCTTCCTTATCAACTAGAATTCCTACTGTAACTTCTTTCAACAAAACTAGCCTCACCTTAATTCAGGATCAGAGCAAAAGACAAGTCAGCGGTCAGTAGCTTGATGATGTATATGTAGGTTTAACCCCAAAGGTAGCAACAGTCATTCATTCTTTCCTTCAACAGTGTTTAGAGAGTATCTACCATGTGCTGAGGGTTGGAATTAACAGTGATGAATGAGAGCTGTGGTCCCTGTCTATTGTACCTCACTACTTAAGTCAACGTAGTCTTTCTTCTGCATAAATCCATGTAACTTCTAGTGAGTATTTCTGCTTACACTTTGATTTCCATTTGAGACAGTTTTCACCCAACAGCCAGAAGAATCTTTCGGTCATGCTTAAAACCTCCTCCTGTAGCCAGCTTCAGCTACTTAGTGAGGCCCTCTGCAACTTAGTGAGACTCTGTTTCAAAATAAAGAATAAAAAATAAGACGCCGGGTATGATGGTGAACACTTGTAATCCCAGTATTTGGGAGGCTGAGACAGAAGGATCATGGTTCATGGACAGCCTCAGGTACTCATGAACAGCCTCAGCTACTTAGCGAGGCCCTTTGTGACTCAGTAAGACCCTGTTTCAAAATAAAGAATAAAAAATAGGGCTGGGGGTGTAGCTCAGTACTGGGGTTCCATCCCTAGTACTGAAAAAAAAAATAAGGAAAGAAAGAAAGAAAGAAAGAAGAAAGAGAGAGAGAAAGAAAGAAAGAAAGAAAGAGAAAGAAAAGAAAATAGAGCATGTAGCTCAGAGGTAGAATGACCCTGGGTTCAATCCCCAGTACTGAAACAACAACAACAACAACAACTTCTTCCTTAAGCCTATAAGGATGTCACTTCTGAAACAGTGGTGTGAGGAGCTTTATGGAAAGAACCACTCCTCAGAGAAACAGCCATAACTAGTGAACAGTACACAAGAGCACCCCAGCCAGTTAATTCCTGAAAATTGTCCTAAAGGGCATATAGCCAACAAAACACTTATTAAAGAAAATTCAGCCAGGCGTGGTGGCGCATGCTTGTAATCCCAGCATTCGGGAGGCTGAAACCAGAGGATCGTGGTTTGTGGACAGCCTCAGCTACTTAGTGAGGCCCTCCACCACTTAGTGAGACCCTGTTTCAAAATAAAGAAAAAAATAGGGCAGGGGGCGTGGCTTGGAGGTCGAATGCCCCTGGGTTCCATCCCTAGACTTGCCAAAAAAAAAAAAAAAAAAAAAAAAAAGAAAGAAAAGAAAAGAAAAGAAAAAAAGAAAATTCACAAGATCTTGGTTAACAAGAAGTCATTGACACAAGCTACTCTTCTCCTCCTGCCCTCCCATTTTATCTTGATGTCAGAAGCTCAGGTCTGGTCAAATATTACCAAGAAAATGAAGTTCTGTCTTACCATTCTCACTACTATATCCAAAGTATATCCAAAATGACTGACCATGTAACTTAGAGGAAGGCAGACTTATTTATTCACAGTTTTTGGAGATCTTGGGCTTCCATCCATAGGAGGCTGGGATACAGAGCAACAGAGGGTGAGCACACAGGTTCTGTTCCTCACATCATGGAGGGCAGAAGCAGAGGAGCAAGTCAGAGGATCGGGGACCATTTATAATCCAAAAGCCATACCCCTAAGGACCCCCCTTCTCCAGCTATACTCTAGCTGCCCCATAGGGTACCACTGAGATAATCTACTGATGAGATCACAGCCCTCATGACTCAACTATATCAACCCTGAACACTAATGCATGAGCTCTTCAGGGGGTACTCTATGTCTGACCTTAGCAAGCTCATCTCCCCTCTGCTCCCAGTCAGGGCATATGGTACCATGCTGGGAGGAGAAAGCCACTGGCACCTGCCATCCCTCAGCTCTGAATTGTAGAAGCTAAATTTCTGATGGGTGTGGCCAAAAGGCCAGAGTTTTGTCTTGTTTTCCACCCAGGTCCCACTTACAGGTAGGGGTTCTTTCCTAGGCATAGCAGACTAAGAATACTGGGGTCCGAGGAGGCCTCCCTCTGGCTCTCTTGTAGGGTGGAAGTTTTATGTCAGGACAGTCAAAACAAAGACCAGAGGCTGTTATCTCTGCTTTGTGCCCTGTGCATAATGTAGGGAGGGGGTCCATTTGAGAGGAGCAGACTATAGTCCCTGGACCTGTCTTCAGAGCAGTGATTTAGAGATTTTGCTTTGGGAAAGAGGCAGCCCATAAGAACAGAGACCCTAAAACTTTCCCCAAAGAAACTGGCTCTATTTGAAGCAGAGTGTGGGGAAATTCAAGCCTAAAAATTATTTCAAAAAACAATGAAAATGTTGGTAGTAGTAGTTTAGGGAAGGTTGGTAGTTCCATAGGGCAAGAAGTTAAATTGTAGGCCAACCAGGTTTACAAGAGGGAACCAGAGAAAGAGGCAGCTAAGAAGAACCCTCTTGGGATCAGAACAAGCCTCAAAGACTGGGCTCGGAGACTACTCCTGGGGATAAAATTTAATTGGATCAGATTGTGAAGCAATTTATGTTCCAGGACATTGTCAAAAACAATAAAGCAATCAGCTGGCAATTAGTGGAGTCTAACATAGGCAGGCAGCTTAACAGAGAGATCAGGAAAAAATGACAAAAAAAAAAAAAAACAACCCTCCTGCTAAAAACCCTATTGTGATTATGGTGACTACATATGTCCGAGGCGCTGTATGTCCTTTGAAAAGCAATATTGGAGACTTCACACTTCAAGGGAAATAAATATCAGGAAAATAATCTAGGGAAGTTACTAAGCCAATTAAAAAAAACAAACAATAACAAAAATAAGCCCAAAGGGGGGTGATCAATATCTTGAATTTTACAAAATATTACCCAAAATGTCCATAAAAAGACAAAGAAACAGGGAAGTGTGGTCCATACATAAAGAAAATGAAGCAGGCAGTAGAAACTGCCTTGAGAAGGCTGGTGCCAGTGTCAAATTTGATGGACAAAATGTTCAAGGAAGATATTATAAATGTGTTCAAAGAACTAAAAAAACATGCTTAATGAAGTAAAGAAAGATATGATGACAATGTGTCATCAAACAGAGAATTATCAGTAAAGAGATAGAAATTACTTAAAAAGAACCAAATGGAAAATTGGAGTTCTAGATTTGGAAAGCATAATAACCAAAATTAGATTTTTTTTCTTTTAGGTACTAGGGATAGAACCCAGGGGCATTCTACCTCTGAGCTACACCCCCAGCCCTACTTTTTATTATTTTGAAACAGGGTCTCACTGAGTTGCAAAGGGCCTTACTAAGTAGCTGAGGTTGTCCACCAACTGTGGTCCTCCTGTCTCAGCCTCCCAAATGCTGGGATTACAAGCGTGCGCCACCATGGCTGGCTCCAAAATTAGAATTTAATTAGATAGACTTAATAGTCCACTAGAGGGGTAGATTTGAACTGGAAGGAGAAAGATTTAGCAAACTTGAAGATGAATTAAGAGAGATTACGTGACCAAAGAACAGAGGTGAGAAAAATAATAAGGTCTCAGAAAATTCTACAGTCTAAAAAATTTAATAAGTTCCAAGGCAAAGGGATTCATATCCAGATACTACATAGTAAAAATACTAAGAGAAATTTTCAAAGAGAAAAATTAGAGAGAAGAGAAAAATCACATATCACATACATAGGAACCCTAACAATAAAAGCTGATTTACACACACACACACACACACACACACACACACACACACACACACACAAATATTATATCCACAAAAACTCTACAGTGTCTTTCAACTACTTTAGGATAAAGTTGACATTGTTTATTATGGTACAAAGCCAACTCTCTACTATTTATTAGTTTGTTTATTTAGGGTGACTCTATCGTTGAGCTATATATCTCTAGTCTTTTTTATTTTTTACTTTGAGACAAGGCCGCACTGCATTGCCCAGGCTGGCCTCTAATTTGTGGTCCTCCTACACTGGCCTCCCAAGTAGCTGGGAGTACAAGCATGTGCCACAGTGTCCAATTCTTTTCTGCTTTCTTGAACCGCACTTTTCCTCTTGAACTTGAGCACACTGGCATTCTTTCAAACACATCTCACTTTCTCATCTAATTAAATCTCACCTTTAGACCTCAGCTTAATCTTTGTTTCCTTGAGCTCCCTAACTAGGTGAGATACTATACACTGCCATATTGCCATGCATTTTTCTTTTAGCTTCTTGGGGAATTGTTTTGTTTGTTTTTGTTTTTTAGTGCTGGGATTGAACTGGTTCTTAAAGATCTTACCTGAGTCATTTGCTTAATTAAAGCTACTATGTTGTAAATTCTACAAGGACAGGAAGCATGTAGTATAGGCATATCCATCTGTGAGAGTGTGTGTGTTTTAAGTGGACTGAAAGTCTTTGAAACATTTTATCAGAGGAATGAAACAGCCAGATTAGCAGGCTTAAACTATCACTCTAGCTGCATTTTTAGAAATGACGAGACACGCCTACAGTAGTTGTCAAGATGACCAGTAAAGAAGCCATTGCAGCGTTCCACAGGAGAGGTGATCAGCTTGTTCAGACTAGGCCAGGAGATGAAATAGAAGACCAACTTAAACATTGGAGCTAAAATCAGAGAAGAAAGGATGGTTGCCAGTGGATGGAATGGTCTGATTTCCATTCAACACACTTAGTAAAAGAGAGAAACTTAGAGGGGAATCGGGCAGCTGAGGAGGGAGACAGAGGTGGACCGTGAGTTCAGCTCAGAACTGTTGAATTTGAGGTGTCACTAAGACCTCCAATGAGGATTTTAGGTAAGCAACTGGACACAGGATGCTGGAACTCAGTGCTGGAATTCTGAGAGCTGAAACTCAGAACTTTAGACAGCTGATATGCAAATTTCACCTGTTAGCTCCGGGGAAGTATTCCGCTCTCCTTCCTTCACTCCCAGTCCTACCACCACAGTGGAGCCTGCCAGCAGCAGCCTGTCAGAGGCCTGCAATGTCCTTCCCCATTCCCCTCCAGCTGGCGAATTCCTGCTCATTTTGCTAGTTTCTTCTTCTCTGAATCTTACTCAGTAGCAGGGGTGTGTCTAGGCTCAGGGGGTGGGGAGGATTCTTTTGTACTGAGCTGGTCCCAGGAAGCAAAACAGCTTCTAAGAGTTAATGAAAAGCTCCTTTTGTGTCTCCTACTTTAATTTGATTCTCTCAGTTTAAATCCCAGAGGAGATGAGTGTGTACTGAATTCTGAGGGTGAAGGCGTGTTTTTCTGCTTGCTGGTTAGTTCTCAAAGGTCAGGCAGCAGGCCTTAGTAATGCTAATAGGATACAACCTTTCATGGAATCAGAGATTTTTTTTTTCCAGTTCGAGGGATTTTTAGAAATCTTCTAATGAAGCTTATGTCTTCAAATCACAGTGATAGCCAGAAGCAAAGTTAGAATTTGAACTCAAGGCTGTCCAAAAGCCTGTTGCTTTTTCTATTCCAACACTCCAGCTTAGTATTGGGCTTTCTTGGTGGTCTTTTTTTTTGTGTGTGTGTGTGTGTGGTACTGGGGATGGAACCAAGGGCATTCTACCTCTGAGTTACACTCTCAACCCTATTTTTATTTTTATTCTTTATTTTGAAACAGGGTCTCACCAAGTTGTAAAGGGCCTCACTAAGTAGCTGAGGCTGTCTGCAAACCATGATCCTCCTATCTCAGACACCCAAAGGGATTACAAGCCTGCGCCACCACGCCCAGCTGATGGACTTCTTTTGTACCAAGCCCTTTTCCTGGCATGCAGTAGTGTTATAATTGTTTTGAGTGAATAAACTGCCTCTTCTATAGCCTAGTTTCTTTTCCTTTAGAATATCAAGGCTAAAGAAAGCAAACCTAGCCATGTGTGGTGACATACCATCTGTGTATTACTCAGAGTTCACTAGAGTAACAAAACTTACAGGGTATGTATATGGTAAAAGAGGATTTATCAGATCAACTCACAGTGCAAAGCAATATAGTCTCAAGTGCCTGCACACTGAAAACTGGAAGGACCAGCTGCTGGTCCAGCCCTCCCAGAGCTGGAGTCTCAGAATCAGAGCGACCAATAATGCAGTTCCAGTCCAAGGTGGAAAGGCCAGGAAATTCTCTGGCGAAACGATGGTGAAAGTCCAGTTCCAAGAACTAAAAGCCAATATACTAGGCTAGAGCAGATGTACTTTTCTCAGGAAGAACCATGCATGCCTTCATGAAACTTTTTTTTTTTTTTAATCCAGATTCCGCACCCATCAGAACAGTGCTGCCACATTTAGGGCAGGACTTTCCTTTCAGTCTGCCATTACATGAGTCAGTCATCTCATCAATACACATACAGAGTCATATAATCACAGGTATTTCATAATCCTGAGATTATGAAATTGACAATCTAGATTAACCAGTACAGCCTCTATTCCCGGTACTCGGGGGGCTGAGACAGGAGGACAGCAGGTTTGAATCCAGCAGTACATGTTCACTTTTAGTGAGACTGTTTTAAAATAAAAAAATAAAACAGGACTGGAGTGTGGCTCAGAGGTAGATCTCTTCTGGATTTAATCCCCAGTACCATACAGAAGGAGAAGAAGAAGAAGAGGAAGAAGAAGAAGAAGAAGAAGAAGAAGAAGAAGAAGAAGAAGAAGAAGAAGAAGAAGGAGGAGGAGGAGGAGGAGGAGGAGGAGGAGGAGGAGGAGGAGGAGGAGGAGGAGAAGGAGGAGGAGAAGGAGGAAGAGGAGGAGGAGGAGAAGGAGGAGGAGGAGGAGGAGGAGGAGGAGGAGGAGAAGGAGGAGGAGGAGAAGGAGGAGGAGGAGGAGGAGAAGGAGGAGGAGGAGGAGGAGGAGGAGGAGGAGGAGAAGGGAAGGAGGAGGGAAGGAAGAGGAAAGGAGGAGGAGAAGGAGGGGAGGAGGAAGAGAAGGAGGAAGAGGAGAAGGAGGGGAGGAGGAAGAGGAGGAGGAGAAGGAGAAGGAGAAGAAGAGGAGGAGGAGAAGGAGAAGGAGAAGGAGAAGGAGAAGAGGAGGAGAAGGAGGAGGAGGAGGAGGAGGAGGAGGGGGAGGAGGAGGAGGAGGAGAAATAAAAGAAAACGCCAATCAGAAGAATGTATTTGGGGTTCCCAAGCACTATTATCAGCATAAATGAATTAACTTTGGAACTTTTGCCACTCAATTCATTCCATCAAATGGAAATTGGATCTATGAAGAACTATTGTCCATACTTAGCACAATCCCTAAAAGATACAAATATCTCAGAACCAATTGCTGTAAAATATTAACTCTGGTTTATTATACAAGCAATATTTTGTATAAAGGTACCAAGGCCAGATACAATTCCAAAATGAGGGATCTTTTGATGGCTACCACAAGCACTTAGTTAGAAACAGAAGGCTCCCAGGTAGTTTTAGCGTGTGTGTTCGTTAAAATTACTAGATTCATTTCTGCAATGATTACTCAAAAGGCAAAGACTCTTGTGCTTCAAAGTGGGCAAGAGGACACTAGAGGACATCTGTCATTTTTTTTTTGCTACAGTGTATCAACTCACCTTCTTCCTAGAAGTACTCAGCTGCCCACGAGAGAAACCAGCATGTGAGAGGTCAACTAAATTCAGGTGACTTGTCTCGAAACTTTAATCTACTTTTCTCTACATGGTAGCTATTAGCCAGCCTCTTTCCCAGTATGATACTGGGGATGAAATCCAGAAGAGATCTACCTCTGAGCTACACTCCAGTCCTGTTTTATTTTTTTATTTTAAAACAGTCTCACTAAAAGTTAACATATACTGCTGGATTAAAAAATCCAGAGCACTGGCTCTGGATTTTTCGGTTAGGATGTGAACCCATTGCATGCTTGTGAGGTGTAGGTTGGGTTTTCCGCCAGTCATTGTCAAAAGGGCTTTAATTTGCATAAGAACATTTCTCCTCTCACTTCTCTTTCGTGTGTGCCCCTGAACAGTTGTCTACAGTAGAGAGGACAACAGGAAGGCAAAGTGGTTCACCGTGATGTCCTCTGATTTCTCTCCAGTCTTGATGCTATAACCAGTTTCATCTCTTTGAATGCCACTTGGGCTAAGAGAGAAATGTTTTATTCATCATCCTACAGCTAATAGGGAATAGGCTTGTGATTTGGGATCTTAATATCTTTCTATGCATTTATCATACTTTGTCATACCTGGAATCACATTTGTCATACTTGAAATACATATTGACTTCCTTTTCTGGCTGAAGCCATATGTTTTATTTAAAAAAAATTTTGTTGTTGTTGTTACTGGGAATGGAACTCAGGGGCCTTCAACCTCTGAGCTATACTCCCAGCCCTATTTTTTTAGTCTTTTGTTATTTTTTGAAACAGGGTCTCAATGATTTGCAAAGAGCCTTGCTAAGTAGCTGAAGCTGTCCACCAACTGCGATCTTCCAGTCTCCACCTCCAGAATGCTAGGATTACAAGCGTGTGCCACCACGCCCAGCCTGAAGCCATATGTTTTAGAGTGGCATTGTATAACATGGTAGCTATTAGCCAGCCTTTTGTGGCTACTAGAATTAATTAGTTTAAATAAAAATGTTCCTAAGCCATACTAGTCTCATTCCAAGCACACACTAGCCACATGAGATTGGACTGAATATTGCAAATATAGAACATTTCCATCACTGCTGAAAGTTCTACTAGACAGCATTGCTCTAGAGACAGAATTTTTTTTGATCCAAAGTTAAGATCAGAAAGTCTGATATAATCTTTCTTCTCTACAACTGTTGGATATGAGACCAAGATATAGATAACAGACTATGAGCCTATCTATCTATATTTCTGTATCTCTATATATCTATAAACACCTCTCTATCCTATACTTTCTAAACCCTTAAATGGAATTGATAGCCTAGCTACTCATCTCTGAGTTGGGTAAATCTGAAATATACTACTTGGTAAAGGATGATTAACCTGTTGTTATTTGAAGCCTCTTGAACACATTATATAATCACATATAAGGTATACCTCTCTGTACCTACTGTGATCTGTTATGTATTATGGTTTATATATAGACTGTTCCCTGGAAGAGCTAATGTACTGACTATGTAAAATGTTCAGAGGTGATATGATTGAATCATGAGGGTTCTGATCTCATCAGTAGATAAATCCATTGATAGAATAATGAATGTATTTGGGTGGCAACGTAGGCAGGTTGGGCATGGCTGGAGGAGTAGGGGCCGTTGGGGATATAGATATGTCCCCGACTTGGAGACATATATGTATATGTCACTGTCTCCTCTTTGTTTCTTGCTGCTATGCCCTGACCTCCAGAATTGTGAGCAAATAAATCTTCCTTGCTCTAGGTTGAGATCATCGGGCATTTTGGGCCATAGCAGTGAGACTTCTGACTAAAACAGTGAGTATATATTTCTGGGGATGTAAAAGAACATGATGTCTCATTCTCAGGCTGGTGATTCATTAAGAATACATTTCTCAAAGACATGCCTACAGATCATCATTCATTAAGCAGGAACCATTTTTCCTCAGTCTCTGGACCCATTTCCCTTCCAGATTAAAACCTTCTGGGCAAAATGATCTAAACATTTCAATTCTAACAGGAAATAAAGCTCTCTAGTTGAAATTTTGCAGCAGATATTCAAATTGGGAAATGTTAACAATGGTGTGAAATAAACCTTCTCTATTGGACAGAATATATAAATGAAAGATTGTATTGTCACCTAGGTATGACAAATGAGTTATTCTCCTGGCGTCGGGGGAGAAGAGGCTTGCTTCTCTTTGTTATATGTAAAAAAACAAACAAAAAAAACAACAACAAAATAAAATAAAAATAAAAGCAGATAACATTCAAGACTCAGAGTGACAATTTCTTTTTGGTTTGACATATATTGTTTATATTTTCAAACATATCCCATTCACTTGTGTAAAATAATTGAAAAAAAAAGTACACAATTTTCACAAAATTGTAAAAGGGGAGGGGTCAGTTTCCGCTCTAGCGCTCCCTCCTTGGGTGGGTAATTTTGTATCAGGAGGTAGCCATGGCGACCATAAAAGTTACTCATGCAACTAAGGATGCAACTAATGATGCCCACAATGACTTAATTGCAGGCATGCCTAACGGCTTTTGCCATTTTTGGAGGGTGCTTACAGCTAATTGTGGCTGCAAGTGGGTAACCACAGGTGCAATCCAATGTGTTCCTAATTTCTACATTTGTGCCAGCAGGAGAATAAACCTCCCCTTCTAAAATGAGGAGTTAGAAAAGGAGGGCTGAAATTAGTTCTTCCAAGTCCAGACATGATGGAACAGCCCCTCACATGAAAATAAACAGAAGTCAGTTAAGTGAACGAAAGTTCTGAATGATCAGAAGACCTGCCAGACTCCAACCCCACCTGAGAACCTTCTTCTACCACCTGAAGTTCTCCCACTTGGACTCCTACTATTACCACTATTTAAAAGGGACTTTTAGCTCCTTCTTATACTTCTATGACATCTATCCCCCCAAAAAATGAATATATAAGGCCGGGCGTGGTGGCACACGCTTATAATCCCCGCACTTGTGAAGCGGAGACAGGAGGATCACGCTGGTTCAGAGCCAGCCTTGCTGGCATAAGAGTCCCTGTTTTCAAATAAAAAAATATAAAATAGGTCTGGGAGTGAAGCCCGAAGGTAGAAGGGTTTCCAAGAACCCCAGTACCACAACAACGACAAAAAAGAATATAACTATTTGTGTGCAAAAGATAGCTAAATAGCACTTCAAATACCTTTCTCAAAAATCTCTCATGAGAGTTTTTGATTGGCACAAGAAATGTTAGGAATTTTTCAAATAGGTAAGATGAGACAGGGTTCAAACATATGGTTGGTTGGAGAGATCAAAGCTCTACTGCCCTTAGATAAACGAGGTATACAGATCCAATGGTTTTACTGGTCATCCTTTTGGCACTGGAGGTCTTGTGCTTTCCTGGTCCAGTGAAAGCTGTGACATGACCTTGTGACAGGCCATCTGATATATTATTATCATCCTCATAATATTCTAGTACTACTTGCAGAGCCTACGGCATAGAATGGTCTTCTTTAGTGCCTCTAAAACTAGTTGTAAGACTATCCTTTACTCACTGACTAGTAAACTTTTGTAGTTTTGGCAGAGATCAGCCTAAGACCTCCCCTAGCCTGGAAATTGGAAGGTAGGAAAGGTGTGCTACCACCCACCTATAACCTCCAGACACTACCAATATTTACCTAAGAAAATTGGCAGTTGCTGATTGGCTAACTTGGCTTCAGTCAATTCAGAACATCTTGACTTCCTATGAAATGACTCCCAGAGATATATATTTCTAAAAAGAATGAAATAAAATTAACAAACAAACAAAACTAGGTGTCTTTTTAGTCTCTTTGAGGTACTATAAAAATACCTTAGACTGTGTAAATTTATAAGAAACTGAAACTCAGTGCTTCTAATTCTGGAGTTGGAGAGTTCAAGATCAAGGCACCTGGCAGAGTCAGTACCTGGCAGGGCCTCTCTGCTTCATAAAGGGCATCTTCTTGCTGCATGCCTACATGGTAGACGAGGCAAGCATGCTCCCTTTTATAAGGTCACCAGTCCCATTCACAAGAACAAAGACTTCATGATCTAGTCACCTCCTATATGCTATGAATTTGGGGTAAAAGCGATCATAAACATTTAGACCACAGTGCAAAGATCCAAAAGAAAATGTGTAGTTTCCAAAGGCATTTAATAGAGAGAAATGGACATATTTTCTAGGAATAGTGAACTACCTCTACCTGAAAGGCTGGTTTCTCTTCTCTCACATATTTCTTGGTATCTGGCCCACCTGGGCTATCTTTTTCCAAATATTGTGGATTGTCCTTTCCCTGCATTATAAGACATGCTGATAAACCACTCAGTCTACTCTGTATTTTACAGTGTCAAGTGTCCATTATGTGTGTTGGGTACTGTTCTGGGTGCTGTAATGAAGCAGTGGATGAATAGGATGAGCTTTTCCCCCAAGGGACAACTTTCTGTGAGAAAACCCTGTCCCCTACTAATTGTCAACACTTCTTGTTGGGACCTGAGACACAAGCCTTATCCATAGCCAAATGTCAGAAATGTGAGGATGTGCAAGTCAAGAGGTGGAGAAAATGTTGACCACCAAAATCCTCTGAGAGTTCTCTGTTTAGAAAAAGACTTTGAAATGACATTTGGGGTAGAAGGTGAAGTCCCAAAGTCATTCTCCATCGAGACAAGATGCCTGATAAGCGGCTTTGTATGAGACAGGAGAGGAAATATGTTGCTTTTATGAGATGGAAAAGAAGGAAGACAGGGAGATGGAGGGGAGAAAGAGCAACCACATCCGACAACAGAAAGATGACTGTTGTGTGATATAACTTTTATGGCTCTGCACACATCTTTGTGCAGATGTAGGTAAGGGAGGAGGTCACAGAGAGGGCAAGGTGCCTGAGGACTTTGTGACCATAAGTTTACCCAGGCATGTGCAGGAGAATCATCTCATCTGTCTAGTACCCAATCGAGGAGTTCATTTTTCACACTCTGATCACAGGATGCTGGGGACCCCCTCAGCTTTAAGCCAAGGGCTGTTTATTGATGGCAGCAGTGGATCAAGGGCCACACTGGGCACACTGCCATGACTCAGCACGTGAGCTGAGCATCCCCCGTGGGTTCGTCCAGGCCAGCATCCCTCTGTGAAAGGCGACTTGGAGAAGAAAGAGAGAGACGTGTGCACTCTGGAATCATGCTGTGCAGATGATACAGACTGAACTGTGTCTTTTCAGAATTTGCACATTGAAGTCCTAACACTAGACCCTCAGATACTTGGAGATAGTGTCTTTAGAGAGGCAGTTAAATTAAAAGGAGGCCATTAAGGTGGAGTCTAATCTGCTATGACTGGTGTCCTTATAAGAAGAGTAAATAGAGATACAGGGAGGGAGGACCATGTGAAGAAAAGGAAGATGGCCACTTCCAGGTCAACAAGAGCTCTCTGGAGGAGATGCTTCCCTCAGCTCTCAGAAGGACCCAACCTTGATAGGTGAAAAGCACGGTAGGAATGTATATTTCTTGTGGGAAGTCCAAGACTGAATGGGAGGAAGGAGTATGGGAAGAGTGAATGAGGATGGCGTCTTCAGAAAGTTTGGTTAAGAAGTGAAGGAGAGCAAGAAAGAAGTCACCGGAGGGAGAAAGATGTGGGACCACATCAAAGTCGCTCTTGTGTTTAAGAAGCATGTTGAAAGGTTGACTCTATGACACCATGAGCTCAAACCTCTGGCCTTCAGAACTTTGGGAAAACTAGTTCTATTTCTTGGGTGACCCAGTCTGTTATAATTTGTTATGGCAATCTGGTAGCCCCCCAAAACCAATTCAGTAGGTTTTAATTCCAGCACAGGCACACCTCAGCTCTGTTATCTTGGCATGGCTACATAATCTCTTCAAGTCTCACTTTCTTTTGTTGTTTGTGTTTTGAATGGTTGCCATTCTAGTTGGGGTAAGGTGAAATCTCAGGGTAGTTTTGATTTGCATCTCTGATTGCCAATGATGTTGAGCATTTTTTCATGCATTTATTGGCCATTTGAGTTTCTTCTTTTGTCAAGTGTCTATTTAGTTTACTTGCCCATTTTTTTGATTCAATTATTTGTTTTTTTAGTGTTGAGTTTCTTGAGTTCTCTGTATATTCTAGATATTAGTCCTCTATCAGAGGAGTAGGTGGCGAAAATCTTTTCCCATTTGGTTGGCTCTCGATTGAGGTTCTTGAGAGTTTCCTTTGCTGAACAGAAGCTCTTCAGTTTCATGCAATCACACGTCTTGATTCGCCTTTTAGTTTGTTGTGCCTTTGGGGTCTTGTTGAGAAAGTTTTTATCTTTGCCTATGTGTTGCAGTGTTGGACCTATGCCCTCTTCATGGAGCCGCAAGGTCTCTGGTCTAATTTCCAAGTCTTTGATCCATCTTGAATTGACTCTTGTGCAGGGTGGGAAAGTGGGATTAATTTCCAATTTCCTGCATATGGTTAATCACTTTTGACAACAACAACTGCTGGTGTGGAGAAGTAGGAACTCTAAAACCTTGTTTATGGGATTGCAAATTAGTGCAACCACTTTGGAAAACAGTATGGAGAATCGTCAGAAGAATGGAAACAAATTTACCATTCAATCCAGCAATACCACTTCTGGGTATCTACTCAAAAGAAATGAAACCAAAGTACCAAACTAATACATGTACATCTATGTTCATAGCTGCACAATTCACCATAGCCAAACTATGGAACCAGCCAAGATGCCCATCAAAAGATGAATGGATTACAAAACTGTGGGATATGTACACAATGGAATTTTACTCAGCCATTAAAAAAATAATTGCAGCATTTACAAGGAAATGGATGGATCTTGAGGACATTATGCTAAGTGAGATTAGTCAGTTGCAAAAAGTAAGGAATTGGATGCTTTCCCTAATATGTGGAAGCTAAGGAGAAAGGGGTCATAATAGGAACTCCAGGTGAAAAAGGAGATCCTATAGAGGAGCAAATAAGGCAATCCAACTGTGGGGATGGGAGGGGGGAAGAAGGAAACTCTTTAAAGTGCATGGTGTACTTATTCATATCATAGTCAACCACTAAGCCAAGCATGGGAGGGAGGGATGGGGAGGGAGTGGGGTGGGAACTGGGTGGGGGCTGGCTGGGTGATGTGTGCATTTATGTCTACACAAGTTTTTTGCTTCATTATGATGTATAAATACAATGCACCAATAAAAAAATTTTAAAAAGAGACATATGTTTTCTTTAATATGCCCCAAACTAGGAAGCATTGGAGATACCAGAGGGACTTCAGATAATGGAGGAGAAATCTCAGCAAAGCTAGAATGGAAGGATAGGAGAGGAAGAAGGCTGAGGTTGATTAATGGAGGAGCTGCATCCGAGTATGTGTAAAAGTATGAGTAAAGCATGGTTAACCTGGACACTCATTGTTGGGAAGGGGAAAGGGGAATGGTTGGGAGGAGAGGGCACCAAGTACAGTCTAAATGTATACCATTTTCAGTATGTTCCACATATAAATAAAATTAAAATAAATAAAAATCATTAAAGTTTAGAAAGAAAATAAATCTGTGCATTTCTTGATTTGTTGAAGAAATCTGATCAGTTGTTCTGTCGAGTTTCCCAGAGTCTGGATGTCCCATTCATCCCTGCAGTGATATTTAACATGTTACTCTGTCCTCTACAATTTCCTGTACATTGGTAGTTAAGACTAGCATCTTGATGAGGGGCAGGTTCAGTTTTCAGCTAGATTCCTTCATAAGTGGTGTTGTGTTCTTCCATCTGGGAGATATCATCCCTCCTCTCTCTTCTCTTCTCTTCTCTTCTCTTCTCTTCTCTTCTCTTCTCTTCTTTCTCTCTTTCTCTTTCTCTCTCTCTCTCTCTCTCTCTCTCTCTCTCTCTCTCTCTCTCCCCCCCCCCTCTCCTTGTCCCTTCTCAGACTTCCATGTCTCATCATTATGGTTCCTGCAAGGGCAGCTGCAGGTTGAGGAGCTGGAAGAGGACCTGCCAGCCTTTCTGCCCCTTCCTCAGCTATTTTGCCATTATCTCATTTCCTATCAGGGTCATTAGCATGGCTTTCCATTCCTATGGGGACATCATAGTAATGCTAAAGCTTTTCCTAGGGCTGGGTGGGGAAGAGATGCACCAAGAAAACTTTGGTGGGTAACATTTAACTGCCTTTTCTCTTTTACATGAGTGAGTGCAAAATTTGAGCCCTGCCTGGCTTGTTAGTGATCCAGATGGCAAACAGCTGCCAGGCGGAGGAGGGATTACTAGGTAGGGAAATAGTTGAAGTATTTCCTTCCTGACCCACGCAGAACAGGAATGTAAGTTCCAATACAGTTTGGTGGCCAAAGTTCTCATTTAATATTTGAAGACTGAAGTCCAGCCATATTTGCACTTCATAGAAACATCCCAGATCCTCTAGAATTTGACTGACAAGAAACTTTCATACAAAATGGGTTTGCTATAGGAATACTACCTACAAAAAATGTAGCATGCTTGACTAAATTTCAGGCTACTTTATTGATTGAAAGTCTAGGGGAAAATGTTATCAGTGAGCCCAGCCTACCAAATAACCTTTTGTTTTTGTTTTTAAGATTCAGTAACATGTACGGAGTATCTATTTGATCTCAATTTTTTCATCTGATTTTATCTTGATTTCCAAAAGTGTCACCCTATAGCCCTTTGATCTATCTTGGAGTTCACAACAGCTGTGAGAGGCGCCTGGACACACTGGTAAGTTCCTACTTAAGGTGCTAGAGATTTTTTGCTTTTCTGCCAGAGGATTTTCTTCCATTTCACCAAAAGCTACTGTCTGGAGGTGCTGGGAACCATGGCTTCCCAGTGGCAGCCCTCAGCCACTGAGAGATGAGAGTCAGTGGATAAGCACCCCTGCTTCCCACCCCTTAGGGGGATGCTGTAAGGATGAGTTTTCCTTGGTCCTTCAGAGGGTTCACAGAACATTTCTGTTCACCAACGTCACTAGTCTCCCTTCCAGGCTGATTTTTCTCTAGGGTTTCACTGCAGCTTCCAGGATGATTCCAGGTGGTTCTCAAGCCACCTATACTCAATTCTTCGTGTCAGGGACTGCTTTTGGGGATGTCTATACTAAGACAGAAAATAATTGTGCAAGCTTTATTTTGGATCCAATGTGAATAAGCAACTAAATAACTAAAAATATTGATCATGATGTGCTGGGTACATCTACAGTTCATTATTTCCAATCCTAATAGTGAGCTAGAACAGCTCCACTCTTCTGATGAGAAAGAGGAGAATAAAAGATATGTAAAAATTTCCCCGGAGCTGGTCAGGTGTAATTCCGGTACTTGGGAGGTTGAGACAGGAAGGCTGCAGGTTTAAGGCCAGCCTCAGCAACTTAGTGAAATTCTGTTTTAAAATTAAAAAATAACATAGGGCTAAGGATGCAGCTCAGAGATGGAATGCCTCTGGGTTTAATCCCTAGTAACAAAGGAGGAGGAGGAGGAGAAGAATGAGGAGGAGGAAATTGCCCAAGCACTGAGATGCACAGCCATAACCACTACAAACATTGTCTCTTCTTCCCCAGTTTATTTCAAGTGGAAGATTTTTCTCTATCAGCCAGCACGTTTCTAGCTTTCACTCTTTTTTGAATTGTTCCACTTGCTTATCTATACTTTTGAATGAGAATTTCCTGCCAGTTGAACTACAAGTTCTAAGGGAAAAGGCCCATCTTGGTGTGGTCTCCTAGCAACAATTTATGAAACACTTTAGAGCAATTATTCTTCTCAAGCACGTTTCCAAACGTTGAAGCATGTTCATCCACTTCGATCATTAAAACCCCAAGAACACTCATTGTGTAGCACACAGTTGTGGTAATTATAAGCTCGTCAACAGGTTGCTTAGGGAGCTGAGAGCAAAGACAGACCACACTCCTTCCACCCCAGGGGGCGGGGGACACTTTGTCTCCAGCCTGGCAGGGCAGGGCAGGGCAGATCTTCTCTCCTAAGAAGTCCTAATTGATGTGTGGGGAGAGATGGAAGGGGAAGAATATTTAAATCCCAAATAGCCATCTGTAAAATGTGGATCCCATGGCAACACATTCTGTCTAGAGGGGATTTGAATACTGAAGGCCCAAGTTCTCTAAGAAGGCAGCTTGCTGTGCTTCCTCCTCCAGACCCTTTTCTGAGCTCACCCTAGATACAGGGGGTCCGTCAGACACAGGGCGCCCCCCCACTCCCCGGTCCTTTAAAAGTATGGTTCTGCCCTATATTAACCACCGGCCCTTGACTTTGTACTGCTTTATTTTTATCGTCTTTTAAAAATTTTAAAAGGGATCTAGATCTCTGGCCTTACAGTATAGGTTAGCAAATAGGAATGTCAGTCTGGGCAGTTAGATTCGTCTTCTGGCTTGTGGAAGTATGGGGCCGGACTCCAACTCTACTGGTGAGGAAGGCAGTCGGGTCGGTGCCTTGGGACAAAAGTTAAGTACCCATGGGAAAGTTCAGACCTAAGAAAGAGGGAGAGGTCAACTTTCCTGCTAATCCCAAGAAGTTTTTTTTTAATTAATATATTTTTCTTTTTAATTGACTTACAGTAATTGAACATATTTATAGGGCATGGTATGACAACACACAATACAGGTTCATGCATTTTGCCATTTTTTTCTTTTTTTTTGATACTAGAGATAAACTTAGAGGCATTCTACCTCTGAGCTATATCCCCAGCCCTATTTGATTTTTATTTTGAAACAGGGTCTCACTAAGTTGCTGGGGGCCTCACTAAGTTGCTGAGGCTGGTCTTAGACTGAGATCCTCCTGTCTTAGCCTCCAAGTACTGGACATTTTATTTTTAAATACTTTAGCATTTAAAATATATAGGCATGTGTCACCATACTGTGCAACAATACTTTGTCCTCTTTTTATTATTTTATTATTTTCACCTTTTGTGGTGCTGGGGACTTAAATCAGGAACATTTTACCTTCAAGCTATAACCCCATCCCTATTTTATTTTATTTTTTATTTGGAAACAGATCCATTAAGTTGCTAATGGCCTCGCTAAGTTTCTGAGATTGACTTTGAACCTATGATTGTTCTGTGTCAGCCTCCCAAGTACTGGGATTACAGGCATGCACCACTATGCCTGGCTTGTCATATTTTATAGATACATGCATGCATAGTTTTTCTCTCAACCATTTTTTTTTGTTTGTTTGTTTTTTCAGTACTATGGATTGAACCCAGGGGCATTCTACCTCTGAGCTATACCAATCTGATTTTTTAGTCTTTATTTTGAAACAGGGTCTCACTAAGTTGTAGAGGGCCTTACTAAGTAGGTGAAGCTGGCTGCTAACCTGTAATCTTCCTGTCTCAGCCTCCCAAGTACTGGGATGACAATCATATACCATAACTGGCTTTCTCTCGATCATTTGAAATTAAAGAGCAGATATTGTGACATTTGTTTTAAAATACTTTAGCCTTTATCTCCTCAGAATAAGGCATTTTCTCTGTAACCACAATACCACTATCATGCCTAAAATACCTAATAATAGTTCCCTACTATCAATAATTTGACATCCAGTCCATATTCACATTTCCTCAGTGGCTTCCAAAATGTCTTACATAGTTGATTCTTTTGGAACCAGGTTCCCACATTATTTTGTCTTTTTGTTCTCTTTTAATCTAAAACACTATCCTGGCATTTCCCGCTCATGATATTAATTTTTTGAAGACCCAGATGGTTGTCATCAGATGGCTGTTGTAATCCCACAGCCTGGGTTTCATGATGGTGTCACTTTTTTTTTTTATTGGTGCACTGTACTCATACATCATAGTGGGATACAAACTTTTGTAGACATACATGCACACATCGCCCAGTCAGCCCCCACCCGATCCCCACCCCACTCTCTCCCCATCCCTCCCTCCCATGCTTGGCTTAGTGGTTGACATCTAGTATTATAGCAATTTATCCAAAATTAAAAATGATAATCTCACATAACAGTTTCATTTGTCTGATACCAAGCTTTTGATGACTTAAAGATAACATTTCAATATTTCTTTTTACTTTCTTTCTTACCAGAGAATATTTTTTTTCTATTTTTTTAGGTGAAACTATCATATATTTATATATTTATTTTTCAGAAAAAACTCTATCCTAATATGGAATATGGACTCTAGATACCCAAAACGATCTTGAAAAAGAACAAAGCTAGAAGATATATATTTTCTGATTTCAAACCATATAAAGCTACAATAATTGAAACAGTGTAGTACTAAAGGCAGATATATAAACCATTGGAGTTAAATACAAGCCTAGAGGTAAATTCTTCCCTATACTGTCAAGTTATTTTTGACAAGGTTTCCACAAACATTTGGTGGTGGAAATAATAATCTTTTAACTAAATATTGTTGAAACATAATAATTACATGGAAAAGAATAAAATTGGACCCTTACCTAATCCCATATACAAATATTAACTCAAAATAGGTAAAAGACCTAAATATAAATCTTAAGACTATAAACTTTTAGGAGAAAATCTGGGTCATAAAACCTCACAACATTGAAATTGGCAGTGATTTCTTGGATATGATTTCAATGGCACAGGCAACAGAAGAGTATACAAACTCCCTAAAAAATAAAAAAAAATATTATATATCCAAAGACAATGTAAACAGAGTTAAAAGTTACTAATAGAATGGGATAAATTATTTCCAAATGCTATATCTGAAGGTATATTAATATTCCAACTAGAAATCCTAAAAATTAACAACAATAAAGGCAAACAATACCATTTAGAGATAGGTAAAAGACTAACATAAATAATGAGTCTCCACAGATAACCAATCTTAGTTGTCTGTTGGATGGAAAATCTTGTTTCTCTGGTTCTGGTGTGTGTTACCTATTTCTTCTTTGTAGTTAATCTCTTTGAGTATTTTCTCTAGCGCTGGTTTTGAAGACATAAATTCCTTCAGTTTCTGTTTGTCATGGAAGCTTCTTATTTCTCCATCTAATTTGATAGAAAGTTTTGCTGGATAGGAAATTTTTGGCTGGAAGTTGTTTTCTTTCAGAGTTTGGAATATGTTACTCCAAGCCCTTCTGGCTCTCATGACTTGGTTTGGGAAATCTGGAGTGATTCTAATCGGTTTGCCTCTGAATGTCACTTGGCCCTTTGTTTTTGTTGCCTTTAAGATTCTCTGCTTGGCTTCCACATTGGTCATTTTGACAATTATGTGGCGTGGGGATCTTCTTCTCCGATCCTGTCTAAAGGGAGTTCTATAAGTTTCCTGGATCTGTGTATCAACCTCTTGCTCTATGTTTGGAAAATTTTCTGCTATTACTTCCTTGAAGAGATTGTTGATCCCTTTGGTTTCACTTTCTTTTCCCTCCTCTATTCCAATTATTCTTAGGTTAGCTCTCTTAAAATGGGCCCATATTTCTTCAATGTCAGATTCCTGCTGTTGGATATTTTTTTCTAGATTAGAAACTATGCATTAATTTTTGGAATGATCATCTTCTAAGAGCGAGATTCTGTTCTCCATGTGGTCTAATCAGTTGTTTGTGCTTTGAATTGAGGCCTTTACTTCATTAATTGCATCCTTTATCTCTTTTTGGCTCTCTCTAAGTTCTTTTCGAAGCACCTCTATTATTTCTACAGTTATTTTCCTGATTTGATCTTCTAGAAATCTCTGATTTTCTGTTTTATCGGGTTCTGATGTTGTGGGGTTGTGGGCATTCATTGATCCAGTATTATTCCTCTTTCCAATGATTTCGGAAGTTTGTGCCTTTTCTGGGTTCTTCCTTTGGGTCACTATGACTTCACTTAAGGTGTTCTGGATCTCGAGTCAGTAGTATCTCAGACCCCACTACTCCTTTACTGGGTTGTATCACAGAGTCTCCGACCCAGAGAGTCGATAGAGGCTGCTTTAGACTGTGGGGGGTGCCAGGTTGCATGTTCTCCTATGGTGTGATATCTCTGCCACCGCCACTCCCCCACTGGGTCAAGTCCCAGGGCGTACAGTACTGGGATTTCTCCTCTGTGGCCCGCAATTTGACTTACTGTTCTTGAGTACGCAGATATAGCTGTACTGGACTCGGTGAATTCGGTGCTGCTGCCGCCAGTGGCAATATGGCGCCGCTGCTATGCCCTCGGCCGTGAGGCTGGCGTATTTCTTCTTGGTTTTGAGTTCCACTCTGAATCCCTGCAGCGTGCGCTGAGCTCATCCACTGGGAGCTTTAGATGCTCCCTGCGCCGAGAAATCCTGCCTGGCTGTTCTGCAGCGGCTCACCTCGGCTTGCTGTAGCCGTCCAGTGAACTCGCCACTGCCGCCGGCAGTAAAGCGCTGCTGCCGCGTTCTCGGGCGTGAGGCCGGTGTATCTCCTCTGTGCCTCTGAGCTCTGTTCTCAGTCCGCTTTCTCTCTGGAGCCTGGTGATGGTGTTTTCTGGCTATGAAAGGCACTGATTTTGTGGTAATGGAGATTGGTTGTTAGAGGGGCTCTTAAGCCCCGCTTTTCTCGGTCGCCATCTTCATGATGGTGTCACTTAACCTGTTTAGTGGATACTATAGACTAAGAGTGAAATCACCTCAGGTTAAAACTAGAATAATAAAAACATTTCACCATTCACTTGGGTCTATTTTGATTTTTCAGATATTCTTCTACATATTTAAAAATGAAAATAGACTCTAGGTGGCCTATAAGGTAAGACCTGCTTTGGAATCTATGGCTTTGCAGCATGGTAAAATTATTGGATTTCATTGAGCCTCGGTTTCCTCGTGTGGGAAAGGGGTGGTGGGTGTTCAGTAAACGTTAGCTCTCTTTCCACAGTCTGTGGCCTCAGGTCTCATGAAGCGCCACCAGCACAGATATTTCAAGCACTTTTGAGGAGCTTGTGTCTGCTAAGTAAGACGGCAGCCGTGAGTGTGCAATCATTTCTGCGAGACAGTATCATCATAATGCAATATTAGCTAGTGTGATCTTCTATCATTTCCTTCCTGGAGACTTATGACTGTGGCATTGAGGATTTAAGACCTACAGCCTGAACACTACTTACTACAAATCTCTCACAAAGCTGCTGCCATAAATCTTGTAGAGGAAAGTCATCGCATAAAAAATTCCCAACTCCAGGGAGCTGGCCATTTGTTTTCCTAGAAAAGGGCTGTGATGAGAGACACTCCATGCTCCTTTAACTCCATGGACAGAACCCAACAAAGCATCCATCAGGAGAAGCTCAGGGATGGGCCCCTTGAACTATCTGGAGAGGGGAGATGGAGGGAGAAGAGCCCCCTCAAGGCCTGGTCCCCACTGCGGAGGGCATGGCCCCTTGTTACCCTCTACCAGTGGAGGTGATACTGGAGTCTAAACAAGGCCCTATCCATATAGATTAATTTAGCCTAGACATTGCTTAAAAATGTTTTCCATCAGTTCCCAATAGCAAAACTGGAAACTTTTACAAGGAAAGGTAAAATCTAGATTTTGGGCTGCTGGAAACAAACCGAAATGTCTGACAACAGTGAACCGTGGCCCCACATTCCTGGGCCTTCTAGACAGTGTGTACCTGATCCACGAGGCGCTACCTCCTCATTCCCTGACGACCGGTAGGCAATGGAGTAGCAGTTGGCATAGGAACCCTTTGCCCTCGGGTCCTTTCCTGCGTCCCTCCTCCCTCCCTGTGTCCTGGCATCAGATGTGTGAGTGTGCTCAAGGATGGCCTCTCATGCATCTGGAAGTGCCTTCTGAGGTGTTGCAGAGGCAGCCTGCTGGAAAGCAGAGCTTGGGGTGGGCTGGGGGCTGCCAGAGGCAGACCTCAGTACAAATCCTATTTCTCTGAGTTGTTGGGATTATAGGTTTGTACCACTGCTCCTGGCCAACTCTCTCAATCTAGCAAATAGCACAATGGGCATAGTAAGATCTAAGACCAGGAGGATAGAAAGTGCCCTGGACGGCCGCTGGGCTTCAGTGACGTCATGCTCTCTGTCCACTCCTATTCATGGATGCTCTGCCCCACCCTCCCTCTCCCCTGTGAATGCTCCCTTGCTGGAGCATTCCGTGAAAGTCAGTGTTCCTCAGGCTTCTGTCTTGCCCTGACTCATCCTCTGTGGACCAGAGATGCAGGCCTAAGTTGATCCCTAGACTATGATACAATGTGGTTTTTATGCCTCTTTGCTTTTTTTCAGTTATTACATAAACCTTTTTTGTTATGACACACTCCTCAATGTTATAAACACCTAATATACAAGTAATGCCCTATTGCACGAGTAGATAATACTTAACCTAGTGACTCCTCAAATATTTAATGTTTAGGTTCAGATTGCGAAAGGCAGAATGCCAAGAATGTTTCCTCATGCTACCATTTTCCTGCTTTGGCCTCATTTCTCAATATACCCTCATTTTTCTATTTTATCTGCCTTTTGGCCTTTTCTTCTTTTCCTAGGACTCAGGGCTCTTATAGGTCCAGAGGTATTAACTTTTTGTGATATGATCTTTTTAATAAAGCTGCAGTCATTGATAAACTTAAAAGTAATTACTTATTTGTAATGAGACAAATTATTAATTTAGAAATGTTATTTTACTTATCCTCTTCCTCCAGTCAAAAGGAATCCTTTGGGCTGGGCATGATGGCATACGTATGTAATTCCAGCTTCTTGGGAGGCTGAGGCAGAATTTTAAGTTCAAGGTCAGTCCCAGTAACTTAGGGAGACTGTGTCTCAAAAATAAAAAGGGATAGGGGTATAGCTCAGTGGCAGAGCACCCTGGGTTCAATCCCAAGTAATCAGCAGCATCATCTTCATTTTCTTCTTCTTCTTCTTCTTCTTCTTCTTCTTCTTCTTCTTCTTCTTCTTCTTCATCATCATCATCATCCTCCTCCTCCTCCACTGGCTACATCTTCCAACTTCTTTTATCCAAGAAAACTTGCTTGATGAAGACAGGTTACATTATAAATGGCTGGAGTGAGCTGGGTGTGGTGGTGCATGCTTGTAATCTTGGTACTTGGAAGACTGAGACAGGAGGATTGCAGGTTCGCAGACAGTCTCAACCACTTAGGCCCTCTGCAACTATTTCAAAATAAAGAATAAACAATTGGGCTGTGGGTGTAGCTTGGAGGTAGAATGAATGCCCCTAGATTCCATCCCAAATACTCGGATTACAAGTATGTGCCACCATGCCCGGCTTCCTGGGCTACCAATTTAACACAGAGCTTCCTAGCAAGGAGTGCAAAAAGGCCTCATTTACAATGTATGTAAGATGAAATCAAATTCCAGGGAGAGAAACTTCCTCGTGAGTAATCCACGGAGCAATACTTTGTGACAGTCATTGACAACATGTCTATAAAAGGCTCCCAAACAAACAAACAAAAAAATTTTATGGCCTCTTAAAAATGATCTCTCTCTTAGTAGGTTAATGTCAAAACACCAGACACAACTAGCAAAAGCCAAATCAATTTTTTTCCCTGATGGCTTGAGTGGATCTAAAGGTAACATTTTGACAGCTCAGAGAAATGGGTGGATGATGCCTCCTTTAGGCAATTCTTTATAAATATTAGTTCTTGCAACTGTAACTGGGATATAGATTATTGCACACTTAAAAGTTGAAAGTGTTTTCTCCGGTGTCAACCTGAAGGGAAAAGTCTGCATAGTCAATATAGAACACAGCCTTCTACTTGGACAAGACACTCACCAGAAAGGGTCTCAATATATCTTTAGAACCAAGGAGCAACAACTATTAAAGTACAACCATTCTCAAGGTCGGTTTTAAAAAAATAAATGCCCAAGAACTGTATATGTATGTGGCACCTGGTGGAGTACTGTCTTTGAGAGTAAAGATGGTGTGTCTTTTTTTATTTATACAGCTAGTTTTGTATAGTCAGAGAAGAGCATCTGGATTTTAAGGATTAGTCCTCTCCAGCTGAGAGAAAATGTTAATTTGGAGGCGAAAGAGGAAGTGTTGGATTCAGTGAATGAATTTTAAGTACTTGCTATGTGCTGGGCATATGGACTAGGCAGTGCCATTGAGCTTTGCTGCTTGGATGCTGAATGGAAACGCCTGGGTCCAGGGGGAAAGACAGTGGGGTCTGGTTGGGAACTAGGGCGCAGCCATGACCGCTGGAAAGGCTGCCAAGGAAAGGGGCAGGGGGATGACCAGCTACTTGTGACAACTTGACACAGTTCAGTGAGTTGCTACATGGCCATCCTGGAACTCAACTTCTTAGGAAGTCATGTCCCACCTGGGGTTGCCAAGGTAAATTAATGAAGACAAACATTTTGCATCAAGTATATTTGGAGAGTTTATTGTCCAAGGCGGCACAGAAGTAGGCAATGAAACGCCTCAAAGTCAGCTCAAAGTAACCAGCCTTTCCCTGCAAAGTTTTTATAGGTTGATCCTTTTCCCCTTACTATAACGTCTTCACTGTCCAGCAGATTTAGCTTCCTCTTCCTGTGGAAGATTAACAACCATATCCTTTAAGTAGGACTACTACCGAGAGAGGCAGAAAGAGTCATCTGCCACTTTTCTTGGAAGATCCTGCTTACAAGCTCCTCTTCTTCTGACTGCTTGGTATCTTATTTTTTTCTTCTTTCTTTTGTACTTCTACTTTATAAAAATATATGTTTATTGGTGCATTGTAATTACATATCACAGAAAAGTTCAAAATGATACTTCTTGGTATCTTTGTGTATGTGTATGTGGTATGGGAATTGAAACCAGGGGCCATCTACTACTGAGCTATACCCCCCAGCCCTATTTTATATTTTGGGTTTTTTTTTTTTTCAGTACTAGGGATTGAACCCGGCCATTCTACATTCAGGCTACACCTGTAGCCCATACCCCAGCCCTATATTTTTATTCTTTATTTTGAAACAGGGTCTCATTAAGTTGCAGGGGGCCTCACTAAGTAGCCAAGGATGGCTGTAAACCTTAGATCCTCCTGTCTCAGCCTCCATGCTCACCTTATATTTTAGTTTTTTATTTTGTTTTTGGTGGTACTGGGGATGGAACCCAGAGGCCTTCTACCTCCAGCTACACTCCCATACCTATTTTATATTTTTTATTTGGAAACAGGGTCTCTTAAGCCAGTGGAGGTTGGCTTCGAACCTGTCTGATTCTCCTGTCTCAGCCTCCCAAGCGCAGGGATTACAAGTGTGTGCCACCATGCCTGGCTTTCTTTTTCTTTTTCTTTTTTTAATTAATTAATTAATTAATTAATTTATTTTTATTTTTTGGTGGCACTGGGGGTGAAACCCAGAGGCTTTCTACCTCCGGGCTACACTCCCAGACCTATTTTATATTTTATTTGGAAACAGGGTCTCACTAAGTTGCTGAGAGCCTCACTAAGTAGCTAAGGCTGGCTTCAAACCTGTGTGATCCGTCTCAGCCTCCCAAGTGTGGGGATTACAAGTGTGCGCCACTACGCCTGGCTAATTTTTTGGTTTGAAACAGGGTCTCACTAAGTAGCTGAGGGTGGCTGCAAACCCAAGAGCTCCTGTCTCAGCCTCCCAAGTATTGGTATTACAAGTGTGCGCCACCAGGCCTGGCTTATTTTTTAGTTTGAAACAGGGTCTCACTAAATTGACAGGGGCCTTGCTAAGATGTGGAGTCTGGTTTTGAATCTGTAATCCTCTTGTCTCAGTCTCCCATATACTGGGATTACAGGTGTGTGCCACCATGCCTGGTTTTGCTTAGTGTCCTGAATCCTAACCAACTAAGGTATCTGGCCTCTCCTGACCTCTTGAAACCAAACATATGATTTTAGTACACATGCTCCTTCACAAAATTTGAGCAGCAGAACCACATGAATCTTAAATACTAAGAAAGAAGCAAAGCTTCCAAACTGGTTAACCAAACCAATTGGCTGTCAAAAATGTTTCCAACCAAGAGAGAACAGGCATGTGCCTTTAGCTGTCTCCATTCTTTAAAACTGAGGATGTGGTTTGTTAGAGAAAGTTAAGAGAGGAAGGCAGGCATCAACTCCTCTGGCTCTGAACTAGAAAAGTGCCAGCAGTTCCAATCCCGCTTGGGGGTTCTGCTTTGAAGCCTAGATAAAGCCTGTAGGTCTGTTGAAATAGCAGTGGAAAGTAGAAAGAGGATTTTGGGCTACATTTGCTTTCTTAAGCTCTGAGACATTAATTTTCTTCATGAATCCCTTGGAAAAGAGAATAAAGAGCAGCCTTGCAGGGTCTAGACCACAGAAGAAAAGTTCTAGAATCAGGAGATTTCTTTTGTTTTTCTTTTGGACAGGAAAAATTCAGTGTGCTGATTAATCCAAAAGTCTCAACTATCTTGTCATAGTAAATAAAAAAATAGTCTGTCCGTCCGTCCTTCCTTCCTTCCTTCCTTTTTTTTTCCAGTGCTGTGGATCCAACCCAGGACTGCACACAAGCTAGGCAAGTGCTCTACTACTGATCTACATCCCCAGTCCCTGAAAATGAAATTTTTGTCTGAAGTCAGATTTTTTTTTTTAATGTTGGTACTGTGGATAGAACCCAGGCACTTTCTACCTCTGGGCTATACTCCCAGACCTATTTTATATTTTATTTAGAAACAGGGTCTCACTCAGTTGCTGAGAGCCTCACCAAGTAAGTAGCTGAGGCCGGCTTCGAACCTGTGCGATCCTCCTGTCTCAGCCTCCCAAGAACTGGGATTACAAGTGTGTGCCACCACGCCCAGCATGAAGTCAGATTTTTTTTTTTTTTTTCGGTACTGGGGATGGAACCCAGGGGCATTCTGCCTCCGAGTGACAGCCCCAGCGCTATTTTTTTATTCTTTTATTTTGAAACAGGGTCTCACTGAGTTGCAAAGGGCCTCATTAAGTAGCTAAGTATGGTCATGAACTGCAATCCTCCTGTCTCAGCCTCCCAAATGCTGAGATTACAAGCATGCATTACCATGCCCAGCAAGTCAGATTTTAAGAATATTCAGGATTTTAAGAATACTCAGGACAGTTTGTAAACCCAGAAAAATCTCAAATCAGTTCCAGTTCTTTTTCCTTCCTTCCTTCTTTTTTCTTCTTTATCTCTTTTTCTCTCTTTCCCTTCTTTCCTTTTCTTTCTTTCTTGTACTAGAGATCTTGCAGAGGGCCTTCCTAAGTTGCTAAGTACTGGGGTTACAAGTGTGCTCTACCATGCCTGGCTCTTCCAGTCCTTTTTTCTCGGCTGAAGTGGCTGCAGCACTCCACTTAGCTGCCAGGGTTATGGTTCCAGTGTAAAAGGGCCTCATTTCCTGGGTCACTCCTTCCAGGTAGTCACACCCCATCCGCTGTTGCTTCTGCATCAAGTGTGAAAGAACCTGACTTCTGACCGACAGAACTACACCCCAAACAGATGGGTGTTGATTCAAGCCACGCAGTGTGTGGTGACGTTTGTGGCAATCTGTTACACAGCAATAGAAAACCAATGCCACTGCCTTCCTATTTCATTTATCATCAAAACCTCCCAAGAAGAGCGGAAGAGCGGAGCCCTGGGAGAGGGCAACTGGGAATAGAGCACCCATACTGCCCTCTGGTGTGGGTCTTGAGTAAAACAGGCCTTTGTGTGTAGGTCAGTTTTCTAAGAAAAGATCTGGTTGTCTGGGTCCTGATTAATGCGTCTGTGGAAATACTGATACCCACCTTGCATAGGAGACTCTTCTTTTTAGAGTTCATCAGATAGAACAGTTCTTCCACATCCACAGTCCAAGAAATCAACTACACACTTTTAACAGGATGTGAGTGATACAGGAAAGGAAAAAGGGACTGCTTAGGGAGGACAGTTCCCCACGAACTCTCAGCCTGTGTGGGCTCTTTGACTCCCATACTGCCGGAGCCAGCCGGCAAAAGTACGGGTTCTGAAGAGAGGCATGAGGATGAAGAATTTTTAATTCTAACATGGGGGAGCTGCCAGCCTACTATCTCTACTGGCCAACCCCTGTTCTTGGGTCAATATTTCCTACTGGTCGACGACTACACCTGGGTCAGTATTCTCTATTGCGCCCATACTGGGTTTGTTTTTCCAGAGGTATTTATACAGTTACAGGTCAATCAACATCCTCGTGCTACCACCACCAGAATACAATAAAGACCAATACAAAACACATATATTACAGATAGGTTAATCAGTACCCTCGTGCCATCACCATCTGATCTTCTCTCAGACCTCTTTGAACTTTCCCAAACCCCAAACCTTGTTGACTCTGGGTGAAGGACAGTCAGCTAAGTCAGAAACATTAATCTAGGGGAAAGCCTTAATGGAACCCCACATCCTACCCAAACACAAGGTCCTGAGGGAAGGGGCCTGCCTCAGTTTCCTTAGCAGATCACCCAGAAATTCCCCCTCAGGCTTATTCTGAGGACAAGTCCCACAGGATTCTCACCAGGGCTGTGCGCTCCCCTGTAAGCTCAGGCAAACGCCACCTCATCTCTGCACACCAACCTTCCTTCTTCACAGGGTCAGAGCCCCAGAGACTGGGAGGCACTCAGGGCCTTATTTGGGGCGTAATTGTGAAGGTTGCATTTACTCATCTTTATATACAGAGGGCCCCGTGCCTAGCGCTGCTCAGGAGTGTTTGGGGAAAGTACCAATGAGATAACACTTCTAAGAGAAACAGTGCATCCCTCCAGGTTCACCTGCCTGCTTTTAATCACCCTAAAGTCAAGCAAAGGGGACCAGGTGCTTCTGTTTGTCATCATCATGGTAACCTGGTGAGGTAGATAACACTGTTATCGGGTGGGTGAAGCTAAGACAGATTGAAGACTCATTCAAGACCACAGTCAATACACTGTGAATTGGGATTTGAATCAGGGTGATTTGGTTTTAAAATTTTGTTGATGGTATCACTTATTTTTAAATAAACTTTTTATTAGAGAACAGTTTTAGAATTATAGAAAAAAATGTGAAAATGGTACAGAGAGTTCCCAGACACCCACATCCAGTTTCTCCTGTTACCAACATCTGCCATTAGTGAGGTACATTTAAGTTAATAAACCCGGAGTATACATTATTGTTAACGAAAGTCTATACTCCCAATTTCTTCAGTTTTTCTCCCGATGTCCTTTCTTCTGTTCTAAGATCTCACCCAGGACACCACATCCCATTGGGCAGTCATGTCTCCTCAGGCTTCTCTGGAGAAGACCTTCCTTGATTTTCGATGACCTTGAAAGTTTTGACCCTACCTTAGACTTTCCTTATTCTTGATGACTTTTGAAAGTTTTGATGAGTACTGGTCAGGTATCTTGTGGAATGTCCCTCAACTGGTATGTGTCTAATGCTTTTCTCATGATTAATTTGTGTTTATGACAATGTACAGTCCACACTAAATCAGTGGGAAGTTATGCTCCAGCTCTTTAGGGGCAGAGAATATACACAAGTTATTTGGAATTTTTCATGGGAAATTTATCTCTTCCAACCCATTTATTTATTCATTCATTCATTTGATTATTTCTATCATTATAAATACATGAATATTTATATATTTATTCCATTTTTTTTTGGTGGTACTGGGGTTCCTGGAAGCCCTTCTACCTCTGGCTACACTCCCACGGGCTACACTCCCAGACCTATTTTTAAATTTTTATTTGGAAACGGGGCTTCTTAAGCCAGCACGGCTGGCTTCGAACCTGCGCGGTCCTCCTGTCTTCGCCTCCCAAATGCAGGGATTACAAGTGTGCGCCACCACGCCCGGCTATTCCATATGTTTATATATGGAATTATAATAAAGTTCTGCCTTATTAATTTACATTTTTTGCAACATATTTCTATGGTCTGATGAGAAGACATGGAGGTGGTATTTGGTCAGAAAGTAAGCTCAGATACTGAGATCCTTTTCTACCACAGTTGGGAAGTAAATGTTGGAACAAAGCCAAACAAAGGAATGCTTCTTATCACTGGATAGATCTCTGGTCTCTGTCACATTATAAATTTGAAAAATAAATTGAAAATGTGACTTTTTAAAATCATAGAATAAACCTGTGTCAGATATGTTACTAACTCATTTACTGGTGAGGAAATCAGTAATGTAGTGTATTAGTCAGGGTACTCTAGATAAAAAGAACCAGCAGGATGTATATATGCAAATATATTCGCACATGCGTTGAGGGTGAAATAGAGAGAAAAGTTTGTTTTATGGAAATGTTCCATGCAATTACGGAAGTTAGGTAAGTCCAAGATCTATAGGATAAGCTGGCAGGCTGGAGATGCAAGGGAGAGCTAATGTTGCAGTTCAGGCCAAAGTCCATCTGCAGCAGAATTCCCTCTTGTTTGGGGGACATCAGCCTTTTGTTGTATTCTGACCTTCACTTGATTACATGTGGCCCATTGACATTACAGAGGGCAAGCTGCTTTACTGGAATTACACCAACTTTAATGTCAATCTTATCCCCAAACACCCTCACAGTAACATCCAGGATAATATTTACCCCTATATTGGGTACCATAACCCAGAAAGTTGACGGATACAATTAAAAATTACAAATGAGCCGGGTGTGGTGGCGCATGCTTGTAATCCCCACGCTTGGGAGGCAGAGGCAGGAGGATCACGCAGGTTCGAAGTCAGCCTTGCTGGCTTAAGAGACCCTGTTTCCAAAAATATAAAATAGATCTGGGAGTGTAGCCCGGAGGTGGAAGGGCTTCCAGGAACCCCAGTACCACCCCTCCAAAAAAAAAATTACAAATGAAAAATCTGACTCAGAGTATTTGAGAAATGGGATTTTTATAGGTGATTTAAGAGAGGATTAACTTTGATACATATGTTTATGTATCTCCTGCTTTTTAAATAGGCTCCATCCTCCCCTATTCCATACCCTTTGATTGGTCACCTTAATTGCTTCACTATACAATGCACCAATAAAAATAAATTAAAAAAATAAAAAATAAATAAAAAAATAAAAGAGGAACACCACTGGGCTAAATATGAAACTTGTTAATGTCCTAAAAGGGCAATAAAACCATAACTTATGGGATTTTATACTTGTTTAAAATCACCCACTTCTCTACTAATTAGAAACCTACAAGTTAGTCCACAATGTCATTGACTTTGAAATTTAGTTAATAGTAAATAGCAAAAGTCATATATGGTACCCTCTTATTGGAAATTAAATAATTTGCATGTCTATGCATACAAGTGTATACTGGGGATTGAACTCAGAGGCATTCTACCTCCAAGCTATACACCCATCTTTTTTTATTTTTTGTTTTAAAACAGGGTCTCCCTAAATTGCTGAGGTTCTCACGAAGTTGCTGAGACTGGCCTCAAATTTGCAATACTCTTGTTTTAGCCTCCTAAGTACCGGGATTACATTACCCTGTCTGGCTTTGGTTGGGCCTTCTGTTATTTTTATTATTTTAAAAATTTTTTTATTTTTTATTGGTGCATTGTAGTCATACATCTTAACGGGGTACAAGATGGTAGAGACATACATACACACATCACTCAGTTAGCCCTTCCCCACTTCCTACCCCATTCTCTCCCCCCTCCCTCCTTCTCATGATTGGCTTAGTGATGGACTTTGATATGTTTGTGAATGTACATCATGTACATTAAACAGTGGTTCAGAACCAGGTTTAAAGGACAGCTTGCAATCTTTTGAACTCAGTGTTTGGGAGAAAGCTTCTTACCATTTTGCACCCAGTAGCATCTCCTGTGGAACTGTAAGAAAATATCTGCCAGCAGAGGTGGCCTAGCATCCTCCCTAGCTCCAATCTGTTTACCCCCCAAGGAACAGAAAGTCCTTCCTGGGGGCAGGTAGCCCCAGGCCTTTCTTACTCAGCACTAGTCAGGGAGAAAGAAGATTATAAAGAGACATTTGCAAAGAGGGTATCAGAAGAGGCTGGGCAGAGCTCCAGGGAGCCTTAGAACTTTGGCTTCTTCTCACACTGAAAACACGACTTCCTGGCACGGTGACCTGAGCAATATTAAACCCGATCAGTTCATATCAACACCCTTTTCCTTGACAGTGGGGTACAATGAGCCTTGGGCAGAGTGGATGGAACCTTGATTTCCCTTGCGGGACCAAAATACCCTACATGGTTTCAAATCTTAACCTCATGTAATAGTACTAATTTTTATTGAGCGGCTTCTAGACTGAGTGCTGAGGACCAGGCTGTGCCTTGTAAAGCTCTGTATTCTCCACCGCATCTGGCACCAGGCCTGGCATACTGCCAGAGCTTTGTAAACAGCAGCCGCGTGATTTTAACGGGATATTAGGAGTTGGGGGTTTTGTTAGAAATGGGATCGTGCAGGGGAGTGTTTTGAGAAGGCTACACAAATGACTTGTTATTTCCGAGGTCACACTGGGAGGGGGTGTCTTAAGGACACAGTATGCCGCCGGAAGAAAGAGCTTCCAAAAGCACAGAAAGGCCTTTTATTTTCTTAGATGCAACCCAGATGGTGATATCAAATAACAACAATTATGATGATACATTTAAAAAAAAAAAGAGCCAAGGCCTGACAGTGTCTGGTTTTAGATTATAAATTGGCTCATTATCAGGAAAAAATATTTATTGAAACACAGCAATGATCAATGGACTCATTATCCTACAGTGGCAGCCAAGAAGTCCTGAGACATGAGCCTGTTGTAAAAACCAGGCAGTTGTTCGTACGAGCGGTATCTGATGCATAGCTTCTCAACAGGGATCATTTTGTTCCGAGATGAGTTCCAGGGACAGGAATCGGACTTCGGGGTCCTGGTCTGATCATCTGGAAAATAGGGCTAATTGGGATACTCCCTTGGAGGTTTGCTTCATGAATGCTTGGTTGAGAGCTCTGAAAGCTTTGCGTCAGACTCCTCAGCACTGGGTTCGGCCTTATGATTTAAATACAAAAATTCATACTACTCAGTCGGCTTCATTTCTTTTCTAAGCCTGTTTTCTCCTGTTGTGTTAAGGCTTGTGTGTGTGGGGGGGGTGGAATTTGCCTAGACTCACCCCACTGACTCTCCGCTTTCTTCTTCAGAAATCTCTTCTTTGTATCACTAGGCACATTTTAAATATTATTTACTACAGAATATACTGAAAGACTCAGATACCTCCAAGGCCACAAATGATAAGAGAGTCTGTACCAGAAGACTAGCTGGAGCAATGCTATCTACAGCAAGAGGACTGATGTAAAGAACACGGGCTTCAGCACTGGGTGGCTCTGAAATTAAGTCAAGAGCCTAAACATCCTTAGACATGTTATTCAGTGTTATTGGGCCTCAGTTTCCTCATCTAGAGGAATGGGAAGCTGGGTCCTGGTGGCACACACCTATAATCCTCATACTTGGGAGGCTGAGACAGGAGGACAGTGGGTTCAAAGCCAGCCTCAGCAACTTAGCGAAATCCTGTTTCCAAATAAAAATCTGACAAAGACAAAAAGACAAAAGATAAAAAAGACAAAGACTGGGGACAATACCTGCTTTGTAGTAAGGCCTAAAGAATTAGGAATAATATTTGTTTACTTGTTGAAGCATAGCAGATACCTGACAAATGATAGTAGTTCTTATTATCTCTCTAAACACCAAAGGTAGGAGGCCTGTGGGGAGAACTGGAGCTTTGAGAATTCTTCGCTTCAGGATGTTCTGAACTGGGAACATGGATACTTGGGGTCTTTGGTGGGAAACATGGTGGGAACATTCATAGGCAGCTCAGAACTCCCCAAATCCCTTGAGTCTAACCTGCATCAGGTATAAAATAAAATGTGCCTAATACTTGTAAAGTTAAAAAGAAAGCAGACGGTGTAATGCGTAAGGATCAGATGGCACTGAAAGGCCCACAGCATCCACAGCCCTCAACTAAAGTCCAGGTGTCCTCACTCCATAAACGAGGCATTGAGGCTCCTTAGGAAGTGACTTGGAACATTGGTTAGGAGCTCAGCTTCTGGAGCCAGATACTCTCTAACTGTCCTTCAGTTTCTTTACCTGAAAGTGAGGACTTAGGATAGGCGAATGGTTCAAAAATCTCAAAGACAAGTTGGGTGTGATGGTGCATGCCCGCAATCCCAGTATTTGGGAGGCTGAGACAGGAGGGATCACAGGTTCCAGGACAACCTCAGCAATGTAGCAAGACTCTCAGCAACCTAACATAAGGCTGTTTCAAAAACAAAAAATAAAAATAAAAAAGGGCTGGGGGTGTAAATCAGAGGCAGAATGTCCCTGGTAAACACACACATGTACACACACACACACACACACACACACTTCAAGACAACATGTATTTGTTTCTTGTTCCTCCTTCTCGTCCTCCATGAGTCACCTCTGGCTCATTCTTATACCCTAGGGGACAGGCTGCCACTGTCTGGGGCATCATCAATCATCATAGTACAGCAGAAAGAGAAAATGGCTGTGCTAGTCAGCTTTCCATCACTGGAAGGAAATATCCAGGAAAATCATCTTACAGGGAAACAAGATTGACTGTGGCTTATAGTTTCAGAGGTTTAAATCCATGGCTGCTTGGCCAGGTCACTTTGGGCCTGTAGTGGCAGAACATCATGGTGGCTGGGAAGCAGAGAGAGAGAGAGAGAGAGAGACAGACAGACAGACAGACAGACAGACAGACAAGGAAACTAGGGTTCCAATATTCCCTTCAGTAGCAGGCCCCCAGTGACCTAATTTCCCCTCAACAGTCCCCACCTCTTAGAGGTTCCATTAACTTCTGTGGGGGACTCCAAAGATTCAAACCATTGCAATAGCAACACACATGCTAATTTTCAGTTTCTTCCCAGAAGTACCCCATGATGCTTTACGACTTTCTTGGCCAAAGACCATTGGTCATATGGTCACTTCTTAGTTCAACAAGGTGGGATGTTTAAACCTTCTCCAGACAGGGATACTGAAAGAGGAAACCCCAAACATCTGGTGAATCTAGTTTACTGCAGGTGATGACTGACCGGTAACAGTGATAGGTAAAGGCCCTCCATGATGGGTTGCCCCAACTACTAAATGTGTTAACTATATACTGAAACGTGAGGGATGGGCATTAACTGTAACACGTGTTTGCTATTATTGCTGACCACCCTATAGCAGGTTAGTGATGGAGCTGGTGAAATAGACCCCAGGTGCCCTGACTAAAAGGCCAAAAAAAGTGTCTACTGACAACTGCAGATGCACAGACAACCAAGGGCTGAATACATGCAGAGAACGATGTAAAGCAAATTTTACAAAGACAGAGAGAGATAGAGCTTAGAATGGATAGAGCGAAGTTCAAAAGGGAGAAAGACAGGAGTGAGAGCAAGAGGAGAAGATGGGGAGGAGAGAAGGAGAGGGAGCCTAACCTGAGAAAATGGAGGGTCAGAAAGCCTCAGGGATGCTGGGAGCTCAGAAGTTCTTGAGGGGCCGTGCCCAGAGTTACATGGAGCACAGAACTCCACCGAAATGGACTGGGTATGTGCGGGCTGGAACCCACCTGTCTGGATGTGGGGCATGGACCCCCCACACCGGGTCCACTGAATGGAGCCAAGGATAATAAGACCTGACCTTCAAAAGTCATTAATTATTGTTTCCAACAATGTAAGTGCTCACCTGGACAAACTCATCACATCCACAACTCCTCTTATCATCACCTGCACTTTCTAGATGGGGAAACCAAGGACACAGAACTAAGGAACTTGCCTGGACTCACACAGTTAGTTGTAAGCAGCTGAGATGGAATTTAAATCCAGCTCAGAATCTGTGTTCTTAATGACTACAACATAATATCTGCTTTTCTAATGCCTGTTTAGGGAACTACTTCAGTTTTTTTGTGGACTAATAAAGCAGGTGCACCTTGATGTTAGACTCTGAACATAGCTTTAGGGGCTCCCCTCCTACCCCCTGGGAAGAATTCTTTGCTTATAAAATACCAATTGATTGCCTTTTTAATTGTTGCTGATTATTATTACATTGGCTTCATTGGACATTAATTCATCTCGAGAAACACAACCAGCACAAACATTAAGAGTTTCCTTATAGCCCATCGGGGGAATGTTGGTGGGTGTCAGCAAAAGGTTCCCTTTTGGAAGGCGGCTCCCTGGAGCCCTTGGGCACAGAACCGACTCGCTGGTCCTCTCAAGCATCAACCTCCACACTGATTGCCTGCTCTGCTCCCACCAGCGACTTGCCTGTGCTTGACAATCATTAGCTGTTGCAGCTTAATTTTATCGCTGAGTCAGACAATCAGACTTAATTGCCTATTTCCACCTCCAGCTGTGTCTCTTCCTTGCGGCAGGGAAAGTCTCTCAGGGCTTGGTGTACTGCCCAGCTGGACCAGATGCCCAGGGTGGCAGTACAGGCCACTTACAGATCTGTAACTTCATCTGTGACCTCTGAGTCCACAGGTCCTCTATTTTGGGGGGCTGAGCCTGGAAGACGAGGGTTTCTGTTCATGTGCTCAGCCTCTCTTATCCGCCTGCCCACCTACCTTCTCTTTGTTCTCCTCTGACAGCTGGCCAGTGCTGCACACATACCCTCTGTTCCTCCTGACTCAAGTTCACTTTCCCCATGTTGCTACCTGCCCTGAGAGGCCGTCCTTTATGGACCCCATCAAAGAGCTCTTCTGTGTTCTGGCTTCTGTCTGGGGTCAGCTGGTGAGTAGCCCAAGCAGGAGACCTGAGAGAGAGGTGAGGACAAATGTGCCTCTCCCCGGTGTCCTCTCTGTGGGATCTCATTGGCCTTCTCTCTCTCTCTCTCTCTCTCTCTCTCTCTCTCTCTCTCTCTCTTCTTTATTTTGAAACAGGGTCTCTCTAAGTTGCAGAGGGCCTAAGTAGCTGAGGCTGTCCGCGAACTGCGACCCTCCTGTCTCAGCCTCCCGCATGCTGGGATTACAAGCGTGTGTCATCACGCCCGGCTTTTTTCTTTTCTAGATCTATTGAGCTTTCGGTTTCCAGAGGAATCAGAGGTTCACGGTGGTTCCAATCTCCCGAGATGTCTCAGTGGCAGTGGTTACTGTGCACACTCTTCCTTCTCTGCCATTGTTGCCTGCTGGTTCTCTTTTATCTCTTGCCACTGCTGTTTCCTGTTACTGGTTCCGGACCTGTCTCTTAAGCCCCAGTGTTCCTGAGGGCTTTCTCCTTCCTGTGTTTTCTCTGTGCTGCCTTCCTGTGTTCTCTCTTCCAGTCCCGGTGATTTAATCTGTGACCCTCTCCACCTTCCTGAATCATTGGGTCAGTCTGCCCTTTAAGCATCTGTGACTGGATGTCTGGATGCACTTCACAATGAGCATGTCCAGCCCAACCAAACCCAGTGCCTGCTCCTTGAGCGGTCTCCTTCACCTCCTCGTCATCTGTGCTCTCTGGCTCAGCCCACACCTTCCCTCCTGCTCAGACAGCTACAGGTCCTAGGTCTCTCTTCATCCCAGACCTGCCTCTTCTTCTCTGGAATGATCTTTCCAGCCCTTTTCTTGTTTCCACTTTCACCTTCTTGGCTCAGGCCTTTGTTATCTCTTGCTGGAGATATTCTGGTATTCTCTCTGACCAGTCTCTTAGTACTGGTCTCTCTAATACATACTGGTAGCATTTTTCTAAATTACATGTCTAATCATGTAACCCTCAGCATAGTGTATACATCTTCTGTGGCTTCATTCAAAATATGTTAAACAGCGAAACTTTTGCATCCTCTTTGTGATGTCACCTCCTGACTGTGCCTTCATGAACTCTGTCCTCCAAAATATATGGCCTTGCTTGTTGGTCTTCTAATAACCACATGCTGTGGTCTTTGATTTGATATACTGATTAGTGTCTTATACTTTTAGGTTTAAAAACAAGGTTCAGGTTTTCCAGTGTGTGTGTGTGTGTGTGTGTGTGTGTGTGTGTGTGTGTGGTACTAGGGGTTGAACCTAGGGGCATTCTACCTCTACACTATACATTCAGCACTATTTTATTTTGAAACATGATCTCACTAAGCTGCAGAGGACCTAAGTTGCTGAGGCTGGCTGAAAACCTGCAATCCACTTGTACAAGCATGAGACACCATGCCTACTGTCAAATATAAGGGTTTTTTTTTGTTGTTGTTGTTGGTGGTGGTTTGTGTGTGTTTGTGGTATTGGGGATTGAACTCAGAAGCGTTCTACCTCTGAGCTACACCCCAGTACTTCTAAGTTTTTTTTTTTTTTTGAAACGGGGTCTTGATAGATTGCTAAGAGTCTCATTAGTTTGCTGAGGCTGTCCTTGAACCCGCAATCCTCCTGTCTCAGTCTTCCAAGTGCTGAGATTACAGGAATGCACCACCATGCCCAGACAAATATCAGTTTTAAAGTGTCGTTTCCACAGCTTTTGAATTTCCTGTGCCCTCTTGAGATTCTTATAGGCATTTGAATATGTTGTTCCTGCCAAAGGAAATAGTATGGTATTTAATTTCTTTTGAGCAATCTCATTGGAATTTTTCTGTTGAAAAGGGGTCCATTTGCCTTGGTGGTGGGTATTATCTCCATAGAAATACCGGCAGTGTATAATTTCTCTCTCTTCTGTAGGACTTTGAGTGCCCCCAGGGCAGGAATGGTGTGTTACTCATCTTTTTTTTTATGTCTCCAGTGCCTAGCACATAAGAAATAATGTTTGTTTGCATTGCATCTAAATTAGCATTGGGACCAGAGAGTAAGACCCAGAGAGGGCACAAATGTTGCCAGCCAATTGCATGAAGGATGCCAAACAGATAATCTATGAGCTGAGAGGCCGGGGGTCACCCCATTCCCTACAGCCAGCGCCTCCAAACCTGTCAGATGTCAGTTGCATTTGCAAAGCGAGGAGTTCAGGTGGAAGGTTGGATTTTTCTTCATTAAACTTGTCACTCCCCAAGGTGGGGCTCTGACAGGAACCCAGTGAGATGTCAGACCGAGACAGCTGTTGCCAAACCTGGTGGAGGCATTTCAGACAGCTGGGGATACAGCTGCTGCCCCAGACTTCACATGTAACAGCCTTTTCTTCTTTAAAGAGGTCAAAATGCTTAACAAAATAAATAGTAATAGTGAAGCAGCCATGGTATGACAGAGACAGAACTGGATCGGAGTCAGGCCACATGGACTGAGTACTTAATTCTGCTGCTTATCAGCTGTGTGACTTTGAGTAGGGAATGTCACCTTCTGAGTCTCATTTTCCTTCTTCACTCTATTTTTTGCTGTGAAGACTGGGTGAGGTCATGTACATAGAAATGTTTTATATACTGGAGAGTACTGCTCAGATTTTAGGTAAGCTCAGAATACATTAAAATTGCATTTTACTCATCACAGTTCATGTGATCACACACACACACACACACACACACACACACACACTCACATGCACATGTATAGAATGATGTGATGATTAGTTTTATATGTCAACTTGACTGTGCCTTGTGAGTACCTAGCCATTTGGTCAAACACTATTCTGCATGTGTCTATGAGGGTGTTACAAATGAAGTTAATACTGAATTTGTACATTGAATAAATCAGATTGTCTTGCCTAATGTGGGTGGGCCTCATCCAACCAATGGGAGACATGAGTAGAACAAAACTATTGAATAAGAGGAGATACCTCCTGCCTGCTTGAGCTGGACCACAGGTCCTCCCCTGCCTTTGCACTACAAACTAAACAAGGCTCCTCTTGGGCATTGAGCTTGCTGGCTTTTAGACTGGAATTTATTGACTGTTGGCTTGCTCCTGGTCTCAGGCCTTCAAACTTAGTCTAGAACCACATCATTGGCTCTCCTGTGTCTCCAGTTCATCAACTGAAGCTCTTGGGACTTCTTCGGCTGTGTGATACAATTCCTTGTAATTATCTATCTATCTATCTATCTATCTATCTAATCTAATCTAATCTATTAATCTATCTATTCATATACTTCCTATTCATTGTCTCTCTGAATGACTCCTATTAATAAGAATCCCTGACACATATTTGGACACATATTGGCTCACTATTATATGACTGGCTTTTTGTTTGGACCTAAGATAGATGCAGATGATTATGTAAGTCACAGTTTGATGCCTTTAGGAAATTTACAAGATACTTGAGAGACAAGACCAATTACTTCCTCACTCTCCATTTTTCCATAGTGAGGAAGAAATTTCTATACCATAACTAAAGTAGAATATTTCTTTGTTTCTTTTCTCATTGTCCCTAAGAGATGAGGAGTAACTTACATGATCAGCGAGCTTGGAAAAAGAGATTGAAGGAGATGACTCAGCACCTTTGGCCTTTTTTCTTTTTGAACTGTAGATCATGGGGGAGGCGCATGTTCTCTGCTCTTTTTTCCCCCACAAAGTAAACTCATGGGTGAGATGGGATGGAGAAGAGAAGTGGTGTCCAGCTCTCTTTGTGATTGAGTGGGTAGGTCCTGCAGAAAAGTCTTGAAAGTTACTGTACTTTTCAGTTTTTGACTTTACATTTGGTTTCCTTCCTTTCTTCCTTCCTTCCTTCCTTCCTTCCTTCCTTCCTTCCTTCCTTCCTTTCTTCCTTCCTTTCTTTCCTTACTTTACTATAGATTGAACCCAGGAGCATTCTGCCTTTGAGCTATTCCTTCAGCCCTTTTTTGCTTTATTTTTTATTGGTGCACTATAGCCTCACATCATAATGTGGATCATGTTGACAATGGCATATATTCACACAGTACTTGGTGCCTCCCCATCCCGGCTTCCCCTTTTTCCTCCCTCTCAATACTGAGTGTCCAGGTTAACAATGTTATATTCACATGTATACACATATTCAAATGTAACATTTCCAATAATAAACCTCAGCCTTCTTCCTCTCCTACTCTTCCTTTCTGGCTTCACTGAGGTTTTCCCTCCATTATCTGGAGTCCCTCTGGTATCCCTAATAGTCCCTAACTTGAGCATATTAGAGAAAACATATGTTACTTCTCTTTCTGTGCTTGGCTAATCTCACTTAACATAATTAACAGGTATTTCCATCTTCTTGTGAATGACATGATTTTGTTCTTATTTATTGTTGAGTAGAATTCCATTGTGTGTATTTGTATTTCCCATAATTTTGCAATCCATTCATCTGTTTTTTTATATTTTTTTAAATTTTTTATTGGTGCACTGTATTCATACATCATAGTGGGATACAAACTTTTGTAGACATACATGCACACATCACCCAGTCAGCCCCCACCCGATCCCCACCCCATTCCCTCCCCATCCCTTCTTCCCATGCTTGGCTTAGTGGTTGACATCTAGTATTATAGCAATTTATCCAAAATTAACAATGATAATCTCACATAACAGTTTCATTTGTCTGATACCAAGCTTTTGATAACTTAAAGATAACATTTCAATATTTCTTTTTCTTTTCTTTCTTACCAGAGAATTTTTTTTCTATTTTTTTAGGTGAAACTATCATATATTTATATATTTGTTTTTCAGAAAAAAAATCTATCCTAATATGAAATATGGACTCTAGATACCCAAAACAATCTCGAAAAAGAACAAAGCTAGAAGATATATATTTTCTGATTTCAAACCATTTAAAGCTACAATAATTGAAACAGTGTAGTACTGTTCTAAAGGCAAATATATAAACCATTGGAGTTAAATAAAAGCCTAGAGCTAAATTCTTTCATATATTGTCAAGTTATTTTTGACAAGGTTTCCACGAACATTTGGTGGTGGAAATAATAATCTTTTAACTAAATATTGTTGAAACATAATAATTACATGGAAAAGAATAAAATTGGACCCTTACCTAATCCCACATACAAGTATTAACTCAAAATAGATAAAAGACCTAAATATAAATCTTAAGACTATAAACTTTTAGGAGAAAATCTGGGTCATAAAACCTCACAACATTGAAATTGGCAGTGATTTCTTGGATATGATTTCAATGGCACAGGCAACAGAAGAATATACAAACTCCCTAAAAAATAAAAAAAATATTGTATATCCAAAGACAATGTAAACAGAGTTAAAAGTTACTAACAGAATTGGATAAAATATTTCCAAATGCTGTATCTGAAGGTATATTAATATTCCAACTAGAAATCCTAAAAATTAACAACAATAAAGGCAAACAATACCATTTAGAGATAGGTAAAAGACTAACATAAATAATGAATCTCCACAGATAACCAATCTTAGTTGTCTGTTGGATGGAAAATCTTGTTTCTCTGGTTCTGGTGAGTGTTACCTATTTCTTCTTTGTAGTTAATCTCTTTGAGTATTTTCTCTAGCGCTGGTTTTGAAGACATAAATTCCTTCAGTTTCTGTTTGTCATGGAAGCTTCTTATTTCTCCATCTAATTTGATAGAAAGTTTTGCTGGATAGGAAATTTTTGGCTGGAAGTTGTTTTCTTTCAGAGTTTGGAATATGTTACTCCAAGCCCTTCTGGCTCTCATGACTTGGTTTGGGAAGTCTGGAGTGATTCTAATTGGTTTGCCTCTGAATGTCAGTTGGCCCTTTGTTTTTGTTGCCTTTAAGATTCTCTGCTTGGCTTCCACATTGGTCATTTTGACAATTATATGGCGTGGGGATCCTCTTCTCCGATCCTGTCTAAAGGGAGTTCTATAAGTTTCCTGGATCTGTGTATCAACCTCTTGCTCTATATTTGGAAAATTTTCTGCTATTACTTCCTTGAAGAGATTGTTGATCCCTTTGGTTTCACTTTCTTTTCCCTCCTCTATTCCAATTATTCTTAGGTTAGCTCTCTTAAGATGGGCCCATATTTCTTCAATGTCAGATTCCTGCTGTTGGATATTTTTTTCTAGATTAGAAACTATGCATTCATTTTTGGATTGCTCATCTTCTAAGAGCGAGATTCTGTTCTCCATGTGGTATAATCGGTTGTTTGTGCTTTGAATTGAGGCCTTTACTTCATTAATTGCATCCTTTATCTCTTCTTGGCTCTCTCTGAGTTCTTTTCGAAGCACCTCTATTATTTCTACAGTTATTTTCCTGATTTGATCTTCTAGAAATCTCTGATTTTCTGTTTTATCAGGTTCTGATGTTGTGGGGTTGTGCACATTCATTACTCCAGTGTTATTCCTCTTTCCCATGATTTCGGAGGTTTGTGCCTTCTCTGGGTTCTTCCCTTGGGTCACTATGGCTTCACTTAAGGTGCTCTGGATCTCGAGTCTGTATTATCTCAGACCCCACTACTCCTTTACTGGGTTGTATCACAGAGTCTCCGACCCAGGGAGTCGATAGAGGCTGCTTTAAACTATGGGGGGTGCCAGGTTGCACGTTCTCCTATGGTGTGATATCTCTGCCACCACCACTCCCTCACTGGGTCAAGTCCCAGGAGGCCCAATACTGCGATTTCTCCTCTGTGGCCCGCAATTTGACTCACTGTTCTTGAGTATGCAGATGTAGCTGTACTGGACTCGGTGAATTCACTGCTGCTGCCGCCGCCGGTGGCAATATGGCGCCTCTGCCACGCCCTCGGCCATGAGGCTGACGTATTTTTTCTTCTCTGGTTTTGATTTCCACTCTGAATCCCTGCAGCGTGTGTTGAGCTCAGCCACTGGGAGCTTTAAATGCTGTCTGCGCCGAAAGATCCCGCCTGGCTGTTCCGCAGCGGCTCACCTGGCTTGCTGTAGCCGTCCGTTGAGTTCGCCGCTGCCACCGGCAGTATGGCGCTGCTGCCGCGTCCTCGGGCGCGTGTGTCTCCTCTGTGGCCCTGAGCTCTGTTCTCAGTCCGCTTTCTCTCTGGAGCCTGGTGGTTTTTTTTTTTTTTCTGGTGATGGTGTTTTCTGGCTATGAAAGGCGCTCTTTTTGTGGTAATGGAGATTGGTTGTTAGCGGGACTCTTAAGCCCCGCTTTTCTCGGTCGCCATCTTCCCGGAAGTGTCCATTCATCTGTTGATGGAGACCTAGGTTGGTTCCATATTTTGGCTATTACGAATTATGCTGCTATGAACATGGGTATGCATATGTTACTGTAGTTCTCTGATTTCAACCCCTTTGGAAAGATACCCAGTAGTGGTGTAGCTGGATTATATGGTGGATCCATTCTCAGTTTTCTAAGGAATCTCCACACTGATATATATAGTGGCTGAACTAGTTTGCATTCCCACCAACAGTGTAAAAAAGTTTCTATTTCCCCATATTCTCACCAGCATTTGTTGTTAATTGACTTTTTTATGCTTGCCACTCTTATTGGGGTTAGATGGAATCTCAGCATAGTTTTGATTTGAATCTCTCTGATTGCTAATGATGTTGAACATTTTTTCATGTATCTATTGGCCATTTGTATCTCTTCTTTTGTGAAGTGAGTTGCCCATTTCTTGATTGGGTTATTTGTTTTGCTAGTGTAGAGACTTTTTAGGTCTTTGTATATTCTGGATATTAACCCTCTACCAGAGTGGTAGCTGGTAAAGATCTCCCATTCTGTAGGCTTTCTCTTTAGATTCTTGATGGTTTACTTTGACAAGCAGAAACTTTTTAGTTTGATGCCATCCTACTTGTTAATTCTTGTTGTAATTTTCTGCGCTTTGGAGGTCTTGTTGAGGAAGTTACTGCCTGTGCCTATATATTGGAGTGTTGAACCTATGCCCTCCTCTAATAGCTTCACAGTATCTGATATGCTTTCTAGGTCTTTGATCCATCTTGAGTTGATTCCTGTGCAAGGTGAGAAGTACAGATTCATTTCCATATTTTTACAAATGGATAGCCAGTCCTTCCAGCACCATTTGTTAAAAGGCTGTCTTTTCTCTAGCATATGAATTTGGCTTCTTTGTCAAAGATCAATTGACTTTAAGTGTGTAGGTTTGTTTCTGTATCTTCTATTCTGTTCCACTGGTCTGTGTAACTATTATTGTGCCAGTACCATGCTGTTATAGCTACTATTGCTTTGTAGTATAATTTGAAGTCAGGAATTGTGATGTCTCCTGCATGGTTCTTATTACTGATAATTTCTTTGGCTATTCTGGGTCTTTTCTTTTTCCATATGAAATTCATGACTCATTTTTCTAGGTATATGAAGAATGTCATTGGTATTTTGATTGGAATTGCATTGAATCTGTAGATCACTTTTGGCAGAATGGCCATTTTGATGATATTTATTCTGCCTATCCATGAGCAAGGGAAATCTTTCCATCTTCCAAGGTTGTCTTCAATTTCTTTCTTTAATGTTTTTAGTTCCCATTGTACAAGTTTTTTACATCTTTGGTTAAATTTATTCCTAGGTATTTTATTGGTTTTAAGGTTATTGTGAATGGAACTTTTTTTTTACTTCTTTCTTTGTAGATTCATTGTTAGCATATAGAAAAGTAACTGATTTCTTTAGGTTGATTTTGTATCCTGCCACTTTGCTGAAGTGGTTAATCAGCTCCAGTAGTCTTTTGGTTGAGTTTTTTTGATCTTCTAGATATAGGATCGTGTCATTTTCAAACAAGGATAATTTTAATTCCTATTTTAATTCCTTTGATATCCTCTTGTCTTATTTCTGTGGCAAGAATCTCAAGGACTATCTTGAAAAGAAGTGGTGATAGTGGGCATCTTTGTCTTGTTCCTGATTTTAGAGGAAATTCTTGCAGTTTTTCCCCATTTACTATGATGTTGGCTTTGAGTTTATTGTATATTGCCTTAATGATGTTGAGATACATTCCTTCTATTCCAATTTTCTGCAGTATTTTTTAACATGAATGGGCATTGAATTTTGTCAAATGCTTTTTCAGCATCTATTGATAAGATCATGATTTTTGTTCTCAGTTCTATTTATGTGATAAATAGCATGTATTAATTTGCATATGTTGAATCAGCCTTGCTTTCCTGGGATGAAACCAACTTGGTGTGGTACACTTCTCTTGATATGGTTTTGAATGCATATAGCTAGTATTTTGTTTAGAATTTTTGCATCTATATTCATCAAAGATATTGGTCTGTAATTTTCTTTTCTTGAGGTATATTTATTTGGTTTTGGTATTAATGTAACTGGCCTCGTAGAAGGAATTTGAAAGAATTCCATCTCTTTCAATTTCATGGAACAAGTTGTAAAGTATTAGGGTTAGTTCTTCTCTTAAAATTTTGTAGAATTCAGCTTGAAACCTGTCTGGGCCTGGGCTTTTCTTTGATGGCAGAATTTTTCTTGCTGTTTCTTTTTTTTACTTGCTATTGGTTAATTTAGGTTTCTATGTCCTCTTGGTTTAGTTTAAGTAGGTTATATATGCTTAGAAATGTATTAATTTTTCCATGTTTTACAGTCTATTGGAGTATACATTTTCAAAATAGCTTCTGATAATCCTTTTAATTTCTCTACTGTCTGTGGTGATATCTCATTTTTCATTTCTGATTTTAATGATTTCAGTTGATTTGATCTTTCTCTTGATTAGGTTGGCCAGGGGTTTGTCAATCATTAATTTTTTCAAAGAACCAGCTTTTTTGATCCTGTGTATTTTTTTAATTCTCTATTTCATTTATTTCTGCTTTTATTTTAATTATTTTCTTCTGCTGCTTTTGGATTAGAGTTTTGCAGTTTTTCTAGGTCCTTGAGATGTGTCAGTAGGTTTATCTTTATTTTCTGGTTGTCCTTTTCTGTAGATCACCTGCCTGATCCAATCTTAGCTGTCAGGATTTAGAAGTGACATTATGTTCATTCAGGGGTAAGTAGTGTTTTTTTTAATGGTGAGGGATAGGTGAGGGGGGAGAAGCTGGGGTAATAGGTACAGGAATAGGATAAAGTAGAGGATACGATTGAGTAAGAATTTAAGTATAATAAGGTTGAGATGAGAGATAGTGAATATATAGTAGGATTCTTGTAGTTAGTATAGAGTATTTAGGTATGGAGATATGAAATAGTTGACTATAAAACAGGGAGATACATAAAAGGAAAAAAGTTTTGAGAGAAGAGAGGAGATAGGATAGAGGGAGGAAGATTGTAAAAGGAATGGTAGAGGGAGCAAACATGCATAAAATAACAAAAACAAGTAATAAAAACTAACAATAATAAGAGTAAATAAAAGACAAATAAAAAAAAAAAGAAAAACTAGTGGCAACAGTGAGAAAGAAGGAAAAAAATCCAGCACTCTCAATTTACACCTATATGGCCTGTATAATATCTGTTCACTCTAGTAGATTCTGGCACATGTTCCAATATCTCTCATTTTCTCTGTAATCTATTGTCAGCTTTTGGACCCACTTTATGAGTGCTTGTGCCCCTCTCTCACCTTTCACTGCTTTGTGCTCAGGTGTCAGTGTGGTGGGTGTCACTGTAAATGAGTTCCATATAAGCACAGGGTTCTGTGTTTTCAGGCCCTCAGCTCTGTGCTTTCTGGGCTGGGACTCTGCACTTTCCAGCCCTGTGCTCTATGCCTTCTGGCTCTAGGCCTGAACCTCCCTACCCGCACTGGTGGAGGGTGTTCAGTGTAATATCAGAGTGACCCCCGAGATCCTGTGCCAGTACTGCACCCTGGGCACTATGGGCCTCTCCTGTGTCTGTAGGTTATAATTCAACCGCCTCAGGGGTGGGCGGCCAGATCTTAGCCCACTGGTTCCTGGAGCTGTTCTGGAGGTTGTCTGCTGATAATCACAGTTAACTTACTGTCCTGAGGGCCTGGGTCTCTGGAGGGCACAGTGTGCCACTGTGGGTGCTGGCTTCTGGTGAGCACACGGGCTTTTGGATCTTTTTCTCTGTCCCTGAAGTGTGGTGCTGGTCACGTAAGATGTTGGAGTTCTGCTACCACTTACTGCACTTTAAGTTCTTGGATTTCTTGCCCAAATTTCTTGGGGCTGCAAAGCTGGAAGTCACAGTTTGGGCCAGTGCCCAGAGATGGCACTAGCCACCATACTGGGTCAGTCATGTGCTCAGCTCTTTGCTATTAATCTTGTGTCTGACTATTGGAGTTTATTTCTCTGTGGTCCTTTTTTTGTGTTTTTATTCATGTGTATCTTCACTGCTTTGTTTTTCTTATCAAGGATCTGCTTCTTGGTAGTTGATTTTTGTTTGTTACAGCTACTGAGATGTGTTGCATCCCACAGTCGCCATTTTCTTCCTCCTGGTTTTATTTTTAATAGTTTCCTTTAAATAGAGGTCTGTGTTTACTCATAACAGGCATATTTTCTTTTAGTCCCTCAAACATGGTTTAAAAATATTTTGAACATATTTATAACAATGGCTCTGAACTCTTGAATCCTAAATTTGCGTCCACTGTTAGTCAATTTCTGTTGTTTTATTTTCCTGCAGGTGGGACACATTTTCTCCTTTTTTTGCATGTCTAGTCATTGTTGGTTGAAAACTTGACATTGTAAGTAGTGAGGAGATAGAAAGGAAATAGGCAGATAGGGAAAAGGCCTCGGTAGAAAAAAAGGTAATTTCCTGAGTTTCCTGAGGGGCGACAAATGCCTGAAACTCCAAAGGCTCAGAGATAAGAAGGCCAGAGCTTCACAAAGCCATCCTGAGTTTCCTAATCAACAAACCCACCAAGCAAATCTGGCATTCCTGAAAGGAGACCCTTCAAAGGACTTGCAAATACCCTATGCAAATTCTTCTTGGAATCCCAAAAGTCACCCTAACCAAAAGCGAACTTGCAAGCGGTCAGGCAAGGCCAGTCGGATGGCAAAGGGGGGACTTTCCCGCTTGGGACCCCCTCCCCTTTTGGAGACCTGTTCTTCTCTCTCTCTCTCTCTCTCTCTCTCTCTCTCTCTCTCTCTCTCTCTCTCTCGTCATGTTGGCCCTGAGAGAAGGCAGAGTGCATCTGAGGGCATGTGGCTCGGGCGACTCTCGAGTAATGACCTGAAAGCCTCTGCTGGACATCATGGCTGGCCAGGCCCCTAGGGGTGACATGTACCTCTTTTATGGCAGATTGTGTGGACTCTGGGAGAAAGTTTGCAACTGATAGGCACTTGGCTCGGGCGACACTGGACCCCGGAGTTCCGACCGCCCCTATGGAGTGTTCGGCCACTTTTCTCTATTCCCTTCTGGCAGATCGTGTGGACTCCGGAAGAAAGCAGCCTGCACCTGAAGGCAATTTGGCTTGGGCTACTCTCAAGTATTGTCCTGAAGGCAGCTGCTGGACCCAGAGTTCTAGCCCCTTTGGGAGTGTTCAGCCACCCTTGCCCCATTCCTTGCTGCTTCCAATAAACCTTTTACTCCCCTTCCTGAGGTCTGCGGGTGTCATTCTTCGCTCACCGTAGACAAGAACTCGCCGGGTTTTCTCTCAAGAAACCCCCGTTTCAGTAGTACATATGTCTCCATTGCAGAATGCAGCTGCTCCCTTCTCTGCTCATTTTTAAAAGGTCTAGATCCTTAGTGCTCTCCCCAGTGCCTGTATAGTTTAGTAATTTCAGTCAATGAATTGGTCAAAGCTAATTCTCAGATTCTCAGCCATCTCCCTCTGCTGTCAGAGCTGCATGTGGTCTGAGGAATTATTTAAAATCACAGCAAACTCACAAGTCTGTCCAGGCTTTCCATTTTTGTCAGCATCTCTGGAATCTCCTCTGTGTATGGAACTTAGCAGACAACCAGGGGTGTGTGGAGAGTTTATTACATTATTTCTCAAATCCCTTAAATTTCTAGTTGCTTTATCACTTTTGCTGGTGTCACCACCTCTGGCTGTTAAAAACTGTGTCTGGGAGACACAGTACTTGAGGCAGCAAGAAGGGATCATCTCTAGGCAGGAATAGAATCATCATTCTTACCACTGAACCATTATTCTTACCTGAGGTTGAGCATAGTGTTTTATTTCTCATTTTGTCCTTTTTTTTTCTCCCCTCTTCATTTTTCCTGAAGACAACTCTTCCTTTTTCTCCTCCTCCTCCTCTTCATGTGCAACCACTTTCTGAGTCATTGCTCACCTGCTTACCTTTGGTTGTTTTCAGTGTTGATTTTAATGATTCTGTTCAGTTTTGCATCTTTTCTCTATGATCAAGGTTATCTGCCTTCTTAGTTTTGTCATGACTAAAGTCAACTCCACAGTAGTGCTTCTTTGCCTTTCTGAAAGTCTCACTCAGAACATCCTGACTTTTCTTCATGATGTTCCCCTTTTGTATTTTCAATGCCACCTTTTTTATCCTGAAACAAAACTCAGAGGTGAAGTAACTCTTAATCACACAGGTAATTTCAAATTGTCAGTATAATGCCTTAATTTTAATATAAAGAAACGATTATAGGTAATTTGATATAAAATTATACATTAATCATATGTGTGCATATATAATTACATATGTTTGTTAGAAGGTTAAAATTACATTTCAGGTTTTCAAAACTCTCATGATGGTGATATTGTATCTTTTGGAACATATATACATACACAAGCACACAAATATAAATATATACAACCTCCTTGCTGTTTATTCATAATTAATATATTTTCATTTAGTCCCTCTTCTTTTCTTTGAATATTTTGAGCAAATTTAGACTATTGGCTCTGAATTCTTTATACCCTAAATTTGGGTCCACTGTGATTCAATTACTATTTACTTTTTCTTCTGTTTACTCATAATTAGCAATTTTCAGAGAAGGTAGATTTCAACTCCATGTGAAAGAAGAGTGATATGCTTTACCAGCTGTATCATTATTGTACAGGAGAATCATTTAGGAGTCATTCATTTAGTCCCCCCTGATTTCAAAATTTGCCTTTCCTCAAGCTTACCAGAAAGTATAAATTGGGTCCAGTAGAGAACTGCTTGATGGCCATCTCCAAAGACTAGATCAAACAAAGCCTCACACTTGCTTTTGTGAGCTGATGAAGTCTAGATAAAACTCTATCCTTCTGCCCTGCAAGGTCTGGACTGAGAATAGGAAGTGGGCTGTGTGAAGGGAAGTTCAATTCCTTATTCTTTTAGAATAGCTGTGTTTGAATTGTTGTATTCTCATAATATTTTAGGGTCTTACCTTTAAAAAAATAATATTTCAGTGACAGGTAGGAAGAAGATAGTTGTTGGGAGGAGAGTGTATATTATATATGAGGAAGACTGGGTGGTACTTTTCTTCTCCAAAATGAAAAATTAAGGCAGCTGTTAATTAATAAATTGTCTATGTAATAGTTTTGGGCATGCCAAACAATACATATTACTTGATCTCTTTACATTTATAAAGAGATTTATAAACATTTCCAAACAAGCATATTGTATTGGAAGTAGACAGGAAAGATATTGTAAAATTGTAGAAAAATGCGGGGTGCCCCACTAGCATAGAGACACGCCGAGATCCATAATAAATTACGAGAGGCTTTATTCGTGGGGGGTCAACCCCCAGCCCCCGCGTGGCCGCGGGGGCCGGTGGCCGGCGGGAGAATGCCTCCCTCCCTCTCCGGGTCCTCTCTGAACTCCCTCTTCCGGGGCGGGAGGCCTGGTCCCCGGAATTGCAGGCTCCACCTTCTAGCTTCGGCCCTGCCCCCTGTGGGGTAGGGGGGTGACTCACACCTTACATTCCGACCTCTTTGACTAAGGGGTGCAGAAGGACGGAGTTTTTTGCTCATCTAGCGGCTTCAAGCTGATATTGGGCGACGTCAATCAAGGGCCCCAGTCAAAGGCCCCAGGTCGGGAGAGGTCGGAATTTGAGCCGCCGGAAGGGAGCAGGTGGCTGTTGGAGTTGGAGGTTACCCTGGAGAGCTCGGTGGCCGGTTTGCTTTGAGGAGACTAACAGGCAAGGTGCTATTAAAGAAAAAGAAAATTGTGAGAACGGAACCCAGGCTGGGCAGAAGCCTTTTTAGACACAAGGCAGTCACTAGATCTACTAACTTAAATAGCAACATTTTCCTGAGGAGAACGTCTATCGCCCCTTTAGCAGTTTTTTATTAGATCAGAGTTATTAATAGCAGCAACTCCCGAAGCAGACCCACACCACTCTTTTCAGCATTGAGTGAGTATGGATATGTCTGGTTAAACACCTGTCACTGCCTTGGGAGCATCAGTTACCCATTTTAGAAGTTTAATACTTAGGCAATTTGGCATCCGAGGAGGGAGAGCACCATAGTATGTAAACAAGTAGACCTGCTAAAATATAAACATCAAAGAGAGTTATGTCGAGAGAAACAAAGTTTAGAGGGTCCCAACACCGTGCAAGAGAATTTGTCCCTGGAGCTGTTGTAACAGAGCCCTTTTAGATATGGCCTAAGCTGTGGGCAGAGGCTGGAGGGCTTGCCTCATCATCCTGAACCGAGACTTGAGAAGGAAACTAAGGCCTGAAAGATCGAGCAGGCCACCAAAGAGGAAACTGGCTTACCCTGTACCTGCAGTTACCCTGGGCCAGCAAGGAAGATGGAGGAAGGAGGACGAGGAATTCCAGGAGCTGTCAGTCCTTGGTCAGACCAGATAGGGCCAGCGGCGGGTCCTTGTCCAGAAGGGTAGACCCCCTGTAGTGAGGTACCTGAGGTCCACCGCTTTTTAAAGGACATTCGCCTTTCAATGGCCATATACTCCACACCTGAAGCAGGCTCCTGGAGGTGGTTGTCTTTACTGTCGTCCTCTCCTGGGTGGCGCTTGCCACCCGGAGGGCTGACCTTCCTCCTCCGGCCTCAGGGCTGCAATCAGGGCCTGGGACTGTAAGTCCGCCATCTGACGAAGATGGAGAGCATGCTCTGCTTCGGCCTGTTCCTCTCTGGAATTAAAGACTTTAAATGCCATGTTCATCAAGTCTCGAATAGGAGTCTGTGGGCCATCCTCAACTTTTTTTAGCTTTTTTCTTATATCAGGAGCCGCTTGCCCAATGAAATGGGTGGCCAATATGATCGAGCCTGCCTCAGAGGATGGATCTAGACGGGTATAGCGCGTAAGGGCCTCTTGCAACCGATTAAGAAAAACTGCTGGGTTTTCATTTGGACCCTGGGTGATTTCCCTGAGCTTATCATAATTAACCGCCTTATGGGAAGCATCTCGCATACCATCAAGAAGACATTGTATCATATAATTTCTCATTTCTATTCCCTCCTTTACATTATAATTCCAGTGGGGCTCCTCAGATGGAATTGCAGCCGTACCAATAGGAAGCCCTGGATCTGTCAAATGACTCTGGTCAGCCCTCTCTCTGGCTGCCTTCAGGATCCGATCACGTTCGTCTGGAGTTAGAGAAGAGGTTAGAATGACATGCAAATCCCGCCAAGTTAGATCATATGCCTGCACAATATGCTGGAATTCCTTGATAAAACCAGAAGGATTGGAAGAAAAGGACCCCAATCTCTTTTCTAGTTGAGTGAGGTCAGGAAGGGAAAAAGGAACATGGACCCGTATCACCCCTTCTGCTCCAGCCACTTCGCGAAGTGGGGCCAGGAGAGAGGAAGATGGGGCTTGTAACCCAGCTGGGTCAGACCCCGGCCCCCATGTTTTATTGCAAGATGGCTGCTGTGGGTCTGCAGAATTGTAAGCCTGTGACCCAGAATGGCCACCAGGTGGCGCCTGTGAGTTGCCACGTGGTGTCCAAGATGTCGGCTGTGACTGGCGGGATACTCCAGCCTGCATGCCCTGGGCAGCAGTAGAGCCGGTAGAGGGAGAAAACAAAAAATGCAGCCGCCAGAAGGGCTGTAAATATTCGAGGTCACACCATTTTGCTGAACGCGTGCAATATTCACTGAGAGCCATCAGCGTCCTAGAGTCTAGCGTGCCCACGGCAGGCCATCGAATGTCATTGGCTAAATTATATGTCGGCCAGATCTTAGTACAAAGAGAAATAAGTCTCTCTGGGGACAGTTCCCCTGAGAATCCCAGAGCCTGCAGATTAGATAACACACGGCCCAGCGGGGATTGAGAATCGATCTCAATCTTAGATGGCTGACTTCCTCCCATGAGTTGTAAGTGGGCGAGAACAAAGGCAGGAAACTCCAGCGTCCCAGGGCCCTGCCTAGTTCGGTACAGAGCAGGTGTGACCGAGAAAAGACGTCTCTTGTCTCTTTCACACCTCGCAACCGTCCTGGACGGTCGGAGAACTGGAGGACACCGGTACCGGATTTTACAGCAGTCAGTCAGTCAGAACCCTCCGAGTTAGGCAGAACCCACTTAGTTCCTTAAGAGGAAGCTTACCGCCAAGAGAGGCTGCTGTGGAGATTTGGCCTGAAGATGGCTGCGAAAAGTTTTTTAAAAATGGCCGCCGACTCCTAGGATTGGTTAGGAATGGAAAGTGGGCGGGAGTAAAGATGGCGGGGCCTCCAGCGAGGCCATGAGGTGGGAGGGGTCAAATATGGCGGGGCCTCCAGTGAGGCCATGAGGGGGGAGGGGTTAAAGAAACATGGCGGCTCCTCAGTGATTACACGTGGGCCAAAGATGGCGGGCTTTCCCCCCACAGTGATGCCCTGTGGGTGCTTACCGAAATGGCCGGGTCCGGGCAGCGGGGTGGGCGGGCAGAGGGTGAAGGGCGCAATCAGCAGAGAGCCGGCGCAGGGGCCTGCGCCGCGTGGCAGGCAGGGGCGGGCGGGTCTAAGCACTCCAGGCGCAGAGAAGGAATGTGCAGCACAGGCTGGAGTTGGCGGGCCGGTGGGAGAGAGGTCCGCGGGGCCGCGGGCCTGCCCCGGTGATGGGAGCGCGCAGGCCGGCAGTGCGGCCCCATCCTGGGTCTGCGGGCGCGGTGGGCGCTGCGCCAGGCGCAGAGAAAGCCAAGGCGCGCCAAGTGGCACAGTCTGGCCGGGTCCGCGGACGCCGCGCGGGCGGGCGGCTGGCGGCTCGGGGCCGCGGGCGTGCTCGCCGCGCGGCTCGGACCGGGGCGCAGCTCGGCCGGTCGCACAGCCCGGGCTGGGGCGCGGCCGGGGCGGGCGGCGTGAGCGCCCAGAGGCGGCTCGGCGTGCCGCGGGCGGGCGGGCGGGCACCCCGGCCCATCCCAGCGGAGCCGTGTACCTTTTTTCAGCAGTTTGCAGAAGTCCGCGGGCCGGGCGGGCGGGCGCGCAGAGAGGGGATGGAAAGTCCGAGTCCAGTAAGCGCAGGTTCAAAGGCCAAAATAGGTACGTCGGGTTTCATCGGCACCAAAATGTAAAATTGTAGAAAAATGCGGGGTGCCCCACTAGCATAGAGACACGCCGAGATCCATAATAAATTACGAGAGGCTTTATTCGTGGGGGGTCAACCCCCAGCCCCCGCGTGGCCGCGGGGGCCGGTGGCCGGCGGGAGAATGCCTCCCTCCCTCTCCGGGTCCTCTCTGAACTCCCTCTTCCGGGGCGGGAGGCCTGGTCCCCGGAATTGCAGGCTCCACCTTCTAGCTTCGGCCCTGCCCCCTGTGGGGTAGGGGGGTGACTCACACCTTACAGATATCTACCAAAGTGTTGCAAGTAACCATTTCTAGAGAAAGGAATGGAGAAGTCTAAAGGAGAGCCACCACAATTTCTTTTCTTCTTTTCTCCCTCCCTTCCTTCATTCCTTTACTGAAGGTTGAACTCAGAGGCATTCTACCTCCAGAGGTACATGATACGGTGAAATATATTCAGTGTGTGAGGGGAGAAATAATTCCCCCAACACAACCACACAAACAGAAAAACCACGGTTCCTTGTCCTGAGCTAAGTATAGATTCACATTAGATAGGACTCTTGCTGAAGATTTAAAGAAGTTTATTAAACAGAATGAAATACAGGAGATAAGCTGGGCATGGTGGTGCACGCTTGTAATCCCCATGCTTGGGAGGCTGAGACAGGAGGATTGCACAGGTTCGAAGCCAGCCTGAGCTACTTAGTGAGGCTCTCAGCAACTTAGTGAGACCCTGTTTCCAAATAAAATATAAAATAGGTCTGGGAGTATAGCCCGGAGGTAGAAAGCCTCTGGGTTCCACTCCCAGTACCACCAAAAAAAAAAAAAAAAAAAAAAAAAAAAGAAAGAAAGAAAGAGAGAAAGAAAGAAATACAAGAGATAGTTATAGCCCTATGCCAGAGAATGGCACAGGGGGGTAATTTGACTGAATTTACCAAAAAACCCAGTGTGCTGAGTGTTCTTATCCAGACCAAGTCCGTGCAAGTCCTTTGATATGTAGATATGCTGCCATAGCCGTAGCTCAGTTTTCTGCTGTCTGCATCCCAGTCGGATCCAGAGGCAGGGGGGCGGGCAGCCTTGTCTGGGGGGGGGGGCACAGACCTCCACACCTTTTGTTACCCTCCCAATATGTGTTAAATTGCTTCTCTGTGATCTGGGATTTCCTCCCATCCTTGAGGCAGTTTGTCTCTCTTTAGAAATGCAAAGAATCCCTTTCTCTGGCTCCTGGCCTTTTGTTTACTTCTCTTTAGAAATGTAAAAAGACCTTCTTCCTCACAATTCTGGCTTTCTTTAGGATATATTTTCAACATTGGCAGTCTTTCCCAATACTGATACATTTTGAAACCTCTTCCCAATACTAGTACAGTACACTCCCATCCCTATTTTATTCTTTACTTTGAAACAGGGTCTCACTAAGTTGCTGAGCCTAACTAGGAACATTTGATTCTCCTGTCTCTGCCTCCCAAGTACTGGGATTACTGGTCTAAACAACCACACCCAGTGATGTTACTATTTTCTCTGTATACTTCTGAATTTGAGTCTGCTATGAACAAACATATATATTTGGATAATAAAAATAGAAAACTCCTTGGAAAAGCAAAGCAAAGGAGAATTATGGAGAACCTGAAAAACTTATTCTTATGAACCTGAGAGACCATAGATGTTTTCAAGCCAAGTAGTAACAAGGGAGTCTAGGAGAAAGGTACATCGGAACTATATGGTCTGAATTTACATTTGGCAAGAGATACCTAGGCTTAGTCTGAACAGGATTCCACATGTGTTTCAGCCTGGGGATCAGAATAGTAGCATCTGGATTACTGTCTCAGTGTTCCTAGCTCATGAAATATCACCAATGAGATGTTCTGTGCTAACCAAATCTGCTTACACTGTTTGTGTCCATGCTAGTTGGGCTTGGATTTCTTTCACTTGGATACTAAAAGTCCTCTTAGCCTTACTGGTTACCTATAATGTTTCTGTGTCATAGAATGCTACAGAGGTGAGAATTTCATTAAGGAACTGGCCAACAGGATCTGTAAGAATTCCACTTTTGCCTCTGTCAATCTTTTCTACATGGCAACCAGAGATCTTTTTCCTCCTTCCTTCTTTCCTTTCTCCTTCCTTCTTTCCTTTCTCCTTCCTTCCTTTTTTCTTCCTTCCTTTCTTTCTCAGATACAACCCAGGGGCATTCTACCTCTGAGCTTCCCCCAGCCCTATTTTATTTTTTATTTTGAAACAGAGTCTAGCTATGTTGCTGAGGCTTTCCTTGAAACTGTGATCCTCCTGTCTTCTCTTCTCAAATATTGGAATTATGGGCATGTACCACCACATCTGGATGAGATCTTTTAGAAACACAAATCTGTTGTGTCACAACTTCACTGTCTTTCCTACAATCTTTATAAGTAGAACTGGTGAGGGACAGCCCTCAGTTTCTGTCCAACTGTAAGCATAGGGTTCCCTGGGGATATACTTCCTTTTCATTTTACTACCGGAAAAGGCTGGCTTGAGAGAGAGAGTGGCTGACAAAGAGAAGAGCAGTGGAGATGGACCCCAGAGAGAGGGAGGACAGAATGACTGAAAAGAGGGCTAATAGTATTGAAGTCCCTCAATCCAGTCTCACCTCGAAGCCTGGTTGGCCATAGCTCTTTTCAAACTTGGTTACACGATTTATGCTCATGCTAGTTTGACTTGAATTTCTCTTGCTTGGAACCTCAGAATTCTAAATAATACTCTCTCCTTCAGTGTTGGGTTCCTAACAACATGTAACTAGGGCTCAGATTTGATCTGTGCTGGAAGCCCACTTGAACTTCTGTACTGGCAAGGTTTGTGTGGTTTTATGGGATCTAAACTTTCTAGTCTCTCTCTAACGAAGAATGCTACATAATTGAAGGAGAAGTAGTAGGAGGCAACTCAAAGTGTCATTCATCACATTTAACCCTTTTTTTTTTTGTACTGGGGATTGAACCCAGGGACGTTCTATCTCTGAGCTATATTCCCAAACCCATTTGTTTTTTTGCTTTGAAACAGAGTCTCTCAAGGTTGCTGAGGCTGGCCTGGAACCTGCAATCCTTCTGTTACAGCTTCCCAAGTACAATATTATAAGCATGCACCACTACACTTAACTCTTAATATATATCATCATTGTCACTGCAGTATTCATTAGAGGTGCGCCCCATGATTCCAGTTCTCCTTTCAGTCATCTTTCTCCTTGACAGTGAACATGGCCATGTGATTTGCCTTGACAAACAGGGTGTAAGTGGAAGAAAACTGTGCTGCTTATGGACATAACCTTTGAGAGCTGGCAGACAGCTTACATGTTCCTTTCTTGCTGTCCTGGAGATGTGGAGATAAAGCCTCGATCACTTGGATGATGACAGTGGGCTGAGACTCACTGCTCACCCACTCTGGTCATGTGCATGAGAAATAAACGTTTGTTAAGTCATTGAAATTGGGAGGGGGTTGCTTGTTATCACCATAAAGCCTATCCTATCCTGATTGATAAAACCACTAAAAAACAGAGTATTATAAGTTCTGGAAGGTTGACTCTGGACTTGAGAATTTCTAATGAACACAATTATAGGGAGTGTGGAAGGCAAGAATTCAACCGGTGTGTGGAAGAATCATTCTTTCTGCCTACTTCTGATTTAGTGGACCCCATGTTATTTTACCTGTAGGGTTTGGCAATTAGTCCTTTCAAATCCATCTTAAAGCCCCGTATAAGACTTTATTTTGCTTTATTTTTTTGAAAATAAATAGTATTGGTGACCTCTGATTCTTATTAAACTGTTTTCATTGTTAGGTTCTCAAGTACAATTCAATTTGAAAACACTCAACATACAGGATACAAAAACACACAAAACAAAACAAAACAACAACAAAACCCACAGCCACTAGATTTTTATTAAGAGAAACCATCCAGCCCTCAAAGCCACCCTTTTATTTATGGTGGCCAGCTGCATTTTTCTTTAATCTTTGTGCCAACCTCATTTTTTTTTTGCCTTTTTTAAAAATTTATTTTTATTGGTGCATTGTAATCATACATCACATTGGAATACAAGACTTGAGAGGATATACAAGCACACATCCAATTAGCCCTCATTCAGTCCCCATCCCATTCCCTCCCCCTCCCTCAATCCCATGCTTGTTTGGTGATTAACTTTGATACATGTGTTTATGTACCTCCTGCTTTTTAAAGAGGCTCCATCCTCCCCTATTCCATACCCTCTGATTGGTCACCTTAATTGCTTCACTATAGGGCCCTTTCTATTGCTCGATCACTTCCTGTTGCCCCTTTCCTCCTAGTTATTGCTGATTAGGGGAAGCATCTGGTTTTAATTTTCTGCGATATTTCTCTGTGCATGCCGTGTTGCAAGTAGCGATCCCACTCTTGACGGCCCCAGTTGTGGCCTGGGTACCCGGTGGACTGATCCAGACCTCGCTGGCTCAAGCAGCGGCCTTGCCTCATGGGAGGCCCCGATTCTGGTCTCGCTGGCCCCGACACTGGCCTAACCCCTCAGCTGGCTCCAATCCCGGCCTTGGAGGCCCCAGTACCAGCCTTCTTCACGGCAGGCTCCAATGCTGGCTGATGACCCCGGCATCGGCCTAACCTCTCGGCAGGCTCCGATCCAGGCCTCAGAGGCCTCAGTAGCAGCCTTACTTCACGGAAGGCTCTGAAGCCTGCCGCTGGCCCCGGCACTGGCCTAACCCCTTGGCAGGCTCCGATCTCGGCCTCTGAGACCCCGGCATCGGCCTTGCCTCGCGGCAGGCTCCAATGCTGGCCGCTGGTCCCGGCATCTGCCTAACCCCAGGGCAGGCTCCGATCCCGGCCTCGGAGACCTCAATAGCGACCTTGCTTCACGGAAGGCTCCGATGCCGGCCGCTGGCCCTGGCACCAGCCTAACCCCTTGGCAGACTCCAATCCCGGCCTCGGAGGCCCTGACACCGGCCTTGCCTCATGGCAGGCTCCAATGCAGGCTGCTGGTCCCGGCATCAGCCTAACCCCTCGGCAGTGCCAACCTCGTTTTTAAGAAACCAACTGTCTGGATTTTTAGGTCGGAGTTTTACTTGTAGAGCAAATGAGCTTCAGGTATATTTGTTACATTACTTGTTGGAAGTGAACTACAGAATTTAATATTTTTAGTGGATCCAGGTGTGGTGGTGCACACCTATAATCCTAGCTACTGACGGAGTGGAGGCAGGAGGATCACAAGTTTGAGGCCACTTCAGATATGTAGTAAAACTTTATCTAAAAAAGAAAATTGAACTAAGATATAGCTCAGTGGTAAAGCACCCCTGGGATCAACCCCCAGGATCTCCATCCATCCACCCACACACAAGAATTTCAATGGATTTGGGCTGAACTGAACTCATCTAGCATAAGGGGCAGATGTTTGCATTGCAATCTTATACTTATCTATATTGCATTTATAACTTTTATATCCTGTATGTGTGTGTAAAATCATTCCATAAGGCAACCTTGTGAAAATTAGAATTTCTCTATTTCTGGTAGCTGTACTAATCAAACTGGGATTACGCAGTTTCCTCAAATATGACACGTAGATTTTGGTATTTATCATATATTATTAGTATTATTAGTATTTTGGTAGTAGAGATGGAACCCAGGGCTTAGTTCATGCTGAGCACACTCTCTACCATTGATCCATACCCCAAGCCCTTGTATATTTAAGTAGATCTTAATGCCAGGATGTTGGGGACACCTTGATTACTTGGGCACCTTTGCAATACTGATGAGCAGATATTAACAATGTGTCACGAGACAAGACCCCACAGGTGAAATAATTAAATGAGATATTTGAAAATTAGTGGCATCAGGTTGTAATTTGTAGATAACTTTCTCTCTCTCTCTCTCTCTCTCTCTCTCTCTCTCTCTCTCTCTCTCTCTGTTTGAGAGGTTATATTTTTCATCACATGATGCCAAAGGCTATCCCAAAGTTGACAAAATTCCTTTTATTTTTGAGATAATCTAGCTATGTTGCACAAGCTGGTCTCAAACTCCTGGGCTTAAGCAATACTACTGCCTCAGCCTCTTGAGTAGCTGGGACTACAGGCATGTACTACTATGCCTGGCTGCAAAGTTGATAAAATTCTTGTGATTCTATATGCCCAAACAGTCCTTGGTTTCATTATCCAAGGAATGCAGGGATGTCACAGCTAGTAAGGGGAGAGGAAATCCCCAAAGTGGTAACACTATTGATCATTATGCAGAATGATCTTGTGCAGAGACCTGGCGAGAATTATAGGACCGCAGCCTTTATTGACCTTCTCTTGGTCTGTGACTCTAAGTAGCATGAGCTCAATATAGACACTACACTATCGATGTTCCTACAAAGCTTGCATTTTAATACCCCTTAAGAATTCAGGATTGATAGAAATAGTGCCGTATCCTAATGATCTGAAACTGTAGATAAAAATAGATGGCTGCCCTCCTGGAACAGAAGGGTAAGTACCCTCCTGAGTGCTGATGAGGTGGTTTTAATGTCAAGGCCTAAGAATGGCCTCAGTAATTGGTTCTGAGTAATTAACCATTGTCGGTGCTTTTAATGCAGAGTATTGCAGAGCAAACGACATGCTTATTGGTGGATATTCCCCAAATTCAATTGATTTAAATAAGTAAAAAAAAAAAAAAACCACCACAAGGAAACAAGTCAAATTCACCTATCAAATGTAGCCAGTTAGTTTGGGGAGAGATAAATTCATTCTACCAAATTCACTAGAAAGCTATGTGATTCACTGATATGTTAAGAGTGTCTTAAATAACCATGGGGGTTACTGTTAATATCTACTTTAAATATTTTCTAGTCAGAATAATATCACCCATGCTTTATAGTATACAACTTGGGACAGGGGGCAGGCTACTTTCTGAAGGAAAAAAAAAATAACGTTGCCAGTAGATTCATCTCCATGAGGATCTTGGCTCGGCACCTCAAATTTTAAAATAGGGCAACACCATTACTACCTGTGTAAGTATGTTCTCACACAGTGGTGTTCTAGAGATGGTTCTGACATGCTTGTGAAACTATGTGCCCATTTCCCCACGTATTATATCTATGTTCAGTCTTGTCAAATTGGTGTCTTGAAATTGGTAATTGAGGGAATGTTTACACCAGTTGTTCTCAATGAAAGCAATTTTGCTCCCTAGGGGACATTTGGTAATGTCTAAAGATGTATTTTGTTGTCACAACTGGGGGGTGGGGGGGGTTTGCTGCTGACCTCTAGTGGATAGAAGCCAGGAATACTGCTAAATATCTTACAATGTAAAGGACCCATCCCTTCTCCCTTAACAAAATAGTGTTAAGGCTGAGAGATCCTGACTTATAAAGTTGGCAACTACCACAAGTCTGGCCAGCTGTCCTCTTTTTTTTGGGGGGTGGGTGGGTGCCATTTTACTAGCCACTAAGCCCCAAAGTGAATCATTATACCTTTATCATTGTACAATTTCTCTTATCAGAGGCCAGCTGGGGAAATTGATGTACTTGGAAGACTGAAATCAATGTCCTCCCCGACTAATTCAGATAGACTATGGGTTAGCAAATGCTTTCTCTAAAGGGCTGGAGAGTAAATGTTTTAGGCTGTGTAGGCCACGTGGTCTCTGCTGGAAGTATTTATCTCTGCCACTATAGTGTAAAGGTATCCACAGACAGTACTTACAGGAATGAGTATTTCTGTGGTCCAATAAAACTTATTTTTAAAGTGGAAGAGAGTTGACTGGCTTAGACCCATCCTAGACATTGTCTTAAATAAGCCCTTAATCTGATTGCATTGGTCATCTGTTTAAAGTCAAAAGGCTCCTTCTCCAGCTCTGGTGGATACACTGTGCCAATATCAAAAGGTCTTCAAGAGCTGGGTGGTGGCGTACGCTTGTAATCCCAGCTCTTGGGAGGCTGAGACAGGAGAATCGCACAGGTTCGAGGCCAGCCTCAGCTACTTAATGAGGCTCTCAGCAACTTAGACCCTGTTTCCAAATAAAGTATAAAAATAAGTCTGGGAGTATAGCCCGGAAGTAGAAAAGCCCCTGGGTTCCACTCCCAGTACCATAAAAAAAAAGTTCAGATGCTAGAAGCTTAGATTTATATTTTTTATCTTATCCATAGAGTTTCTGCACAAGAACTTTAATAAGTTCCTTATTAAAGGATACGTCTGTTAACACCAGTGTTCCTCTGCACATGAGCCAAAACTGTGGACCAAATGACAGAGCAGAACCCAAGGAGCCTCTGAAGAATCATGACTAAACTATGGTTCTTGCACAGAAGTTCTAAGGTCCCCAGAGGCCAGAGTGTCCATCATCTACTTCTGGTTTTGGCTCTGCCCCATCTGCCCATCCAATATCGTGGTGCATTCTGGGCCACCCCTTCAGGAAGTGAGCACTGGCGGGATAGGGGATGTGCCACTGTCCCAGAATGCACTTCGAAAATAACCACTCCTTCAGTTTATATTGGAGAAGAATGAGTAGTTCTTCTGCTTGAAATCTTGTGTGATCTCAAACATTTGTGAATAAAGTTATCTCATTTTATGGGAGCGATATCACTGCCTTAACTCTTTTTTTTTAAATTTTCTTAACGTGAAACTTCAGGGTTAAAATGCCCCAAATCAGTCATGCCCTTTCCGTCTTGCTGTTGGTTTCTTCTGGAAGCTCTTACCAATAAAAGAGGTAGCACGGGGGCCTATGAACAGCACCGCGGGAGAGGATAGGCCTTGTGGCTCCCTGAAAAGTCTTTCAGTTGTGGACTGAAAATATGGCTTTTGGCCATATTTAGTGTTCTTAGAGTTGTAACAGGAGCCGAGAGAGGACGCTGTGCTCCAGATACTTGTAGGGTCAGACTCACTGCCAGTGGTCAGGCCAGGGCTGGCGTCCAGGGGATGGAGGGCAGCCCTCTCTGCTGTTGGAGCCTGGCTAAACTAGTATGTTAATCTTCCTTTGTCACTAGGTGGCAGAATATAATTAAGATGTCAGGATTTCTTCCATAACGTTGGGAAGCATTTCCAGATCCTTCTTAATGACCTCTTTCATTACTTTGCAATATTTGCTAATGCCATTTGGGGCTAAGGCAATGAAATAAAATTTTCTTCTGCAAACACTTCCTATATTTATCCAGGATTTTACGTTTTTCATTTCACAGGCTTGCTTCTTAGGCAGAAGCATCCTCAACATAAAGCACTTCATATATATATATATATATATATATATATATATTTTATTGGTGCATTGTAGTCATACATCACAATGGAATACAAGACTTGTGAGGATATACAGGCACACATCATCCAATTAGCCTTTATCCAATCCCCATCCTATTCCTTCCCCCTCCCTCGATCCCATGCTTGATTGGTGATTAACTTTGATACATTTGTTTACGTACATCATGAGTTTTAAAGAGATTCCATCCTCCCCCATCCCATCCCCTCTGATTGGTCATCTTATTTGCTCCTCTATAGGGCCCTTTCTTCAACTAGATCTCCTCCTATTACCTATTTCTTCCTAGTTTTTGCATATTAGGGAAAGCATCTGGTTTTTTTATTTTTTGTGATATTTCTCTGTGTATGCCACATTGCAAGTTTCAATCCCACTCTTGAAGGCCCCGGCATTGGCCTCACCCCTCGGCAGGCTCTGATCCCGGCCTCGGAGGCCCCAGCACTGGCCTTGCCTCACAGCAGGCTCCGATTCTGGCCTCACTGGCCCTGGCATCGGCCTCACCCCTGGGCGGGCTCCAATTCCAGTCTTGGATGGAGGCCCTAGCACTGGTCTTGCCTCACGGAAGGCTCCAATCCTGGCTTCCCTGGCCCCGGCACCAGCCTATCTGCCCGGCAGGCTCCTATCCTGGCCTCAGAGTCCCAGGCACTGGCCTTGCTGTGCATCAGGCTCTGGTCTCTGTCACTATGAGCAGGTCGTCTACAGATGTTCCCATTTTTTTTCCCTTTCTTTCTTTTTTTTTTTTTTTGGTGGTACTGGGGTTTCTGGAAATCCCTCTACCTATGGGCTACACTCCTGGAGACCTTACTCTTTTTTTAAATCTATTTTTTTTTTTTGAAACAGGGTCTCTTAAGCCAGCGAGTCTGGCCTCTAACCAGCATGATCCTCCTGTCTCTGACTCCCAAGTGCTGGGATTACAAGCATGCACCACCATGCCTGGCGTCCATTTTATTTTTTTAATATGAGAAAGCAGAGCATGTCTTTTGCAAAAGCTGGGGCCCCAAATACCTAGTGGCAAAAAATTTTTCCCTCCAAAGGCAGAGGTCCACAGCTTCACTTCGGAAAGCAGGCTCTGCTGTTCCATGTGCACCCTGGCCTCTCACTCTGTGCCAAAGAGCACGGTGGCCATGAGGGCTGATGACTTCCAGAACATGCAGTGTGTAGGCCCATCCCGGCTATGCGGGGCTCCCTCTGATACCCCGATACCCCCCAACCCCTTTTGCCACTTAGCATGTTGTCCAGTCTTCTCGAGCATGTGTGGCAGAAGCAGCTAGTTTACTTTTTAGGAGATTTCCTCAAAAGCTCAAGGTGGACTGGGCTGGATCTGTCTGCCCCTCAAAATTCTACCTTTGGGGCAATTTCTTCAGGAGATCAAGTTGGGTTGAATTAGATATCTGCCTCTCCAAAATAATAGCCTCCACCTCTGCCGCTGGCACCAGTGCCGGGGCCGCTGCGCTGTGGCGCCGCTGCTCCACCACTCCATTGGCACCACCACACCATCGGTGCCACTGTGTGGCCACCTTCTGCCTGGTTTTCTGCTGAGCTACCTCCCCACATGACATGATGCTCAGAATTCCTAAGCCTTTGCGGCAGGGACAGTCCCCCTTCGCAGGGATATCGTTTCCCAAAAATTCCAGGTGAAGTGGATAGAGTCCATCTGCATCTACTGAGTCCTGGCTGCTTTTGCCACCATCTTGGACCCTCTCCAATATTTTATTTATTTATTTATTTTTGGAAAGGGTTGTGAGATCGAGAACTCAGCAGCAATGAATTTTAATCTCACTTCCAAGAGCGGAGGCCCGCAGCCCCACCGCGAAGAGTAGGATCTGCTGTTCCGGGCGCACCGCGGCCCCCAGCACAGCATAGGAGTGAGGCGGCCTGGCATGCTGAGTTCCCGGGACGCACGGCTGGGCTCCCCACCCGGCACTGCTCAGCTCCCTCCACCACGCCCGGGTCATTTTTCTTACAAAATATGATGTTAAGAGTCCCCAATATGCACGGCTGAAGTGGTCTTTTCTCCAATCCCTTCTGGGATGATCCTCCAAAAATTGCTTTTCTTGTGTGGCTGGCACCTTGTCATCTTGCTTCCAATTCTGCCATTATCCACTTTCTCTCCTGTATTCTAGATAGGAAGTTGTGGCTGGAAGTGTCTCCTTAAGTTATCCCAATCCGATATTAAACCAAAATCTGGTGTCTAGGGTTTCCCCGAGGAAAGCTTATCCTTATCGGCGGCCACGATCACCAGTGCAACCACGGTTGCCACATCTTAACCGTCCGTCACATTCTTTCTTAATGACTACTGTTTGGACAACCCACACTCTTCTTCTTCTTTTTTTTTTGGTGGTACTGGGGTTCCTGAAAACCCTTCTACCTCCGGGCTACACTCCCAGGCCTATTTTTTTTTAAATAGTTTTATTTGGAAACAGGGTCTCTTAAGCCAGTGCGGCTGGCTTTGAACCTGTGTGATCCTCCCGTCTCTGCCTCCCAAGCGTGGGGATTAAAAATGTATGCCACCACACCCGGTGCCACGCTCTTCATTTTTACATATGATTCTGTTACTGTTCAGAGGATAGAAATAAATAGCCTCTTGTCATCTGTAAAATTTCACATAATTTTATTATAATATGTAATGTGATAATCCATTTTATAAAATAAAAATCTGAGTCTATACCTATAATAAATAGCTTTATTGATTTTCCTAATTAAGAAGAAAATAAGCACTCATTTACAAAATTCTAAAAATATAGCAAATGACAAAGACAAATAGACAGTAATCCCATTATCTAGAGAGATCAATTAAAAGGAGGATATGATGTTCCAGAAGATAAATGAATCTTATCAAACTGATGATGCAAAATTCTACAAGATCACATGAATATAAGCCTCATAAAATATAATCCTTGTTTACCTGAAGCCCTAGGTCATTGCTTAAAACAATGCATGCTGATGTTATTAATATTTTATTATAGCAAGTTTTAAGCATATAGAAAAAAAGAATTTCATAATAAAACTTATGTATCAATACCTAGCTTAAAACATTATCAATACTGACTAATCTTATTTCTTCAATACATATGGTCCCTTCTCCCCTCTGATTATTTTGAAACAAATCCCCAATATTATTTTATTTTGCTTTTGCACCTATTTCAGTGTGAATCTCTATTGGAATAGAGTGAATGAACCAATCAGGACTATTGTGCAATTTTGATGATCAAAACAAATAATGAAATTATTCCTATGAATCATAGTGGGGTGGACACAGTTACCCACAGAAGCAACAGCTTGGTCAGGAGAGGAGATGGTCTGAATGCAGTGGGCCAGAATGCCTGCCTGTGTACTCTGAGATTTATTCTGTTGGGGAAAAATACAACCCTGATCAAGTGTGGATTTCTCTTCAGTCTTCAGATGAGTGTATACAAAGAGTTTCAGTGGACAGATAGCAGCAGACCAAATCTGTGGATGCTTTATGCAGGAGTCTCCTCCAGGGCCAGTCTCACTGGTGCTGTGCTCCCCTTTAAGTCACCAGTGTCTACAGCTGAATCTCCTGTGCTGGGAGCCTGCTCTCCTGGAATCTTAGTTTCACGTTCCATTTCTTGCCCTTCCAGGGCCAGGCTCAGCCTTCACCATCTCCTCAGTTGCACACAGGCCTTCCTCATTTCCCCTAATGAGCACTGGCCCACAGAGCCCCTTTCACCCCTCTGTCTTAGCTGGATTGGGGGTACCCTTTTTGCAAGGGTTGCTGTATTTCCTTCCCTCCTCACTTCTTCTTCAAGCGCCCATTGTTATAGGATGGTCCTTGTCAATTCCCCTTTCCAGAGTGCTACTACCATAAAACCCATCTGGTTGGCCCCACTTCTCTTTCCCCACTTCCCCTGTCATGGTGCTCCTCATGTGTCAGGTGGTGCTCCATGTGCTGTGGATACGAGAAGGTGAGCTGCCTTGGAAGAGCTCACAGATTGGCTGGGGTCTAGGCGCTTCCTCTGAGGAGAAACATAAATGAGGACAAGGGCATCATATGAGCCAGAAAAAAGGATAGTCATGGGTAATAAAGGAACACTGAAGAGGGGTAGGATGACTCTGATTGGGATCGTCAGAAAGGCTTGCCCAGGAAAAACATTTGCTTTCTGTGTATTCACTTTAATTTTGGATCAGGTTATATATAAATATAGTTCACACACAGATTATTCACAGGGATATATATCTTCCCCTAACCCCATTATGTTTTTACCCATCCCCATGTTATCCAAAGGTAATTACTACTACTATTAGTTTCTTCTGTGCTCTTCTAGAATTTCTGTATCGTACTAGAGCAAACCCAAATATGTTTTTTTTCTTTCTCCTTTTTGGTAGCATATTATATTTATTTACTGGTGTACACTTTGTGTTTTTAAACTACTTAATTTATCATTTTGTGCTTAAGAAAATGGACTCTGTGTCGGGTGTGGTGCCGCATGCTTGTAATCCCCGCGCTTGGGAGGTGGAGACAGGAGGATCGCGCAGGTTTGAAGCCAGATGTGCTGGCTTAAGAGACCCTGTTTCCAAATAAAAAAGTATAAAATAGGTCTGGGAGTGTAGCCCGGAAGTAGAAGGGTTTCCAGCAACCCTAGTACCACCAATTAAAAAAAGAAAGAAAGAAAAAGAAAATGGACTCTGTGATCAGAATGTCTGTGTTCAGATTCTAGTTCTTTTACTAGCTGTGTGAATGTGGCAAATTACTGAGCCTTTCTGGGCCTTAGTTTCTACATCTGTGTCTGATGCTTTTGAAATGTTGCAACTTTGTCATGTACTAAACTTTCTCATACAAGTTATGCCATACTTACTCAACTTTCTCAGATTCTAAATCTCTTTTGGACATTCTATTCTTTTTTGGTGTGTGTGTGCCATCTGTTCACATATCTATTCTGCAATGTTAGTTTTTGAGCTTTTACTGATGCTTACTATCATATATACTATATATACACACACACACACACACACACACACTACATATGTACTGTGCTATATATACACTATACTATGCGATGTATATACATATGCATATGTATATATACTACACATACATATAGATACTATATAATACTAAACATAAGTAGCCGGGCGTGGTGGCGCACGCTTGTAATACCCGTGCTTGGGAGGCTGAGACAGGAGGATTGCACAGGTTCGAAGCCAGCCTCAGCTACTTAGTGAGGCTCTCAGCAACTTAGTGAGACCCTGTTTCCAAATAAAATACAAAAAAGGTCTGGAAGTATGGCCCAGAGGTAGAAAGCCTCTGGGTTCCACCCAAATATCACACACACACACACACACACACACACACACACACACACACACACAAACCCCATAAGTAGATGGGGAATTGAAAGATGATAGCACTTGCTTTGTCTCCTCTCATGGTGAAAGGAACAAAGACGTTCCCTGTGACTTCTTTAATAAGGGCACCAACCCATTTGGTAGATGACTCCCACCTCTTAATACCACTGCACTGAAGATTAAGCTTCAGCATATGAATTTTGGACCGATGTAGATATTCAAATCATATTACAACCCTTACAAGGCAGATATCCTATTTTTAGAAATGAGGATCCTGAACCTTGGAGAAGTTAAGTCACTTTTTAAGGGCTATATAGCAAATAAGAGTAAAGAGTCAAACCATGGTTCATTTGTGTTACACATTCTGTAGTTACTGGTGGTTTTTGAAACCATGAGCGGGGTACAGTGGCATCTGCGTATAATCTCAGTACTTGTGAGGCTGAGACAGGAGGATTGCAGGTTCCAGGCCAGGTTCAGCAACTTAACAAGACCTTCAGCAACTCAGTGAGACCCTGTTTTAATCTAAAAAATAAAATGACTGGGGTTTAGCTCAGATGTAAAATATCCGTGGGTTCTATCCCCAGTGCAAGGGCAAAACAAAACAAAACTCAACCAAACAATAACAAAAAAATCTACCATGGGGAAAAAAATTCTTCATGATGATCAATGTAAGCTAGAAGAAAAGACCTGAAAAAGAAATCGAGGTGAGGTATGGTGGCCCATACCAGTAAACCCAGTACTTGGAAGGCTGAGATAGGAGGATCATAGGTTCAAGACCAGCCTCAGAAATCTAGTGAGACTCTCAGCAACCTAGTGAGACTGTTTCAAAACAAAAATTATAAAAAGGGCTAGGGATGTAGCTCAGAGGTAGAATGCCTCTGGGTTCAATTCCCAGTAATACATACACACACAAAAGGAATAAAAAGCAGAAGGGAGAGGAAGAGGAGGAGAAGGAGGAGAAGGAAGAGAAGGAAGAGGAAGAAACTGAACTTCCATATTAGGAAATGGCTATATAATTTTACACACACACACACACACGCGCACGCACGCACGCACACTCATGACTATGTTTATTTCACCAAATACATAGCAGAGGTTCCCAAGTATCAAGCATCGTGCTGAATGCTGAGGATTAAATGACAAATGGAATCTATTCCCCTGCCCTTAACTCTCTTCTGGGAGTTGGCCAGCAGGTCTTTCTGGTCTGGTCCCTCCTCATTTGTTGCACCCTGAGGACTATCTGGTCTGTTGCTTCATCCCATGCTGGTTTATGCCAGCCTTTTTGTTTCAGAACTGATAATGCATTTATGATTAACCAGTAGTGGCTTCCTGGAGTGTTGTTTTAAAGATTATGAGGCGCTATCTGGAGTCAGTGGCAAAAAGTGCTGTGATTAGTCATACCTGCCATGGAGGCAGGAGGGAGAAATGAAGGCAAACACATCATATATTTGTCATTTCTGAACTTGTCCAGGATGATCGGTTTCCCTCTGCCGTTGTTACAAATGACATTAACTATATTTTATGGCTTTAACTCACCATTTCTTAAATTGCTGCATAAACTATTCCCCTCTCGGGAAGTCCTGGAGTAGGCAATCCATTTAACCGGTTGAATCACTGTTTCTCAACCGTGTTTTGTGTCCAAGGACCCTTGTCTTTTCACTGCTAATTGCACAACCTACACCTTAGTGCAGGAGGTATTGCTTGTTACAGTTCTGTAGAAGTGTTCTCTGTCATTGCTCCTAAGGGCCCTTGATGACCAATGTCATTGTGGTGACTTTTTATTGAGAAGGGAAACCCCTCGGTTGAATGCTACTTTGTCCTCCGAAGGCCCTCTATTTAATAATTTTGTTCTCATCTGAAATTCCTCTTTCTGACATGGCAGAGTTAAGGATGGTTACTGGTTGCTGTCTGGAGTTTTAATCTTGAACTTTTCAAGGTTGCACAGAAATAAGTTCTTGCATCTCTGGGGCATATTTTATGTAGTTGTGTTCATTCTATTTGTTGGCTGAAAGCCATGCTCATTAATGAAATATTTCCTCTAAGAAGTTAATCCTCAAATGGCTTTTCCCTCATGGGAAATGCACTTGGGTTGCTCAGCAGATTTCTCTCTGTTCACTTGTGGTTATCTGTCTGGCCACAGAGGTTTAGAGGTGGTGGAGGTAGGGTATAGCTTGGCATGGTCATGGAGAGTATTGCGTTGAAGTCACCAGCTCTGGGTGCAAGTCCTGGTCAAAGGCTGAGTTGCTATGTCACCTTGAGCCCGTCATATAAACTCTGAATGTCGGTTGACTCAGTACTAAGTGAAGACTGTGATAATAATTCTGTCCTCCCTCCTTTAGGGCGCTGTTGGGGGGGCTACCTGGGATGATATGTGGAAAGCTCCTTGGCAAAGCATTGCTGTGAGATATCTGGCTTTGCAGTTTCCCCCGCTGGTTTCCTCGTTGCTCTTGTCTTAGCCAGATGCCATGTGTGATATACAGTCTCTCCGGCAGCACGCAGTTGTGCTTTTTATGTAAAGCTAGTAGAGAAAGCATCTGATTCCAAATCCAGCTCCTCTCATTTCCCCCCTTCACCACTCTTCTTGTTAATTGTATAGGCCTTAAGCACAGTGTTGATTCTAATTCATAAATTACACTTCTATGTTCATGTCTTTATTTTATTGTACTGGGAATTGAACTCAGGGGTATTCTACCTCTTGCTGTGTTGCTGAGGCCTTCCTTGAACCTGTGATTCACCCACTGCAGCCTCCCAAGTACTAGGATTGCACACTTGATCCACCATGCCTGGCTTTATTTTTTATTTTGAAACAGGGTCTTTCATATTGTGGAGGCTGTCCTTGAACCTGTGATCCTCCTGTCTTAGCCTCCTAAATACTGGATGTTACTGTCTTGTTAACATGTTTGGGAAGAGAAGAGAAAATGTATTCTCCTCTCCCATAAATTTAAACCAACTTCTTTTTTGGTTGAATTAATGCTCCAGCTTGCTTAGACTCTGGGAGCCTAAGAGAAAAAGGTAGAGTGTTAGAATCCCATTATTTATTTAGCAAAATGCAGAGGGTCTGTATCTATACTCTGTGCCTTAAGTTGGCTAAAGACAAGGAGGAGCTATGCGGTGGGACCCCATAGCATCAATTTCCCGCTGTCTCCTGTCTACTCGCTCCCTTCTCTTCTCTTCTCTAACCCCATACTCTCTTCTAAGAAGAACTTGCTGCTCATGGCCAGGGGTGACTCAGCAGACACCTTCCATCTGGCAGCTCCTTCAGGCTCTGCCCCATCTCACTTGAGTCCACCCCCTTCCCAGGGCTGCCTTCCTCTATTGACTGAGTGGGTGGAGGGGTGAAGCCCTGACCACTGTGGGCCAATGGGAGACCCTGAGGAAATGACTGCTTGGGAGCTCCCAGCCTTGTTGATTGAGGCTTGCCTCACAGGTCAAATCCTTCACCTGCCCAACCCTGCTTCCTCTTCTCTCCTGTCACGCATAGTGATTCCTAATAAACACATTTAACAAACGCCTAAAACAATAGCAGTTTTATTGAGATTTGTGTACCATACAACTTACATAGCATCTCGTTTGTTCATTTAGAGTGTGTAACTTAGTGGTTTCAGTATTTTCACAAAGTGGAGCAACCATCCCATCATCTAATTCCAAAACAATTTTATGACTCTCAGAAAGACACACCATCATGCCCAGTCACTCCCTGTCCTTCTACCTCCAGCTCCTGGCAGACATGATCTACTTTCTCTCTCTCTCTCTCTCTCTCTCTCTCTCTCTCTCTCTCTCTCTCTCTCTCTCTCTTTTTGTGTGTGGTACTGGGCTCCTGGAAACCCTTCTATCTCCAGGCTACACTCCCAGACCTATTTTTATACTTTTTTATTTGGAAACAGGGTCTCTTAAACCAGCGTGGCTGGCTTTGAACCTGCGCGATCCTCCTGTCGCCGCCTCCCAAGTGCAGGGATTACAAGCGTGCGCCACCACGCCCGGCTCTACTTTCTATCTCTATGGTCTTGCTTATTCAGGATGTTTTATATATGTGGAATCATAGATGTGTGGCCTTTTGTGCCTGGCTTCTTTTACTTAGCATACTTGTTTCAAGGTTTATCCACATTGTAGCATGTATTAGTACTTCATTCCTTTTTTTAGGAGTAATATTCCAAATTTAATACATATTCAGATTCCAGTTTTGTTTATCTATCCATAGTTAATGTACACTTAGCATAATAATAAAAATTCTCAGGGTTGGGATGTAGTTCATGTAGTCCATCTCAGCATCTGTGTCTGGGGGCAAACTACCCACACTTAAAACCTTAGGGTCTTAACTTCTACACCAATGGGGGTTTTAAAGAATTTTTCCAATAAACATGGTTCTGTCCAAAGAGAAATTTCATCACCAGATGCCAAGATAATAAAAAGCCCTCCATGTTATAATAATAAATACTGTAGGACAATCTGTTGCTTGGTCTTGTAGGCTTGTTCAGGGTTGAAATTTAGTGTTGTGAAAAAGAAGATAGAAGGACCAGGTGAGAGGCGAGGCCAGAGGAACCTGGGGCCACACTGGAAATGGCACTCATGTCCTGCTGAGATATTCTGGCTTTTTTTTTTAGAGCCTGGAGACTACTGGTAGGCCGGTGGGGATTGATCAGGAGCACCCCCACTTCCTTTGTGGATTACAAATTGTGAGCCGCCCATCTAAGACATTTTGAGTTGGTTAGAGTCCGGGAGGAGGGAAGTTGCTGAAGGTGAAGGGATGAATTATGTGTTGAAGAAAGAATATTAGAGGTGGAGGATACACAAATGAAACTCAAAGGAAGGTGGGAGGGAAGCATTGCAAGGTAGTGTAGCTGTGGAAAAGAGTGTGGTCTTTGGAGTGTGACACACCCAGGTTTTGATTCCTTTTTCATCTCTCAGCAGATTAGTGACTTTGGGCAGATGATGTAACTTCCCCGATTTGCTCTTTTCTCACCTTTCAAAAGAAGCGTGGTGGTCCTCACCTCCCCACGTATGGTGTGAAGTTGAAGTGAGGTCATCTCTCTAGAGCAGCCAGTTCCCCTTAGCTCATTTTCCCTCTTGTTTCCTTGGTGGGCCTAAGAGGAAGGGCCCAAGATACAGGTCCGGAGTGGGCTCGTCAGGTAACACCGGGCAGAGGCAGGGAAGGCCAGGAGAACCTGGGACAAGTGAGTAGGAAGAAGAGAAAGGAGGAGGACCAGAACCCATGGAGTTGCAAGGCAGGGCCAGGCAGATACATGCCTTACAGACTCAATTTCTCTGGAGCATCATCATTGTGGAAGGGTCAAAACGATCTCTGCCAGCTGGGTGTGGTGGCACATGCTTGTAATGCCAGTAGGTGCGAGGCTGAGATAGAGGACTGAAGGCTTGTGGCAGCCTCAGTTATTTAGTGAGGCCCTCTGAAACTTAATCAGATCCTGTTTTGAAATAAAGAATAAAAACTAGGGCCTGTGGTTGAAGCTCAGGGGTAGAATGCCCCTGGATTCAACCCCAATTACAGCAAATGAACAAAAAACAAAACAAAACCTTTCCCCTCCACCAAGTGAGGCTTTTCCATTCAAATGGTGGCTGCTGGGTCCATTTGGTTGGTGGAGCCTGACAAACTTGCACTTAACCTGAAACCTCTGATGGTGGGTCAGGAAAAATAAAGCCAACAGCTGCGGGTGGCAGACATGTCTGCCCAGCACTTAAGAGTCTGTAAGCAGCTGCCTCTTTCCTTCTTGTTTTCTTTATCTGTTCAGAGACTCCCCTTGACTGGCACATATCTTGATTTAAAACATCATTTTGCGGCCGGGTGTGGTGGCGTACGCTTGTAATCCCCGCGCTTGGGAGGCAGAGACAGGAGGATCGCGCAGGCTCGAAGCCAGCCTCGCTGACTTAGGAGACCCTGTTTCCAAATAAAAATATAAAAAATAGGTCTGGGAGTGTAGCCCAGAGGTAGAAGGGTTTCTAGGAACCCCAGTACGACCAAAACAAAACCAACAACAACAACAAAAAAACCATCATTTCGCTAATTTTCAGTTCCAAGTGATAAGTGCTTAAGGTCCGTTACATCTGCAGCTCTTTGCCTCCATGATGCTGGGCTGCTTCTGAGCTGTCCTGGACACTGGCCGTCTCAGAAGCTCATCCCATTCATCTCACGGTCCTTCCACTTATCAGCCACGAGGAGGCAGTTCCAGCCTCGGGGAACTTGAAAACAGCTGTAGGAGACCATGCTTTTGACCTACAGGACACTGCTGGCCTCCAGAAACAGGAAAATGGTACTGTCACAGGTGTCTAACCAGCTGGGGGTCTCTAATGGCCCCTCCACACTGAAAAATACAAAGATAACTGAGTCATGTGATAAGGAGCCTGGAGCTAGCGGAGAAGCTGAGCGCTTTCTTCCTTTGATGCTTAGCCAGGATTCGTGGGTATTTGATTGTCCTGCACTCCTTTATTTGGTGAACATTTGCCCAGAGTTTTCAGTTACTCTGAAATTTATGAAACGGCCTTTAAAAAGTTGTTTGTGGATTCAAGATGATAAAAGAGCAGCAATTCCACATGGTTCCAAGGTGACATATGGCAGGCACTATGCCAGGGGCTGGAGAGGCAGAGATGAGGCACAGTTTCTGGTCTAAAGGAGGTTATAGAGTCCAAGGAGGAGGTGGACACAAATAAAAAGAACACAAGCCATGCAGGTTCTATGACAGATGTGCACAGATAACTACATCCCAAGAGTGAAGGACTAAAGCAAAGGCTCCCCAGAAAGGCCTCCTAGACCTTTGACCTTTGAGAAATGACGAGAAATGAGAAAGACGAGAGAGAGGAAGAGAGAGAGAGAGAGAGAGAGAGAGAGAGAGAGAGAGAGAGAGAGAGAGAGAGAGAGAAGAGGGAAATAGAGATTGATTCAAAACTTGATAATTCATGATAGGGATACACAGCATTGTAGCTTTGTACTATTTCAATCTAGCTTAAGGTCTAACCATATAACAAGCCTTTTATCCCACATCCCTCTTCATACAGTTAATCTTGGGTCACCTGTGTATCGACTGAGTACCATCCCATATTTGATGACCACATTAAGTAGCAAAGAACATATAGCCGGGTGTGGTAGCACACGCTTGTAATCCCAGCATTCGGGAGGCTGAGACCTGGAGGATCGCGGTTCGCGGACAGCCTCAGCTACTTAGTGAGGCCCTCTGCAACTCAGTGAGACCCGGTTTCAAAATAAAGAATAAAAAATAGGGCAGGGGCTGTAGCTTGGAGGTCAAATGCCTCTGGGTTTCATCCCTAGACCTGCAAAAAAAAAAAAAAAAAAGTAGCAAAGAACAATGTGCTTTCAAATGGCAACCCCACTTTTCTTCCCCTTCACGGGCATAGACTGTCTCCTAAGAGCTTTGCTGGGCAATAAAGGGACCTTAATACACTGTGTTACTGTGAGGTTTGCATGATGCAGTGCATGTCACCTTTGCACACTGCCCTTTATATCACAAGCACTCATAATTTTCTATTACTCTAAACTGGACATAACATGAAAATGACCATGTTAGCCACTAAGGGTACCATTCTGTGGCACTCACTCTGTTGGGCTGCCATCACCACCATCATTTCTAGAACTTTTCATCTTCCTAAACTGAAACCGTCCCTTGTAACAACTCATTTCCTCCTTCCCTAGCCCCATGCCTCTGGAAACCACCATTCCTTTGTCTCCATAAGGTATTTGTTCTCTTGTGACTGGTTTATTTTACTCACTTTTTTTTTTTTTTGGTTCAGTGCTGGGGATCAAACTCAGGGCCTTGCATTATTCTACACAATTACTCTGCATTGAGCTACACCCATAGCATAGCATCTTTAGTGGGGCTCCTCCATATTGTGGCATGTGTTAGAATTCCCTTCCTCTTTAAGGCTGAATGATAGTCTGCTGTGTGTACACACCCCATTTTGGCTATCCTTTCATCCAGAGATGGACATTTGAGTTGCCACACCTTTTGGCTATTGTGAGTAATGCTGCCATGAACAAGGGTGTGCATATATCGGCTTGAGTCTCTGCTTTTAATTCTTTTGTGTATTGAGAAGTGGAGTTGCTCGATAATGTGGCCACTCCGGCTTTAATTTTTTGAGAACTATCTTTCATCATCATTATTACTAATGTTGTTATTTCAAAGTTGCTTCTCTAAGGAGCAAAGGGGTCAGAGACTAGACAAAGAGGGATGTACCAAGGTGTCTGCTAGTTTAGGAAACCAATTCCAGTGGTCTGTGTGCTGCTCTGTTTTCCCACCCTGCTGGCCAGCATTAAGGGAAATGCTGGAGAGAGAGGCCCCAGAAGTGGGACATATCATGGAGGATCTGGTGTCCAAAGAGTAAATGCAGCATGAGGTTGGCCAAATCCAGCAGCCTCAGAGACTGAAGACTTGACTGCTTAGGATTTAGGAAACTCACTTTAAAGGAAACTCAAGAATTCTCATTTTGATACCTCCTTTTCTCACAGGGGGTCAATAGTGTATGTGAACATTATGGAAGATTTCAAAGAAAATCATAAATAGTTAGATTCCTTCTTGATCCATGGGCAATTACCTCTTTGGATCTCTGGCCTCTGCTTGATACCTCTATCACAGGGAGCATCTGGCATGCTCTGAGCTACCCTCCTGAGATTAGCCGTAAACTGGTCCTGAGCCAACAGCTCTCAGCAGTGCAAGAAATGAGAACTGGGTGACTCCCTCAGAGGTGTCAGCCTGTCATTCCGCCCTAATAAATAGACTTCTATGTTGCACCTGAGTTTTCTTTGCTATAAGTTGGACTTCAGCTTTTTTCCCTGTAGGGACACTCTAATTCTCTCAATATCACATAGCCCGGAGATTACAACAAGGATTCTATGCTAAGCCTTTCTTCCCAGAGATTATTAGATGTGGGACTCTTCTTTATAGTGGACTTCAGATTTAGATTTTTGGCATTATTTCCAAATGTGGTTAGACACATAGATAAAGAGGCTAAGAAGGTGATGTTCACCATACAACCATAAACTTGTGCTTCATTAAACAAGTTCTTGATTTTCTAGCAACAGTGTACTATACAGCATTTTAAAAATAAACTGTAAACACATCTTATTAATAGAAGAATTGTACTTTCTTTTGGTGTTAAAAGCTTTAATTTGTTTAATGTAAACATTTAAAATATGCCATAAGTTTGATAGCTACCTCTGCTTTGACTCAGCACACAGAATTCATCGACCCCTGGATCACTGTGCTTGGTTTCCAGTTTCAAGGTAGGAGATTTGGACTGGGGCTCAGTGCAGACTCCAGGACTACACTGCCTTGGACAATTGGGTGAGACCTTTCTTGAGGATCAGAGCAGTTTCTCTGAAAGGCTCTTTTGGGTTGCCATGCTCACTTTCCTGGATTCTGAGTAGGAATGCCAGGTTGGAGTCTCCACAGCTGACTGTTGGCCACCTAACTGAGAACCACCATGTTGAGAAAAATTGTCTGCTGGTTAGTTTGATGAATGGATAAAGAAAATATGGTATATATAGACAATGGAGTTTTACTTAGCCATAAGGAATGAATTTATATCATTTTTAGGAAATTAGATGAAACAAAAGACCACTACTATTGAGTGAAATAAGTCATACTCAGAAAGAAAAGGACTATATGATTCCTCTTCTTTGTGAATGCTAGAAAGAAACAAAAGAAGGTGGTTGAGCGAGTGAGGGCTCTCATGAAAATACAAGAGAGGAGAGTAGGTAAGGTAAAGGTGAGGCACTGAAGAATAAAAACAAAATCATATTGTTGACTTGCAATCCGAGAGATTTTAAGTGTCTTTTCCGTCTCACACACACACTCACAAAACTGGTAACCATGGGTGGTGATGGATGTATTATTCTTTCAACTATGGTATTCAGTACACAATGTATACAGAGAAAAGGAAAAAAAAAGGCTTTTACAATAGTCCTTGGTTGGCAGAACTGATTTTCAATTTTTCAGGGAGGAAGTAGAAATCTTTGCATAGGTCCCAAACTGCATAGGAGCCTGGGACTGAAAAATCCAGCAGTTGGCTGGATTTTTGAGTTTCATTTTATTATAACATCTCTAGTACACAGAGTTGAAGCTAACTGAAGTCCACTGGGGGGAAGAATTTCAAACTCTTCTAAGAGACATGCAGAATTGGTGACCCAACCTCAACTCCAGGGTTTGCATGCTGGTGGTACACATCTACAATATATGGGTACAGTGGAAGCTATTCTTGGCTCAGCTAGAAATATGCATGAGATCCTGTTTTAGATATGATGACTCTGTGATTGTGACCCAAAACAACTGCAGCAAGAAAAGGCAAGAAAATTGCTGCAAGTGGCAAGCATCCATTGGGCAGCCAACCTTTATACCTATGTGATGATTACTGAGCCAGATTGTTAGTGGTCTCCTTAAACTTTGTAGTTATACCTTGCCAGGCTCTGTACCAGTGGGGCACAGGACAGTGTGATGAAAATAATCCTCTTGAGACTTTATTCCTGGTCTTGAAGAGATGAGAGGGGAGAAGATCATAAAGTGACACTTCCTGAGCAAAACAGCTCTTCCTTTTATTACAGGTTTACAAGATTAAGGCTGGGTCATCAAACTATTAATTGTCTCTGGCTAAGGAGTAGAGCATTGGGTTAGGAATGCTTTCGAAGATAAGTTATTATCTGGCAGTTTTTTGCAAGAGCAAAGGTTGTTGCCTTCGGCTTTCTCCTTGAGGCAGTCTTCTACCTTTGAGCAAAGCAAGCAACAGTACACCTAGTAGAACAGGAGGAAATAGCTTAGATAGTGAAGGGGCATCGAGGTCACTGTCTTCAGTTCTTTCCCAAAGGGCAGTCTTCTTCCAGGTAAGAAAGATGCTATAAATCCTTAAGCCAATATTTTTAAAACTTAGAACAGTTTCCCACACTACTTGATACTTTGGAAATGCAACTGAAAACTTTTCAGAGCAAGCATTGGTTCTAAAGGGAAATGCCGGACTACCTGCTAATAAAGTAATTAGTTGGCTTTATAAAAGAGATATAATCACCTTTGAATTACATACAGATAAAGAAGGTCCTATTAGTAATATATGATTAAAATACTAACATAGTTATAACTTCACTTGAATTTCCATAGTTGAAGCATATGTGAATATAGCATATATAGTATGCTGTAACTGTAAGTAAATTATATATCTATATATCTATCACATCTTCTGGCAGGTTCTATTCAAGACTGTGGTTTTCAGATAGACTCTGGACCTACTGGTTGCACCTCTGGGGCAAACCCAGGCATATTTGAGACAACTTCCTTAGTTTCTTTCTTGTGGTGGTACACATATAGTTCACCAAGCCCAATGGTCTAATTACTTATTGCTGTACAATGAGTACCCCCAACTTAAACAACAGGTATTGCATTCTCACTAATATGTACAGGGAGCAAGGGGCAGGAGGATGAAGGAAATAGGTCAGTTCCTGTGTGCATGTATGATTCTATCACTTTAAACCTCGTTATAATGTAAAACTGCAATGCACCAATAAAAGTGTTAAAAAATAAAGTGCATCTGTTATAGACAGCAAAATGCTAAAGAAAAACAACAACAACTCTCAGGCATTTATCATATACCTTTTCCCTGGGTCAAGCATCTGGGTAATCCTGGCTCAGGTTGCTGTCAAGAGCAAGGCTGGAGTTGGTCTGGAGAGCTTGCTCCTTGTTTTTGGCTGTTGGCTGGATTTCTCTCAATTCCTCTCCACATGGGCCTCTGCACAGAACAGATCACAACATGAAGCTGACTCCCCTCAAAGTGAGGGGCATGTGGAGGAGAGACCAAGTTGAAGGCTATTGTTTTTTTGATCTTTCAGAAGTGACATTTTATCACTTTTGCCATGTACTATTGGTCATACAGGTCAAACCTGGTACAATGTGGGAGAGGACGACCCAAGAGTGTGAATACCAGGAGACGGGGATGATTAGGGTTCCACTTGGATACTGGATGCCATCCCTCAGCTCCACATTTAACAAACCATATCTCCAACTCTTACACATTGACAGAGGTAGTGACTTAAATTAGGGACCTGCTTTCCATAGATCTCTGGGCAGGAACAAGACAGTGTTCTAAGAGCTTTTCATGCACAATTCAGTGAACTGGAACCCAAGGGTAAAGGGCTACCCTCTTTCAATGGTTTAGGAAACAAAATACCAAGAGGTCAGTGACCACCACTTTATGTTATATCACATCTCAGAATGAAAGAGAAAGACTCCTCCTTTTTCTTCATTTTGTTAACTTTTCATTTGAAAGAGATTTCCTTGATCTGCATCTTTTGAACTGCCAGTTATCTCTTCTTTAGGAGCAGGGCTCTGCCCTTCAAACAACTCTGGAGGGAAGAGGCTGAACCTGGACACAGCCCTGAGGAAGATCTTCCTGGGCCTGTGGCTCCCTTCTCTCCTGGCATTTTGGGAACCCAGGTGTTGATAGTCATCTGAACACCAAATAGTATAGGAGCTAAGTGATCCTTGAGGGGAGAGAGAGCAGAGAAGATTGAGAGCTACCCTCCAGCCTGATGTTCAAGGACTTTCACAGTTTTCCCCTCACCTGCCTTTCCAGGTTATTTTCCATCTCACACCCAGAAAAAAACAACTGACTCACTGTCGATGGATGAGCACGTTGTTATTTTCTTTGTCTTTGTGCCCTTGTTTTTCAGTTCCCTTTGCTTCCTCCTACTGACTTCAAGACTCAGCTTCCATTCTCTTAGTGAGATTGCTTTCTCTAGGGCTGGTCACCTCAATCTTTACTGTGCTTAGAGCCCTTGTGCAAGGACTCACTTTAAGGATCTGCTAAACTGCAGATTTTAATTTAGCAAGTCTGGGATGGGGCCTGAGACATTTCTAACAACCTCCTGGGTAAAGCAGATGCTGTTGATGTGTGGCTCACACCTTGACAATAAAGCCCTCAGACCTCATTTTTCCTTTGGTCCTTGTTGGAAATTTAAGCCCGTGGAAAGGCATGAGATGTCTTACATTGACTCCAGCTAATCTGATATTCAGAAATGGTTAGATTATCCTGGTAGCTGTGAAGGCTGTCCAGCTTCTCAGTTTGCCTGGTAACACCTTTTCACAACTTTTGTGCCAGGTGAAGCCTTGACACAATTCTGCCAATGCTATGAAAATATATTAGCCATCAGGTATAAGGACGGTCATACACTGGTTCTGGAGACTTTGAGTGAAGACATTTTCTCTCCTGAGTACTACGGGTAACCAAGCATGATAGCTTCTGTCTAAAGTGGACACAGAAAATCGTTAAAGGACCAATCAACCTTGTCGTAGGTTCAGGTGACAGCTTCTAAGGGTAGAGACACAGGTACAAGGGGACACTAGACCTTGGTCACTACACCAAAAAGAATTCAGTGAATTTGCATACTGCATGCAAACATAAGCAATGGGCTTACTTCTGAGACAGAACTCCCTCACTTAGGCTTCCTGCCTAATGGAAGCTGTCTTCAAAAAATATTTCCACCAATGACCAGGTTCACTGACTGATCCCCGTACTTTTCTCTGATCCCTGCACATGTGATATGTTTGGACTTGACTGATATATGGCTTTGCTGGGGCGGAGCAACCCCACTATCTTTTGTAAGTGTAGTATAGAAGGACCAACCTGCCTGAGCAGATTGCCGTGTCGAGTGCAAACACCAGTGCCAAGAGCAAAGAAGGGATGTGTGCAGAAATCCTGGAATTGTGTCATACAGCTACAGTGGGCCTGTGTGAACTTGCTTTTTTGTCTGTATAAACTGTACTCCTCATGTCCTTGGAGAGCCAGTCTGTGAACACTCACCCGTACACTGTCTCCTTTACACTTGAGCATATACTGATGGCATTGCTTGTTTGCCACTTTGGGATTTCTATCTCAGATTGTGCAACAGAACCCAAGGCTGAGCCGTCACACTAAGAGCTGGTAACTGCAAGACTTGTAACAGTTCTGTAGCCAGTGAGATGCCCTGAGGATTTTAGAGCATAGTGGCGGTTTCAGGAGTGCTGGTTCCGACCAAGGAGTGAGCTTTATGTTTTTCTCAGACTTAATTAGACTCAAGACTTGGTGTTTGTGGTATTTTGCTGGGAGGATGGGTAGAAGGTAATCTCAAGAAGTGACTTCAGCTCAAAGACATTTCATTCCAAGTTTCAAAGTATCCCCAATAATTCAATTTCCTTTAGCTTGCCCTTGTTCCCATTCAACGCCAAGATGAAAGAGGGGCATGGAATTGGTTTTCTTTGGACTCTGAGAAGTGCAGAACACAATAAGACCCCTCCCAGGGTTCAGAGAAACCAAATCCTGTGGGACCCTGGGGCCCACACTGAAACAGAGGAAGGCTTTTTTCCTTAGGGAAAGGAAGGGTCTCTTTCTTACTGAGCCTTCATCTTGTTTATTTATTTTTTTGGGGAAAAATTTAAACTTCCATTGGTTTTCTTGGAAAAAAACAAAACAAAACACCACCACCACCACCACAAAACAGACTTTCCTTTCCTTTGGGCCTTTCAGCTGGGGAACTGGAGGTTGGGCTGCTAGATATAAGAGATTTTTCAGAGCAAATGTTAGCATTAGCGGAGCTCTGGTCTTCCCTGTGGATTTGTAAGCCAACCTCTGACATGCATTCAGCAAAACAACTTCACCTTTCACCTACTTTCTTTGTTTTCCAGCTGTTTGGTGCGTGCTCTGTGTGCACATATGAGCAACTCTTGATGATTTTGTTTGCTTACACCATTTTGTCCCTATCATGGAGGTAGAATAGAGGCCCTCCAGGAGGCTGTAGAAACCAGGGGAGCAGGGGATGCAAGGATGCCACTGTCAGAAAAGACCCCAAGGGGATTGAGAGATTGTAGACCAGTGTCAGATGGCGGAACTGGCCTCTTACAAAGACTTATTTTTTTCATGGATGAAGAAAAACTGAGAGTTGGAGAGGGGCATGGCTTGCTTGAGGCTGGAAAATGAGTGATTGAATCTGAAAGGGGATTTTTTTTTTAATGATCTCGATTAAAAATCAGATTATTGGGGTTGAAAGGGAGTTTAACAACTGCACATTCTACTACAAGCAAATGCTGGAGTTCTGGTGTCTAGGTCCTTGTAAAGTGGCTGCATGGCTTTGATTGACCTCATTGCCTCATGATCACCATCATCCCTGCTAATGGGGTATCCTTCAGTGATATCCATGGGTGTCATTATATTTGGACCAGGATGATGTTTTGAACTCTATTGTGTGTGTGTGTGTGTGTGTGTGTGTGTGTGTGTGTGTGTGTGTTACTGGGGGTGGAACCCAGGGGCTTTTCTACTTCCAGGCTATACTCTCAGACCTTTTTTTTTTTATGGTACTGGGGATGGAACCCAGAGGCTTTCTACCTCCGGGCTATACTCCCAGACATTTTTTTAAATATTTTATTTGGAAGCAGGGTCTCACTAAGTTACTGAGAGCCTCACTAAGTAGCTGAGGCTGGCCTTGAACCTATGTAATCCTCCTGTCTCAGCCTCCCAAGTGCGGATATTACAAGCATGCACCACTACACCCAGCTGCTCGCTCTATCTATCTATCTATCTATCTATCTATCTATCTATCTATTTTGGTGGTACTGGGGTTTCTGGAAGCCCTTCTACCTCCGGGCTACACTCCCAGACCTATTTTATATTTTTATTTGGAGACAGGGTCTCTTAAGCCAGCGTGGCTGGCTTCGAACCTGCGCCATCCTCCTGTCTCCACCTCCCAAGTGTGGGGATTACAAACGTGCACCACCATGCCCAGCTGCTCTATATTTTTAATGTCTTAATTTCATTTGGAATTTAACCAGTCCAGAACTAATGAATTTCATAGGAGAGGTATTTCTTGGAGCAAACTTCATTTAGATTTGATCGATTAATTGTAGAACACATATAAATCTTTAATTTTTACAAAGTTATTTCCTAAAAATAACTCCTTTACTTGAGGATGAATGTTTTGTAATTATATTCCATGGAACAAATGTATGAAAATGCTTAGTGAGGTCTTGTTTCAAAATAAAGAATAATAGAACCAAGTGTGGTGGTGCATGCTTGTAATTCCAGTATTTGGGAAGCTGAGAGAGGAGATCACAGGTTCGTGGCTAGCCTCAGCTACTTCGTGAGGCCCTTTGCAAATCAGTGAGTCTGTTTCAAAATGAAGAATAAAAAATAGGGCTGGGGGTATAGTTTGAAGGTAGAATATCCCTGAGTTCCATCTTTAGTACCACCAAATAAATAAATAAATAAATAAATAAATAAATAAATAAATAAATATGCTTCTCAAGTTCTGGGATTAAACTCTAAAGAAGGTAGATGTAAGTATAATGTTTTTGTGAACCAAATATTTATTTATTTATTTATTTATTTATTTATTTAATGGTACTGGGGGTGGAACCCAGGGGCTTTTCTACCTCCGGGCTATACTCCCAGACCTATTTCATACTTTATTTGGAAACAGGGTCTCACTAAGTTGCTGAGAGCCTAAGTAGCTGAGGCTGGCTTCGAACCTGTGTCATCTTCCTGTCTCAACCTCCCTAGCAATGGGATTACAAGCGTGCGCCACCACAACTAGCTCCTAAATAATAATTTAAATGTAATAGAAGGAATTTATCACAGAAAAGTAACCAGTGGGAAATAAATCATTAAATGTAAAGAAGAGTATTTATGTACTATTAATAAATTTTGGTGCTCTTATTATAGGTCATTCTGGAATGAAATATTTGAGTATCTTAATGCTTATTTTGTGTTTGAAATTTGGGGGTAACTTTCAGTTTTTTATTTGCTTGTCTGTATTTTTCAAAATATATTGAAGACAATTAGCTTTTTATATAAATATTTTCTTTTTTATACAGCATATATAGTATGCAGTATATACTATATAGAGGGACAGCATATTTTCATAGTAATGGATTTTTTATTGGTGCATTGTAATTATACGTCATAACTACGCTTGGTATAATTTAGAAGCACTTGCTGTGTTTCCCTCTGGATCTTACCTCACTCCCTCCCACTCCATACATAATATTAAAACTGGTACTGATAACTTCATTTATGAACATTGAATTATTTGGACTATCTAGCACAATTAACTTTTAAATCAGACCAAGACAAAAAGACTCAAGACTACTAAAGACAAATCTTTAGAAAAGTGAAGAATATTTTTGGTAGAGAGAATTTTTTGTGAGTAAACCAGAGAGATATTCTCTCTTTCTTGTCTTATTTGAGAATGCATAGCTAAAAAAATTATTTTCCTCATGACATTCTTTGATCAAAACCCTACCATAACATGTACCTTCTTATCAAGACCAACTTCTTTGGCTTGATTGTTAAGGCCTTGTGTATTCTGACTTCATTTGACCTCTCAGCTTTACCTAATGTTGATCCCTGTCAGATAACACTACACTCCAGCCAGGCTTATTTTTTGTTTGTAATCTTCTTGTCCCGGAGCTTTTATTTTTCCCCCTCCACAGATTGGAATGTCTTTTCTATCTCTCTAGATTAACAGCGACTTGATTTTCACACTGTTTTCTCCTTTTAATGACCTCTTATTGCACTTTTAATCAGTACTTATGGTTTAATACTAAGTGATTCACTTTTGTACGTCTGGCTGTTGACTGGCCAAGGCAGACTTAGGTTTCTGGCTGGAGGGTTTGGATGCCTGGAGGACATTCTAAAAGAGAAGATATTGCCAGCAATAAAGCAGTGAAACAGACCAAGCAGACATGGGTTGGAGTGACCGAGCCAGCGAGAAGCTAGAGAGATGCTGGGGCAGGCAGAGAGAGGCGCAGGGACATGTGGATAAGGTCAGAGAAGGTGGTGGCTGTTGGATATGGTGTGGTCTCCTGGGCTGGGGACAGGCTATCACTGTGCACTGGCACATTCGTTAAGTGTACCTCGACTACAAGGGCAACGCCAGGTCATTCTGGAAAACTTTACTTTTTTCATTTCACCACATCATTAGTATCACCGTAAGTACAGGTGGATTCAGACACTGTTTGTAACCAAGTAGAAGAAACTGAAGCTGGAAGCAGCTTGGGCAAGAAACACAAATACCTCTGCTCATGGAACCCAAGAAACAATAGAGTGACCAAACTGCAGGATTCCTAGCTGTGGCCCCAGGAACAACTGGGTGCCTAGGCTGGAAGGCTGCCAAGGTTCTTTTTACCTTCCTAACCCTGGTTCAAGTTCTTCACCTGCATCTTCTCTAACTGTAGACGTCTTTCCTCCATGTGGCCGTATCTGCTGCTGCTAAATGCTTCTGGCATTTACATCCTTCAGCTTCTACCATCAGAGAGATGGCTTCTTATTCCAGGTGTGAGAATCCCCAAAACAGGCCCCACTCTGATTGGCTCATCTTGGGTCAAGTGCCCAACCTTAACTCACCAAATATCGTAAAGGGAAGACAAGGCCACACACACACACACACACACACACACACACACACACAAAGTCCCACAAATGGGGTATAGGTGAGTGGTTCCCAGGTGGAGGAGAAGGTCCTGCGTAGGCAATCCCAGAGTGTCCAATGATATAGCGCAGCAGTAACTATGCCTGTAGTCATACTCAGCCCCCACACATCAGCTGATAAGTGAGAATTCAGGTAGGAGAAGCTATACCTAGTGCACTGCCCTTTTTATTGTTAGAACAAAGCCCATGAGTCTTTATTGAGAGTTACTCCAGGGACTTGATGATGGATGGAATAGCCTGCAACTCTACACACTCGTTTTATTCTGCTATATTAACCCTAGGACTTCCAGCTCTATCCAGATATCCAACAATCTTCACATTTCCCTGCTCTGCCAAGAAATACTGATGACTTGTGTTGTCATCTTATCTTAGAGACCGCTGAGTCACCTCATTTTCTGGAGGGAAAACAGTGAAGTCACCAATGCCACTGGGTCCCCAGCAGCCTAAAGCTGTGGGTGGAATGTTTCTGGGGAGATATGTGAGAAACGGAGTCTGACACCATTGCTTTTAGAGGAAGGCCATGAGCTCATCCTGTAAAGATCAGCTGGCTGTGGGAGGAGGGACCAGGAGGAGCCTTAGCCTACAATGTCCAACCCTGCACAGGTCTTCCCTAGGACTAGGGGGCACCAAAGTCAGTAAGTTGCAAGTTCCTAAAGCAGATGGCCAGTGGCTTGTTAGAAAATGAGATGAAGTATAAAGCTGTGAGGTAGGGATGTCCGTGTGACTTAAGGACGCAGACAAATATGCCTTATCCCATATCTTATTCCAGTCTGTCTTCTGCTAGTGGATCTGAGCTGCCCAGATGCATATCATTTCTTTCCTTCCAGCTGCTCAGCCTTTTCTCTCACTTTTTATCAGCATCTATGCCTTTGCTTCTCTATTCAGCACACTGATGTTTGTTGGGCTAATGGCCCCTTAAACTTTAAGACATTTCCTTTTGTCACTGGCTTTAGAAGTGGTCCATGCAGGGGATACTAGGCTGCTGGAGCTTCACAATCTCTCCCTGTACCTGGCTCCAAACTTACTGGTCAGGTGCCCTGGGGTGGAGTTGTTTTCTCCTCTGAGCCCTGACAGGTGCTCTAAAGATTTTAATCTAGACTGCATTAGCGTTGTCTATTTACTCCCCTCTAGACGGAGCCTGACTCATCTCTGTACCTGCAGCATCAAGCAGAGTCCGGCCCAGAGATGGCTCAGACATGTTGTCATGGGGCTGGGGAACATTCACTGTAGCCTGACTGTGGCTGGAGTCCTGCCTTCCACTGCTCCTCCCCTGGGTTCAGATGCAGCTTATTGCCACGTCTTTCCTGTTCTCCCACGCATCTTCTTTCTTTTCTTTTCCCACCAGTCTTTTTGAGAGAGTTATGTCATGGTCAAGAATATGAATCCTGTGGTGGTGCATGCCCGTAATCTCATTACTTGGAAGCCTGAAACAGGAGGATCACAGATTCCAGGCCAGCCATGGCAACTTAGTGAGACCCTGTTTAAAAATAAAAAATAGCTGGACATGGTGGCTATTTGGTACCACCAAAAATAAATAAATAAATAAATAAATAAATAAATAAATAAAAGTTTAAAAATAAAAAAAAGAAACTAAAAATAAAATTAGACTGGGGGTATGAGCTCAGAGGTAGAAGGCCTTAGGTTCAATTCTTAATAAAAAATACACATATACAAAAGAATATGGTTTTATTTTTTGTTTGGTACTACAGATTAGACCCAGGGGCATTCTACCTCTGAGCTACATCCCCAACCCTATTTTATCCTTTATTTTGAAACAGGGTCTCACTAAGTATTGGAGAGCCTCACTAAATTGCTGAGGCAAGCCTTGAACCTGCGATCCTCCCATCTCAGCCTCCCAGGTATTGGGGATTATAGACATACGCCACATCGACTGACTATCTGGTTTTAAATCCTGGCTTCCCTACTTACTTGCTGTATGACTTTTAGTAAGTAACTTCACTGCTCTGTATCTGAGTTCGTCATCTGTCAAATGGGAATAATAGTAGAACCAGCCTCGTAGTATATGTGTTAATAAATGTACTGGGCTGAGAACTGCATGTGGTAGGTGGCAGGCATTAAAGGGAGTTCCCTTCTGCTGCAGTTCTCTGCCTTCACTCCTCACTCCAGCAAATGTCCCCTGACTTTGTTTCCTTCTGTGTTCCTGGGCTAACTTCTGACCTCCCCTCTTGCTGCACTCAACTTTTACAATTCCATCCCCTTCTTTTTTCAGCCCAAATCAAAATCTCTTTTATAATGCACAATGCCAGAAGTGTACTGTTAAACATTTAACAACCAGTTGTCTAACGAACAAGCAAATGAGCTCTGATATATAGCATTTTTCAGTTTCCTTGTTGTAAATACTTTTTTTTTCTTTCTTTTTGGTGGTACTGGGGTTCCTGGAAGCCCTTCTACCTCCGGGCTACACTCCCAGCCCTATTTTAAAAATATTTTTATTTGGAAACAGGGTCTCTTAAGCCAGCGTGGCTGGCTTCGAACCTACGCGATCCTCCTGTCTCCGCCTCCCAAGCACAGGGATTACAAGCATGCGCCACCACGCCCGGCCTCCTTGTTGTAAATACTTTTGCCAAGGCCATTTTCAAGCTACAGATGAAGCCACCACAGAGAAAACTGGAAGAGGCACATGTGATCAACACTTTTGCAGTACCATAGCGTGAACCCATGCTCCTTTTTCTACCCACTGCTGCAGTCTGAAGGACTGCACACCCCTCCCCTACAGAGAACTTGAAAGAAACCATAGTTCCCACTACTCCTGCCTTGGGGTCAGGTACTTCTCTTTGTTGTGGGGGGTTGCTGCTATTATCTTGTTCTCACAGGCTTCCTGGATTCCAGCCTATGCTGGCTTTGATCTCCAAGCCCTGAATCTCATCTAGCCCCTGGATTCCCTGGACCTCTTGCAGAACACAGATGGCCATACACTTCCTGACCTGCCCTGCCTTCCTGGCTCTCAGATATCTGGCATGCTTCTGAGCACAGAGAAGAATGGAATATGCTTTACCTCCTGCAGGGGCTTCTGTTTGCTCGGCTGTGACCTGCTTGGCCACCCTCTTCCAGTTCTCATAGCACATATCTCTTGGTGGCCAGTATTTAACTCCTTGCCTACCGACTGGAAAATTACTTCTCAGTTCACTTTCCCTTCCCCTGGCCATGACTCCTATCTGGTTAGCACCATCTGCCTGCTGAATCCGAATGTAGTCTTCTACTTTCACTGAAACACACAGAAAAATAACCACTGAGTACTTTCTGTGTGCCTAGCTGCTTAGGCACTGGGGATACATACATTAGTGAACAAAACAGATACGGATCTTCCACCCTAGGGGAACTTAAGAGTGTGAAGACACATCTACTAACCAGTAGGCTTAGTAAGTAAGCAATCAGTTATCCACGAAGGTCATAATCACAATGAAAAAAGTTTGCAGGGACAGAAGGTAAATCCTGCTGACAGGAGGTGAGTGGTTAGAGTGTTCTTACTGAGAAAGTGATCTTGCAGTAGTCTTTAAAAAGGTTCCAATGAGTTTGATTCTTTAATTCACAGCATCTATACCTATACCCTGCATCTATACAACACAAACACCTGGTCATACAGATGTGCAGTCTGACTCTGCCTGGGAACTTTCAAGATGTCATACTTTCCACAGGGACTGTGTTCAGAAAGAGAGGCAGAAAGTGTGGCTCTGAGTTTGGGTTTTGGTGTAGAAAATATGAGTTTCAGTCTTGTTTCTATAGTCATTGGCAACAGCTATACAGTCCGCAGTTTACCTCAACTGGACAGTGAGTTTCTTGAGGGTAGAGACAGGCCTGTCTTGTTCTCCTTTATAATTTAGTGCCTGTAGCTTGTATAATAATCCTACCATGGCACATAGTATGTAGCTTGTTAATACAGCACATGCTAAATGAATGAGTTATAAGTTGTTTCTTTGTGCCGGGTGTGGCAGCGCATGCTTGTAATCCCCACGCTTGGGAGGCAGAGACAGGAGGATCGCGCAGGTTCAAAACCAGCCTCGCTGGCTTAAGAGACCCTGTTTCCAAATAAAAATATAAAAAATAGGTGTCTGGGAGTGTAGCCCGGAGGGAGAAGGGTTTCCAGGAGCCCTAGTACCACCACCACCAAAAATAAAGTTGTATCTTTGATTTGCTTATTAGCCCCAGTGTCCTGGGAACATTACTTAACCTTCCTGAGTTCTCAGTTCCTTATGTGTAAAAATGGGGATATGAATCTTAATCACAATGGTACTAGTGTCTCCCTCATAGAATTGCTGTGTGGACTACACTGTAATGATTTGTCATGCATGTATAGTGCTTGGCACAGTGCCTAGAATACAGTGAGTACTCACTCAATAAATGTTAAAAACGGTTGCTGTTTGACTTAGCATATAGAAAGAATTTTGCGTCATCCAACTTAAAGAGACATCATTAGAGAGTGAGTCCTTGTTTCTTTAATAACTTGCTCCTATCAACTAAGCCCACACAATGTCTTTTGCAGTGTCTGAGGGTATGGTGGTGGTAGTGGTGGTGGTGGTGGTGATGGTGGTGGTGGTGGTGGTGGTGGTGGTGGTGGTGATGGTGGTGGTGGTGGTGGTGGTGGTGGTGGTGGTGGTGATGGTGGTGGTGGTGATGGTGGTGGTGGTGGTGGTGGTGATGGTGATGGTGGTGGTGGTGGTGATGGTGGTGGTGGTGATGGTGGTGGTGGTGGTAGTGGTGGTGATGGTGGTGATGGTGGTGGTGGTGGTGATGGTGGTGATGGTGATGGTGGTGGTGGTGATGGTGGTGATGGTGGTGGTGATGGTGGTGGTGGTGATGGTGGTGGTGGTGATGGTGGTGATGGTGGTGGTGGTGGTGGTGGTGGTGGTGGTGATGGTGGTGGTGGTGGTGGTGGTGATGGTGGTGATGGTGGTGGTGGTGGTGGTGGTGGTGGTGGTGGTGGTGGTGGTGATGGTGGTGTGTGTGTGTGTGTGTAGATGGTAGTTGGGGTAGGGCTGGAGGACCCTGGAACAAGGGAGCTCAGGTATCAGGACTGACGATCTCAGGAGCACCATAGCTAGGGTTAATTTTTTATGAAGAGCCAGGGCTGGGAAGTGGAGTTTTAGCATCCAGATAATAACTTAAAGCAAGGGATACATGGACTATTAGCTGAGATCAGGAGATTAGCTGTTATTTGGGAATGAGGTTTAGTCATGGGGTCTGGAGACAAGACCAGCACCGTGTGTCCCATGCCAGGGTCTTCGTCCATCTTAAAGTGTCCATATTTCCTTGATGGTTCAAAATCCAGTGGCTGGCATTTCTAGGCTGAGGCTCTCCTCTCTGGCTGATGAGCAGGATTTTCTTTCCTCTCTTGAATGCTGAGCCAAATCAAACTATCTTCCCGAAACCCCTGGCCTTCTTAGAAGTCAGCTGTCATCCAAATCAGCTGTTGAAGCCTGGGCACAAGCTGAACAGCAACTCATCCCAAATTCCTGGCTTTCCCAGCAGTCCTGAGCAGACTGAGATACTCTCTTGCTTCTTTGATTGCCTCCCATCTGGTCTCCTGAATCTGCTTCTCATGAAGTCCTCAGGCTACACAAGGAACCTCTGCCATCTCTGTGTTCATGGCAAACGGGGGAGGGTCACTTGCTAACTCATTGGGAATAAAACCATCATTTTAGTGAGTCAGAGTGCGTGTAGACAGTCATTGAACTCTGATACACAGAAGTCAGCATCCTGGCCACACAAGCCTAGGAGGAAGGTTTCTCTTCCTACCAGTCTCCTGGCTGGAAGCAGGGGTTTTATAGAAGTCGTTGCCATCCAGAGAGATGGCAATATTTGCTTAGAATCCACCACACGTCTCTCTCTCTGATGAGGGAGGCAGTTGTGCAGTACCAAAAAGATAATAGTGCCCTTCAGAATTTCTGCTTATTTCATGAGGATTGACTCCTAGCAGTGGCTTTACTTCTGCTAAGGGATAAGGACACTTTTTTCAGCCTCTGATACCTACTGCCATATTGTTTCCCCCAAAAGCTGTCAATTCACCCAATCGACTCATTGCCACTTTATTATGTCTACTTTATCATACTTTTGCCAATAATGGGCAATATTAAAAGCTCTATACACATATAGTGGACAGGCAAAATAGCATTTCTTTGATTAAAAAAATAATTCTCTCTCTCTCTCTCTTCCTTTTTGTGGTACTAGGGATTGAACCCTGGGGCATTCTACCTCCTAGCTATACCCCCAGCCCTATTTTATTTTTTTTTTATTTTGAAACAGGCCTCACTAAGTTGTAGAGTGCCTTGGTAAGTTGCTGAGGCTGGCTTCGAGCCTGCCATCCTCCTGTTTCAGCCTCCCAAGTACTGGGATTATAGGTATGTACTATTGCATACAGATAAATTCTCATTTTTTAATTAATGGGAAAGCTGAATATTTAAAAGTGTTTCTTTGCTGTGGAGGTAGTAAATGGTGTTTTCTCTAAGGTGGATCTGAAATAATTTTGACTATTTCTTGTCTAAATTTTTTATTAAATTTTATTTTAATTTTAAATTTATGTTTTCATTGTATAGTTTTGTGCTATTTGTTTATTTATTTATTGTGGTGCTGGGGATTGAACCCAGGGATAATCTACCTCTGAGCTACACTCCTAGCCCTTTTTAGTTTGTATATTGAAGCAGGATCTTGTTAAGTTGCTGAGGGCTAGAGGTGTAACTAAATTGTTGTGGCTGGCCTCAAACTTGCAATCCACCTGTGTGCCTTCCTAAAACTGGGATTACAGGCATGCACCATCATACCTAGCTGGTTTTGTGCTTTTTGATACCTGCATAGCATTGTGTAACTACTGATACAATCAGAATATAAAAGCCTCTCTCATTCCTTCAAAATACTCTTATACTATCTCTTTATATTCAAGCCTTCTGCCAACCTTTAATCTCTGGTATTCACAACCTAATCTATGTCTCTCTATTTTTGTCCTTTCCAGATGAATTGATAATGCCTTTAATAGAGAAAAATTAATTCTATTTATCAATATTTTTCTTTAATATGTTGTGCTTCTCTTGTCTTACTAAAAACTCTTGCCAAGAATACAAATATCTCAACCACGTATGGTGGCACATGCTTGTAATCCCAACATTTGGGAGGCTGAGACAGGAGAATCCAGGTTAGCAAACAGCCTCAGCTACTTGGTGAGGTCTTTTGCAATTCAGTGAGATCCTGTTTCAAAATAAAGAATAAAAAATAGGGCTGGGGGTGTAGCTCGAAGATAGAATGCCCCTGGGTTCCATCCCCAGTACCTCAAAAAAAAAAACAAAAAAATCCTCTCCTATGTTATATTCTAAAAGTTTTCTAATTTAACTTTTTACATTTAGGTCTATAATTCATTTATTAAATTTTATATATATGAAGTGGGAATTGTAGGTCAAAATTCATACTTTTGCATGTGGGTGTTCAATTGTTCCAACAACATCTGCTGAAAAGTCTGCCCTTTTTGTGTTTAATTGCCTTTGTATTCTTGTCAAATAACCAACCATACATGTGCAGTTCTGTTTCTGGCTTCTTTATTTTGTTCCATTGGTCTGATTATCTATTTATTTATCCTATACCAAATATTCCATGGTCTTGGGTAAGTTCCTATATTTACCTATTTCATAATGACATATAAATGAAGTCATATAGTTCATACAATTTGAGTCTAGCTTCTTTTAATTAGAACAATGAATGCTTACTCAGATGTGATAGTGCATGCCTGTAATCCTAGTATTTGGAAGGCTGAGAGAGGAGGATAGGGGTTCAAGACCAGACTCAGCAACTTAGCAAGACTCTCAACAACCTAGTGAGACCCTGTTTCAAAACAAAAATATCAAAAGGACTGAAGGTGTAGCTCAGAGGTAGAATGCTCCTGAGCTCAATCCTCAGTAACACATACACACATACACACACACGCATGCACACATAATCATACACACACACACACGGATAATGAATGCTTTGGAGAGTCACCCAAGTTTTTTTATACTTCAATCTTTTGTTCATTTTTTTTTATTGCTTAGTATCTTATTGTATGGAAGGACCAGAGTTGTGTAACTACTCATTTGCTGTTTCTAAAAAAATAGTATGGATATTCTAGTTTCTTTACCTTTTAAAGAATCAGTTTGCAAATAACTATGTTTTTTTTTTTCCCAGTACTGGAATGGAATCCAGGGGCATTCTACTTATGAGCTATACCCCAGCCTTATTTTTTATTGTTTATTTTGAAACAGGGTCTCAATGAGTTGCCGAAGGCCTAAGTAGTAGCTAAGGCTGTTCTCAAACTGTGATCCTCCTGTCTCAGCCTCCCAAATGCTGAGCTTACAAGCATGTGCCACCACTCCTGGCTATCAAGAGTTGCTTTCTTGATTAGGATAATGTTTAGATTTCCATAAATCTACAGATAAGTTAGGGAAGAGTTGGTATATTAACAATACAGAGTTTTCCAATCTATGAACATTGTATATCTTTCCATTAGTGGTTTGTAGTTTTTAGCTTACATCAACTGTTTCATTTTTTGAATTGTCGGTGGTACTTTTTTGGACCTTAGCTTCATATTGTTCATTTCTAGTATAAAGAAATGAAGTTAATTCTTTGTTGACTTGTTCTGATTTTTCCCTCTTGGAAGCCATATGCTTAGTGAACATGTCCAGAATATCCAGATGGAAAGACCATGTGGAGAAAAGCCCTGGAAGATGAAAGGAGGCATGAGGCAGACAACTGATGTTTCCCAGCTAATAACCAGCACTAACTGCCAGATATGTGAGTGAAGCCATCTTCATGTTCTAGCCTCAGCTGAGCTCCTAGCTGAATGTAGCCCCATGAGAGAACCAAGTTGGCATTACCTGGAGCTGAAGAACTGCCTATATGAGCCTAGCCTACTAAAAAATTGTGGGAAATAGCATGTCTTTGTTGTTTTAAACCACTAAGTTCTGGGCAGTTTGTCATAGAACAACAGACAATTGATATAAGGCTTAGAAGCTGTTGACTTTCCCAGCCCTGGCTACTGTGGGCATGAGTGCTGGGCTTTCATGTTTCTTCCTGAGTCTTCTTGTTGCTAGCCAGACTCAGACCTTGTGTCCCTAAGGGGCGGCAGCTGGCTGGGAGTCAGAACTCTCTTTCTTCTCCACCTACCCCACGGTGGTACAATCTCAGTGTCCCGCATCTTTGCTCCAACCTACTATGACAGCTGAGAGGCCTTTTCTAGCATTATTTGTGCTGACCCCTCACTGTACACTCACTACTCACTGGCTAACAGCTGCCTGCCTACCTGACTTCCTGGATTCCCAGCACAATACCGTCTCTCTGTTCTGATTGAAAACCCCAGGAATGACCATTTGCAGTGCCTTCTTCCTACTTCTTGATAGAAGATTTGCTTATCTGCGGGCCCATCATGCTGCTACAAGTGGACATGTATTTCTCAGGTCTTAAACCCCTGTTATAGTTTTGAGAACTGGTGGCTATTTAAATTTGACCTAGAACCTGTAGACTGGTTTAACTTTATTGCCTATTTAGAAAAATGACTTGGAACCCTGGATATACAATAATTAGTTAAAAGAAAAAAATATATCAGCGCAAACACCTCCTTACCTGCCCTTACTAGCTGTGCAACGTAGGACATGTTTCTAAGCCCCTGCAAACCTCATTCTCTTCACTTGTAACATGGGGATAATAATACTTGATATGATAATGCATGTACATTGCTGAGCAATAGGCCAGGCACATAGCAACTGCTTAATAGAGGTTATTATAACTAATACTGAAAGCCAGAGATACAAAGGTGCCCTTAGATATTATTTAAGATCCCCATTTTTCAGTGGGAAAAAGTAAAACCCAGAGAGATGGACTTACCCAAGACCATACAGCTCCTTAGTAGTTGATTCATCCCCCAATCTTATACCTTTACCACTGTGCCATAATTCTTTGAGTTAGAAGACCCTGGAAGAAAGAAGGGGAAGGAAGAAGCTACCAACTACAATGTGTCTACTTTATTGGTGCTTTACATAGATCATGTCATTTGATCTTTTTCTCTCTACTTAATAGATAAAGACACTAGGACTCAGAGAAGTTACAATCTTGCCCCATGGGCAGCGCAATACCTTCCAGGGCTCATCCGGCTCCCAGGCCAGTATGCTCCACCACCATCTCATACCCTTTCTGGGTCAGGCTGGGGAGCCTGAGAACCACAAGGAAAAAGCATTTCTGCAGGGCCTGGCACCACCCCGGCTGCATTTCTTCTTAGTCTTTGGAGGCAATCATTGTTCTGCACGCAAGACCCTTTCATTCTTCCTTCAAACAATCCTTTTAACTGAAACCAAGTGGCCAAAGCTTAACTGTAATTCTGCAAACTGGTGGTGAGAGGTCTGGCTGGTGCTTGGACCGCTCACCCCTAACGTGATGTGCACGGAGAGCGAGGCTGCCATTGTTCAGCTCCCTGCTTGGCGGTGCCCAGCCAAGCCTCCCCATCTCAATTGAGCCCTTAATCGTTCTCCTGGCATTTGCTCAGACAGGATTTTATTTTCTAGTAATAAAAGCTCCTATATTGTAGAGAGAAAAAAAACCTGCTTCTTTTTTCTCCCATCTTTTGTGAGCGCCTTGCCACCTGTCTTCTCCCTCCCCCACCCACGCTGTGTTTGTGCTTGGGGCAGAGCCAGGTGCTTTTGTGCCTGCTGTCAAGTTCCAGGGGCCTCTGAGTCGGCACAGAAACGGACTCGTTGACCGAGCGGCCCCGCTCTCTGCTGGTGGCTCCTGCCATGTGGACCGAGAGGTCTCATCCTACAAGCTTGACTTCTGGGTCTCCAGGTGGTACCAGGCCCATGATCGTGGGGAACCAGGAAGGAAACAAGTCAACAAGGGCCTCCTACCTCAGTAGTTCTCCATGGCTCACACCCGGCTGCCTCAGTCTTTGCTCAGGAATTTTCAGTGTCTGCAGAATCAAGCACATTCTTTCCAAAATGGTATATATATATATATATATATATATATATCGTCTAGAGGTCTTTTCAGTTATAGGCTTGCCATTTGACATTTCCTGCAGTGTAACATGCATTATCTACACAGAATTCACATTTGATAACGTGTGTACAGCACTTTTGCTTTTTTAAGACTTTGGACCTGCTGCTGTTCTCTCCCTGAAATGCCCTTTACATTCTGCCTGGCACACACTAAGCTCTAACAAACATAGCTATTCCTCTTCGCTGCCTTTCTGGCCTACTGAACACCTACTATTTTACACTGGGCTGACATAATTCCTCATCTAGGGGAGGCCACTCTCCCCAAACCCACACCTGCCCACTCACCATCAGCCGCTCGCTAGCCATTTGAGACCCACGGGCCCCCTGCCCTCCGGCTTTCCTCCTCCATCCATCCTTAGCTCAGCTCGTCCACCACTTTCAGGGGCAGGTCACTTTCACTCAGAACCATGGTTGGCAGCCAGTGTGAGCTAGGGAAATGAGCACTGGACTCTGTCAGAGGCAGGATTTGCTGGATGAAGCTGAGCCGAAACAGAATGCAGGGGCCTGGGGCACTGCTGGACTGATCAGAGTGGCCTGTGAGCTGGCATGTGTGCCAAACTTCCAAATTGCTAAGGAGACCCCTGTTGTTTGCCAGGCTCTGCGTCGTCCAACAAGCGCCAATCTTCAACCTCAGGGAGCATTATAGTGCCAGAGAACTGTCTTGGCAGACCTCGGATGAATTATTTACTCTCTCCTGTGGAGTGAATGCGGGCGTCTGTGTGGCGTGTCCAATGCTGAGCTCCTCTCTAGACACTTGGGCCACAATTCTTGACTTAATGGCAGTGGGTTGCAGGGAAAGTGAAAAAAAAATACAATGTTCCCACTGCAGGCCAGGCCTCCTGTCATATCTTTTTTTTTCCCCCTCTGCCTGGCCTCAAACCTGTGATCCTCCTATTTCAGCCTCCCAAGTACTGGGGGGTGTGGGTTACTGCACCCAACCTTCCTGTCATATCTTTAGAAGCACGTGAGGAAGGGGGTGACTTTGTTGTCTCTGGCTCACTTGCATCCCCATTTCCACTTAAAAGATATTTTGCATTTTCTCACTGGTGAATGGTTGCTGTCCCTCTCTCCTTTCCCCCCTTGCAGTGCAGTTCCCAAGTCATAATCTCACACATCTTCCCCCTGCCCCTCCCCTCCTCTCCCACACTTGGAGATGAGGTCCAAGAGTCATTGCTTACTGGACACTGTAGCTAGTCTGAGCAGCGTTGTGGAGAGCACATATTGGGTGCTTTCCAGTGCTGTGTTCACTTCTGGGTGGCCTTTGTTAAGAGAAGGGGCTTCTAGCCTTGCTGGCTGACGCTTTTCCATTCTCTGGCTTCTTGCAAACAGAAAGCAATAGAACCAACTGGAAACAGCAGCTCATGGCACCTGAACTCACATGGTATCTAGCACGCCTTCTGACTTAATGTGACGAGTGTCTCAGGGCTCACTCTCCTTTGAGTTGTCACCATTGGGCTTGCATTTGGGGCAATGGCCTGATACTGCTATCTCTTGCCTCTAAGTCCTTAACCCCAGCCACTTATCGATAGTCCTCTTACTCACTAACTCTTTCACTCGCAATGGGCAGTATCTCTAGGTCCCTGGCAGCTTGAGGGGGAAGGGCAAGCAGGTGTCAAAACGCTTTGCAGAGGTGCTTGGGTGACTGACTATCATCTTTGCTCCCCCCCCCTTCCTTTCTGCATCTTAGTTTGCTGTCAGCTCCTCAAGAGGTGCCCCTGGGAAAACCGTTTCTGTGTCCAGCCCCTCTCTCTGCTGAGCTCTGACTCCCGGCAGTGGGCTGGGCTGGGCATAGATATCTGAAGCTTCCCACATGGACTATGGATTTTTATCTTTTTCTGTTATATAGGCAAAACCAATTCCTTCATCCTTTTATGGAGTGGCTCCCTGAAGTCTCCACGTACCAGTTCATCAAACACACCCAAGAGCCAAGGACGGTGGCCCATACCTGTAATCCTTGTATTTGGGAAGCTAAGACAGGAGATTTGCAACCAGCCTCAATAATTTAGTGAGACTCTCAGAAACCTAGAAAGACCCTGTTTCATAATTTAAAAAATAAAAAGGGCTGGGGGTATAGATTGGAGGTCGAATGCCCCTGGGTTCAATTCCTAGTGCCACCAAAAAAACAAAAACAAAAACAAAAAAAAAAACATACCTAGGCATGGCTGAAATCCAGTTTAGGCTCAAGTTGAAATACAACTAAAATAAATGTTTTTCCAGTTTTTTATAGTTTATATAACGCGCGCGCGTGTGTGTGTGTGTGTGTGTGTGTGTGTGTGTGGTGTTTTCTGGGGATGGAACCTAGGGCATTCTATCTCTGAGCTATACTCCCAGTCCTATTTTATTTTTATTGTGAGACAGGATCTTGCTAGTTTAATGAAGTCTCATTACTTGCTGAGACTGTCCTCGAACCCATGATCCTGTCTCAGCCTCCAAGTACTGGGATTGCAAAGCATGCACCACCAAAACTGGCTCCAAATAAGCCTGCCTTTCTTCCTTTCTTTCTCTCTTTCTTTCTTTCTTTCTTTCTTTCTTTCTTTCTTTCTTTCTTTCTTTCTTTTTCCTTCCTTCCTTCCTTCCTTCCTTCCTTCCTTCCTTCCTTCCTTCTTTCTTCCTTTCTCTTTCTTTCTTTCTTTCTTTCTTTCTTTCTTTCTTTCTTTCTTTTTTTGAGGTACTGGGAATAGAACCCAGGGGCATCCTACCTCTGAGCTACACCCCCAGTCCTATTTTTTATTTTTATTTTGAAACAGGGTCTCCCTGAGTTGCGCAAAGAGCCTAAGTAGTAGCTGAGACTGTCCTTGAACTGCAATCCTCCTGTCTCAGCCTCACAAATGCTGGGATTATAAGCATGCACCACCACGCTTGGCAACCCATTCGTGTATATCACTTCTCTTGATCCTTGAGAGAGCCCCTTGAAGCATGCATTCTCTTTATTCTTATTTTAAGGGGGAGTAAAATTGAGGTTCAGGCAGGCTAGGAACTGCAGACATGGGTACTTATTTAGTAAGTAGTGGAGCTAGAGATTTCCAGCCTTGGCATACAGAATCCTAGGCTCTCTCTCTTATAAGACCACACACCCAAGACTTAGATAGTTGACACAAATATGGATAAAGTACAATGGCTGTGATTTTGCACTTGGAGTTGGCTGGTACCACCCAGAGGTGATTAAGTCTCTGATACAGCAATGGTGAGGGTTGTTGCTGTTCAGGCAAAAACAGCCCTGGTCTCTCCTCAAAAAGCTTATGAGTCTCTTCTGTTCTTGCTGGTCTTTATTTTTCCTCTGTGCTCTACAGCATTTGGCTCGGACTTCTCACATAGTTATTTTTGTGAGTCTCTCAATATGCTTGCTCTACTGTGAGATACTTGAAAGCCGAGACTATGTCTTTGGCATCCTTGTGTGCCTCAAAATGGAGCTATGAATATTGCAGGGGTTCAGTGAATGTTGATATAATTAAGAGCTATTTCTTAATATCACCCCTTAGACTTGGAAAGGGGTGATTTGGTGGTAGCCATTTCTTTTCCTTCAGTACATCTGTCAGAGTGTAAGTATGGTGCCATCCAACAGAAAAACTGTTTCCTTGTCTCAATTTCCATGTCTTTTTGTTGTCTAGTTACTTTTCTTTAGGTCCACCAATAGACCTCACTTTCAGTTATTCCCATGCCCCTCCAAGACCAAGTCAGGCAGGAAGAAGATCAACTATCTCCTTGCCACTGCTGGGACTAATGGCCATCCATCCTCTTGAATTTAGGATCTGATGGCCCACCAACATGCTCTGGCACTCACATTTCCCCAAGTGACATCTCTTTCTCCTTGACTAATGTTGGCCTGACCCACTAATCCAGCTTCTGTCTGACCTCTAGATTTGCCTAAAAGCACAGAGTTGTTTTGGAATTGGACATTGACCCTGAAATCAGCCCGGCACCTGTCAGCTCTTCTCCCTGGGATAGAAAACTGGATCTTTATACCAGTCTCTTGTTGCCCATGCATCATTTGTCAACAAATAACCTCTGACCTGCCTGTCTGCTGGCCTGCCTGAGTGGAGTGGACAGACAAGACACTTGGACTCTTCTTCACTGCCCTCTACCATTTGATTGGACCAGTTCCTTCAATCACCCCTGGGCTTGTTCTGCCCTTTGGCCATCCATCTGGCTACCACTCTGATATTTGCCTTTGCAGATGGGCTCATTCCTCTTACTGAAGACTTGGCTGTACCAGGATTTGTTTTGCCCTCTCTGCTTGTTCTGCATGGCTGGTAACTGCCTGTAGTGCCTCATGCATGCCAAAGCTAGAAATCCATTTTGTTTTATCTCAACATGCTCTTTAAAAGGTTTGGTGTGGAAGAAAGTTTGACACTAACTGAATTGATTTATTCGGTTTCTCTCCTTACCAATTTTTCTTCCCACATTCAGTCATATTCCAAAAGACTGCTTCCATAATACACTTACAATCTATTTACTTCCCTCCATTTTCAATGTTGGTACTCTAGGCCACTGTTATTTCTTACCTGGGTTATTACCATAGCCCTTCATTTTCCTATAAACTTGACTCTCTCCAAACCACATTTCAAGAGGCCACTTGAGTGATCTGATCATAGTACCCCTCCATTAGTCATCTTTCAATAATGTCCCATGGCACAGAGATGCTGTTCTCCACCTCCTTGATACCATGACTCAGATCTGAAGGAGGACATTCACATTCAGAACAAATCATGAACATGCCACGTCATACACAATTTCTCACATGGCTGTCATAACTCCCCCTCTCTATTTCCTCCACTATAAAGCAAATTAGGGAAATGATGTGGGTTGTAGGCATATCGTAGAATCAGATCTAATTTACATAAGAAATAAACTACTTGCAAATGTGCTTTACTGCTATAGTGACAACTGACCTCAGAGTAACTGAACACTCTTCAGGGATCTCATTGCAGAACTGCTGGTCTGTAGAAATGAGTCTCATTCTTAGTATGGCTACAAAGGCTGTCAGGACCCTTGCATTGTCTACACGTCCAGCCTCATTTCTTGTCATGATCACTATCACCAACCAGGCACCTCTGTGGTTCCCAGAGAGCAGCACAATTTCTTTTACATTTGGGCTTAAGAAATATTGTCCTTCTGCCTGGGACCCTCTTCTCTAAGCTTTCTGCTCTTCCTTCAAGGTCTTGGTTTGGATGCCACTTAATCCAGAGGGAATTTTCTCTGGTTTTCCAGGGTGAGCTAAGTGTCTCTTCTCTGAATTCCCATGTTACTTGGTTCTCTTTTACCTTATTGAACTACAAGTATCTGTCTCCCACAAAGACTATCAGCTCTTCAAGGGCAAGGACTATGTTATATTGTTCTTTCATATATCCCCAAATACTTACGAGTGTGCCAAGCACAAGGAAGGATCCCATTGAAGGAAGGAGTGAATGAACAAATTATGTTTGGTGCTAGGATGGGTTGAATTGTGTCTCCCCCAATTAAATATATGTTAAAGTCCTAATCTCTGTGCCTGTGAATGTGACGTTACTGTGTGATGAGATTAAAGTGAGAGCATGCTGAATTAGAGTGGGCCCTCAATCCAGTGGCTGGTGTCCTTAAAAGATGAGGAAAATTTAAACAGACACATGCAGAGAGAAAAGTACCATGCAGAGACATGGAGATACAGTGGGAAAGGATAAAAGATTCTCTCCTAGGACCTTCAGAGAGAAAGAGCATGCCCCTGCTTAGAACTCGAATTTGGACGTCTAGCTCCCAGGACTGTGAAGGAATGAATTTCTGTCGTTTTAAGCCACCAGGTGTGTGGTTCTTTGTGATGGCTGCCCCAGGAAATGGATGCAGGTGGTACAACATATGTCAGGTCTATTGCAGGCAATAACATCTTCCTTTTGGGAGATGTCGCATTTCACTGGGCTAGATTTCCTCCATGGTCTCAGAAAATACACCTTGACAAGTACCATTTGTGAACTTTCTTGTTATAATTGTTGGAAAATATTTAGTCATAGGTTTCTTAAAATAGCAGTAAGTTTCAGCAGCATTTTTTTTTAAAAAGAGTGGCACACATTGGCTGAAATAAATTAATGGCCCCTTCTAAAAAGACATGTAAGGGGATACAAAGTGAAGTATAGAGGAATCATGTTGTGATTTGATACTAGGTCAGGATAAGGACGCCACTCTTTAGGGAAAAAGAAAACATTGGGCTTGACAAATATCACTACCAGCAAATAGTATTGCTTCAAAGGTAGGGTAGCTCAAATTCTATGAGCAAGATAGCTCAATACTTCCAAAAAAATCACCTCAGTTCTAATAGCTCTCTGCACCTGGTTTTCTAGTAGAGATTTCAGATCTAGTTGTCCCAAACTGAGCTTCTGATTCCATCTCCTCTCTTTCCACTCCTACCCTTCTTCCAAGCCCGCTTCACTCAAAGCCATTTTCATTTCAGCGATGGCAACTCTCACCTTGCATTTGTAGAACACCCAAACCTTGAGCTCCTCTGTGAGTCTTCTCTTTCTTTCACACCTCAGATTTGACTTACCAGACATTCTGTGAACTCCATGTTTGAAGTGCATTGAGAAACTGACTCCTCCCACCATCTGTGCTGTCATTTTCTCAGGTATGGCTATTGTCATCTTTTACTTGGGGGACAGAAATTGCTTCCTCATAGGTCTCTCTGCATCTACTATCAACCTCCTCTCCTTCCTTCCTTCTTTCCAGTTTACTCTCAACACAGTCTTCTGCTTCGGCTATGGCTCCACAGTTTACTCAGGGTAACAACTAAAGATCTCATCATGGCCTCCAAGGGACTCGTACTCTGTTTCCTCTCCAGCCTCATCCCCTATCACCTTCTCTATTTCCTCCATTCTAGCCATGCAGACTTTTCTAGTCCTTGAACATGTCAGATGATTCTGCCTCAAGGTCTTTGTGCTGATAGTTCCTGTTTCTTCCCTTTTCCAGATTTCTTTCCCCAGGAATCTTACATTGGCTTAACCAGCTCTTTCTTATCCTTTTAATCTTTTCTTAAGTGTTATCTTCTCAATGAGGTGAACCAGGACCATGGTTTTAAGTTCTACTCCCTGCCTTCACGTTTTTTGTTAATCCTTCGTACTTTATTCTGCTTCATCCTCCATAGTGTCTGTCACCATTGAACATTATAATAATTTACTTCCTATGTCTATTTATTAGAAGGCTTTCAGCATAAAGACTTTCCCAGAGTATTTTTTAAACAAAGGTTAATTGGTTTTTTCCAGAGATAATGACTTAAAAAAAAGTCTTAGTTTAGATTTGTTTTTCCTAAGTTAAAATTTTCTTAAATATCATCTTTTAAAAATTATTATCGATAGCCGGGCGTGGTGGCGCACGCTTGTAATCCCCGCGCTTGGGAGGCAGAGACAGGAGGATCACGCAGGTTCGAAGCCAGCCGCGTGCGCTGGCTTAGGAGACCCTGTTTCCAAATAAATTGTAAAAATAGGTCTGGGAGTGTAGCCCGGAGGTAGAAGGGCTTCCACGAACCCCAGTACCACCAAAAAAAAAAAAAAAAATAGGTCTGGGGGTATAGCTCAGAGGTAGACTGTCCCTGGGTTACATCCTCAGTACCGCAAAAAAAAAAAAAAAGAAAATAAAATTATCGAGGTGAAGTTTACATAACAGATAATTAACTTTTTTTTTTTTTTTTGGTGGTATTGGGGTTCCTGGAAACCCTTCTACTTCCGGGCTATACTCCCAGACCTATTTTATATTTTTATTTGGAAACAGGGTCTCTTAAACCAGCGTGGCTGGCTTCAAACCTGTGCAATCCTCCTGTCTCTGCCTCCCAAGTGTGGGGATTATAAGTGTGCGCCACCACGCCTGGCTGGATAATTAACCATTTTGAAGTTGAACAATTCAGTAGCATTTAGTATACTAACAGTGTTGTGTAGCACTTATTATTATCATTCTTTTGGTGGTACTGGGGTTCCTGGAAGCCCTTCTACCTCCGGGCTACACTCCCACGGGCTACACTCCCAGACCTATTTTTTAACTTTATGTGGAAACAGGGTCTCTTAAGCCAGCGAGGCTGGCTCCGAACCAGCGCGATCTCCAGTCTCTGCCTCCCAAGCGCAGGAATTACAAGCCTGCGCCACCACGCCCGGCTGTAGCACTTTTTTTTTTTTTTTTTTTGTGGTACTGGGGTTCGTGGAAGCCCTTCTACCTCCGGGCTACACTCCCAGACCTATTTTTACATTTTTATTTGGAAACAGGGTCTCCTAAGCCAGCGCGGCTGGCTTCGAACCTGCGTGATCCTCCTGTCTCTGCCTCCCAAGCACGGGGATTACAAGCCTGCGCCACCACGCCCGGCTGTAGCACTTATTTTTGACCATGTAAGTATGCATTGTGCTGCTGCTTCCAAAATACATCTAAATAAGTTGTGTTGGCCGGGCGTGGTGGCGCACGCTTGTAATCCCCGCGCTTGGGAGGCAGAGACAGGAGGATCGCGCAGGTTCGAAGCCAGCCGCGCGCGCTGGCTTAGGAGACCCTGTTTCCAAACAAAAATGTAAAAGTAGGTCTGGGAGTGTAGCCCGGAGGTAGAAGGGCTTCCAGGAACCCCAGTACCACCAAAAAAAAAATAAAATAATAAAAAAATAAATAAGTTGTGCTATTTAGATACAGACTTCCAGTGATTTCCTTTGCTTCTCTAGTTAAAACAAACAAACAAACAAACAAACAAACATTAAATTAGACCACAGTGACAGAATATATTGTCTGACCTCTGAGGATTTGTGGAATGAAGTCTCAAACCAGGAACATAGATGTGGAATTAAAAATAAATCCCCCTATGTTTGTAGGCACTAAAAAAATTCAATGTTTTGGTTAATTGTTTCAAGATGTTGAGTGTTTTGAAGTGTGTTGTAAAAATTAAACACGATAACAAAACAAAACTCATTTAGCTAGTACTTTCCTATTGGGATTTTATTTTAAAATACATAGAATATAAATGTCCATGATATGGCAATCTTACAACTGCAAATTTAAATCAAATATATTCTGAAATGGGGAAAAGTGATGTAATATCGCTACATCCCTTCTTTGTTGATCTAGATCTGGGAATAATATATCCTACTAGCTTCATTCTCTCCTTGTCCCTTTAGAGTGCTATAAAGTTAATTTCAGAAAGTTCCTGGAAGAATACAGGAAAAAAAAAAACTTAACAATTTCTTTTTTCTCTGCAGAGGAGTTCTAGGGGGTGGGAGGAGGAAGACTTATTTTGAAATTGCATAATATATTTCTGTATATGGTTTGAATTTTTACCCTAGGCATGTATTACAGCTAAACAAAACAAAACACAAACCCAACAAGAAACCTCTAAAATTTTGTTTAATTATTCCTCCTACTCACCCAACATTATGGGTGTATGTTAGTCAGGACTCTTTAGTGATGGGAACTCAATATAAATGAACCTCCACAGAAAAAAGGGGTGGGGGTGAGGTGATGGCTTACTGGATCCCAGAGCAGGAATGGAGAATTTCACAACTGAAGGAGGAACCAGGGCCCTGGAACTATAATTGAGCTGCTCACACCTCTTCAGCCTGGACATCCTTTTTTCTGTTCTCATCCCCTCTGCTTGTATTTGCCTCTTTTTGCATCCTGGTGCAAGTCTCTCCTGTTTCTCCATAGGGACCTAGCTGCTGGTACTTCTAGCTGAGGAACCCCAGAGAAAAGAAAAAATACCCTTCTTCCTAAGTCTCTGTTTTAGCCCTGATGAAGGATTCTAATTGCTTTTGCGTTGTCACATGCTGAACCTTGAACCAGTGCTGTTGCCAGGAGAGCTGGCCAGACCTGGCTCATTTGCCCCATGTGTGGCCAGGGTAATGGAATTTTTTAATATAAGGGGCATGTGAAAGCATCCTGGGAGGAAAAATTAATTACCATAATCTACCACGGTCCACTCCTTAGCTGCCTAGTCTAATGAAGCTCTTCTTTCATAAAAAGTCTTCCAAGAAAGTTCTAGGTCAAAATAGCACAGCCATCATAATGGCACCTAAAATATACTCAACCCCTTCCCAAAGCAAAACAATTTGAAGTCTTTATGAGTCAATTCAGCTCCAAGTTCAAAGATCTGGGGGAACTCCCTCCTTCTTAGCTGCTTTGAATGTCATTTCTCTTGGTTCAGAAAGCCACGTCGAATTGAGGAATGTAATATCCACAATACAAAACTCCAATTTAGCAAAGAGAAAAAAGGGAACACAACATGTAGTGGTAATTTTTTTATCATAAACATTATCTCCTGCTGACCAGGGATGACAAAGACTAGACAAAGAATCTCTGGCAACGAATTAAGCTTCTTAGACATAAGCATGGCAGCTTCAGGTTCTCCTCACTAGAAGGAATCTTGCCAAAGTTAAGTCCTTATGAAGGGCCTAGGGGTCAAGTTTCTTAGTCCCTCTGTCGACTCTCAGATACCCCCATCCCAGTACCTAGAACCCCAGTCATTTTCAATAAAAATATTCGTATAAGCGGAAACTAACACACTATCTGAAGGTAAAAAGTGCTTTCAAGTGACAATGATTACATACATATTTTTCTTTAATACTTAATTTGCATTACAATGAAACCCCAGACTGTCTTTTATTAACTATTTTAAAATAAAATAAATCACTCAACTCATTATACATCAGTGGATCTTTTTCCAAAATAGAATCTATGCTGTGTTCTAAATATGTCCCCTCTAAATTTTAGGAATTAAGACAAAAGCCAATGTGATAGTATTAAGAGATGGGGAGTCTTTAAGAGGTGATTAGGTCATGAGGGCACCTTGTAGAAGGGTATTAGTACCTTCATAAAAGAGGCTCCACATAGTATTAGGCTCAGTTACTTGTCTGCCTTCTACATGTGAGAACACAGAGACTTCATCTTTGAAGCAGAGAGCAGCTTTCACCACACAGTTGAAATTTCTAGCCTTGATCTTGGATTTTTCAGCCTCCAAAGTAATGAAAAAATGATGTTCTGTTGTGTTGTTTATAAATTGTCTAGTTTCAGATATTTTGTTACAGAAGCACAAAATGTTCTAAGACAATTTCCTCTTTTTCTTTCTCTCCCTCTCTCCACTCATCATTCTATCTACCTATTGCCCTGTCAATCAATCAATCATAGATCTACTGTCCCTCCCTTATGATATCTTAGGTCTTTATGTCCTGAAGATGATTTTTTAAAAAAAGTGCTTTCATGCTCTTGAGGAAGAGCTGCCATTTGATGTTGGTTGTTTATCTTTTTGTTGTTGTTGTTGTTTGGGGATTGAATCCACAGCTGTTCTATTTCCAAGTTAAACTTCTACTTTATTTTATTTAAAAAAAAATTTTGAACAGGGTCTTGCTACATTGCTGAGGGTCTTGCTAAGTTGCCAAGGCTGGTTTCAAACCTGTGCTCTTTCTGTCTCGGCCGCTCAGGTACTGAGATCACAGGTGTCACCAAGCCTGGTGATTGTTTGCCATTCTTATTGTGCTTTGATTTTTTTTTATTGTTCATAAATGTTCTTTCTGAAATTCCAATTTTTCCCCTAAAATTTCTGAGTTGAGCTTGTTATGGTTTGGATTTGGAATGTCCTCCCATCCCCAAAAGGCTCATTTTGTTGAAAGCAGCAAGATTCAGAGGTGGGACTTTTAGGCAACTATTGGACATGAGCGCCCTGACTTCATCAGGGGATTAATCTATTGATGGCTGAATAGACTATGAGCAGTGATACTTAAAGCTGCACGGAGGCAAAGATTCAAAGTCAAAGCTTGACATCTGATTCTCCACTATCAACTTCCAACTTCTCATCAGGTGAGGGGTGGTATGGGGAAGGAAAGAGAACATTTCAGTTCTTCTGTAACAATCATTCCTAATTTTCTCTGAGCCGGTGTTGTTTGCAACTACTTTTTCTGGGGCTGAACAGTTACAATTAGGGACTGTTTGGTTCCTAGGAAGTCACTCAAATTAACCCAAGTAAAATGCTATAGTTATTATACAACAATCAATACTCCAGACATTGAGACAATGTTATAGACATTGATGGAGGATAAATGAAATACAGTTAAACCTAAAAAGGACTGTAAAAGAGAAATAGAAAATCAGGAAAGAAGACTATTCTTTTTATAAGAGTTTTTCATCTTTCATCTCTGCTTCTGTCCATTCTGAATTTCTTTTCCTCTGCAGAGCTAATATTTCCATTGACTCATGGTGCTTTTGACCCTATGATTGTACCTTGCTTCCTTATCTCACAGTGGGAAATAGGTAGTTATTAAAAAGAAAATTGGAGTGCAATTAGCATGGGAGAATAAATTCTGGGAAGCCCCAAAGTGAAAAATTTCCATGATAATAACTAATCTATCCCAGCTAACTCAGGCTGGATGAATGGATTGCCATGTCTGAAGGAGGACAGAGTTGACATTTTAGGAAGTTTCCCATATGGTTAGATAAATGTACAGATGTTTCTAACTTGTCTCAGTTTATAATTTTTGTTAGATTATGTTTCAACACTGAAATACATGAAAAAAAACCGACAATTCTTTCTATCTCCTTCCACTAAATAAAATATATTCTGGAAGGACTATATTAGTTATAAATGTGTTAACAATTTCTTCAACGAAGGGGTAAAGCTAGAAGTGAAGCACAAGTAACATTAGACAACTACATTATTCATAGGCTGCTATTACAGCATAAGATTCAAAGCCATAGGGAGTTAACATTTTTCAGAATATAGGTATGGTGAATTCTGTGAAAACAGAATCTTTAATTTTGAAAACTTTCGAATGAGCTGTAGCAAGGGTTGGCACATATTTTCTGTAAAGGGGAAGAGAGGCAATATTTTAGGTTTTGCAGGTCCTGTAATCATACTTATTCAGCTCTGCCACTGTAGGGTAAAAGCAGCCATAAAAAACATGTAAATGAACTGGCATGACTATGTTCCAATAAAGCTTTACTTATAAAAACAGGGGTGGAATTGATCCCAGGACCATAGTTTGCTGACACCTGCTTTATGATGAGGAAAGGGTCACCATGAACATAGAGGTATACTATTTATCTTGTATCAAGCATTTAAAAAGATTTTGGAAGTTAAAGACAAATCCAGGAGGGATTCAAAATGGTGACTGTGGGATGCAGCACATCTCAGTAGCTGAAACAAAGTTCAACTACTGGGAAGGCAGCATCTTGATAAACAAAATAAATACAGCTCATGAACCAAAATGGAACCAGGAACTACGGTGGAAGGAATCCAGTACCTATGAATGGCAAGTTCCACTGCAGAAAGCCCAAGTGTGCGATGGATCTGCTGTGGATGTGGCTTGGCCGCTGGCGCCATGGTGGATTGAGGGCCCAAACAGCAAGTCCTGGCTCTGGCCAACACCTGTGTAGCAGCCCCAACCTTGAAAATACAAGAATACAATAATATTGGGAGACTTCAACATACCTCTCACATCACTAGTATGATCTTCAAGGTAAAAGATGAGTAAAGAATCTACAGAACTAAAGAAAATTATAAACCAAGTGGACCTAATAGACATATACAGGATATTTCAACCAGGAACAGCAGAATATACATTCTTCTCAGCAGCCCATGGAACCTTTTCCAAAATATATCACATCCTGGGCCACAAAGCAAGCACTAGTAAGTTCAAAAGATGTAATATAATTCCCTGCATCTTTTCAGACCATAATGGAATGAATGTAGAAATCAACAACAGGATGACCAAAAGAAACTATTTAAATACATGGAGATTGAATGATACACTTTTGAACGACACATGGGTAAGATCAGAAATAAGGGAAGAAATAAAGACATTTCTGGAATTAAGTGAAAATAGAGACACAGCTTACCAAAATCTATGGGACATGCTGAAGGTGGTGTTAAGAGAAAAGTTTATAGCATTGAGTGCGCATGTAAGAAGAACAGAGAGTCACCAAGTATACAACCTAATGACACATCTCAAGGACCTAGAAAGACTGCAACAGTCTAATCCCAAAGCTAGCAGAAGGCAGGACATTATTAAAATCAGAGCATAAATAAATGAAATGGAGAACAAAAAAAATAATTCAAAGAATCAACAAAACAAAAATCTGGTTCTTTGAAGAGTCATAAGATTAACAAACCTCTGGCCAACCTAACCAAAAGAAAGAGAGCATCAACTCAAATTTTAAAATTAGAAATGAAAAAGGAGACATCACCACGGACAGTGGGGAAATTCAAAGGATTATCAGAAAGTATTTTGAAATTTTATACTCCAATAGACTGGAAAGCATGGAAGAAATTTATAAGCATATATAACCTACTGAAACTGAACCAAGAGGACATAGCAAGCCTAAACCAACTAATAGCAAGCAAAGAAATAGAAACAGCAATAAAAATTCTGCCATTAAAGAAAATCCCAGGCCCTGATGGGTTTCCAGCTGAATTCTACAAAACCTTCAGTGAAGAATTAATCCTAATGCTTCACAACTTGTTCTGGGAAATTGAAAGAGATGGAATTCTCCCAAATTCCTTCTATGAGGCCAGTATCACATTAATTGCAAAACCAAATAAAGATACCTCAAGAAAGGAAAATTACAGACCAATATCCTTGATGAACATAGATGCAAAAATTCTAAACAAAATACTAGCTATACGCATTGAAAACCATAGCAAGAGAATTGTACACCATGACCAAGTTGGTTTCATCCCAGAAAAATAAGGATGGTTCTACATATACAAATCAATATATGTTATTCACCACATAAACAGAACTAAGAACAAAAACCACATGATCACATCAATAGATGCTGAAAAGGCTTTTGACAAAATCCAACACCCATTCATGTTAAAAACACTGCAAAAAATTGGAATAGAAGGAACTTATTTCAACATCATTAAGGTAATATACAATAAACCAAAAGCCAACATCATATTGAATGGGGAAAAACTGCAAGAATTTCCCTAAAATCAGGAACAAGACAAAGATGCCCACTATCACCACTCTGTTTCAATATAGTCCCTGAGACTCTTGCCACAGCAATAAGACAAGAGAATGAAATCAAAGAAATTCAATAGGAAGAGAGGAATTAAAACTATCCTTATTTGCAGATGACATGATCTTTTATCTAGAAGACCCAAATAACTCAACCAAAAGACTACTGGAGCTGATTAACCAATTTAGCAAAGTCGCAGGATACAAATCAATCTAAAGAAATCAGTGGCTTTTATTTATGCCGACAATGAGTCCACAATGAAAGAAATAAAACAATTCCATTCACTATAACCTCAAAACCAATAAAATACCGAGGAATAAACCTAACCAAAGATGTAAAAGACCTCTACAATGAAAATTATAAAGCATTAAAGAAAAAAATTGAAGAAGACCTTGGAAAATGGAAAGATCTCCCTTGCTCATGGATAGGCAGAATTAATATAATCAAAATGGCCATTCTGCCAAAAGTGATCTATAGATTCAATACAATTCCTATTAAAATACCAATGACATTCTTCATAGACCCAGAAAAATCAGTCGTGAATTTTATATGGAGAAAGAAAAGGCTCAGAATTGCCAAAGCAATCCTCATCAATAGGAACTAATTGTGATGAGGCATCACAATCCCTGACTTCAAATTATACTATAGAGCAATAGTAGTAATAACAGCATAGTATTGGCACAACAATAGGCATACTGACCAGTGAAACAGAATAGAAAATACTGAAATAAACCCACATACCTATAGTCAATTGATCTTTGACAAAGAATCCAAACTCATATGCTGGAGAAAAGACAGCCTTTTCAACAAATGGTACCGGGAGAAATGGCTATCCATCTGTAGAAAGATGGAACTAAATTCTTACCTCTCACTATTCACATGAATCAACTTGAGATGGATCAAACCCTTAGAAATTAGACCAGAGACTGTGAAGTTATTAGAGGAGGGCATAGGCTCAACACTCCAACATATAGTCACAGGCAGTAACTTTCTCAACAAGATCTCCAAAGAAACACAGTCATTTAAATTATGTAAATTAAAGCATGAATTAACAAGTGGGATGGCATCAAACTAAAAAGTTTCTTCTCATTAAAGGAAACCATCCTAAAGAGAAAGCCTACAGGATGGGAGAAGATCTTTACCAGTCACCACTCTGATAGAGGGCTAATATCCAGAATATACCAAGAGCTCAAAAGACTCTATACTAGCAAAACAAATAGCCCAATCAAGAAATGGGCAATTGAACTGAATAGATGCTTCACAAAAGAAGAGATACAAATGGCCAATAGATACATGAAAAGATTTTTAGCATCATTAGCCATCGGGGAGATGCAATGAAAACTAAGGATATTCCATCTAACCCCAATGGCAAGCATAAAGAAATCAAATAACAACAAATGCTGGCGAGGATGTGAAGAAAGAGGAACTCTTTTACACTGTTGTTGGGAGAGCAAAACTAGTTCAGTGGCTATGGAGATCAGTGTGGCAATTCCTTAGAAAACTGGGAATAGATCCACCATATGATCCGGCTATACCACTCCTGAGTATTTGTCCAAAGGGGTTGAAATCAGAGAATTACAGTAACATATGAATACCCATGTTCATAGCAGACGATTCATAATAGTCAAAATATGGAACCAACCTAGGTTTCCATCAACAGAAGAATGGATTACAAAATTATGGGAAGTCCACACAATGGAATTATACTCAGCTATGATGAACAACAAAATCATGTCATACACAAGAAGATGGAAAGACCTGGAGAACATTATGTTAAGTGAGATCAGCCAGGCACAGAAAGAGAAGGAACATATGTTCTCTCTAATTTGCCCAAACTAGGAGTATTAGGGATACCAGAGGGACTCTAGATAATGGAGGGGAAACCTCAGCAATGCTATAATGGAAGATAGGAGAGGAAGAAGGCTGAGGTTGACTAATGGAGGAGCTACATCCGAATATGTGTAAAAGTATGAATATAGCACAGTTAAAATGAACACTCATTGTTGGGAGGGGGAAGGGGAAGAGGAGGAGAGGAGAGGGCACCAAGCACAGTCTGAATGTATGCCATTTTTAATATGTTCCACATAAAAATAAATAAATAAAGGCAAATCCAAATTTGTAATTTATTGATCTTTTATATGATGACAAGTGTTTATTGGTAGTGTGCCACCTAGTAGATACATTGAAAGAAAATTAGAACAGATGAAGTAGCTTGGTTTTTCAAGGTGCAAGTGACATTTAATGATGAGAAACAAACTACTTTTTAGTACCCAAAGGCATTCTAAAAAATGGCTCTTAGGAAATGCCTGTTATCAGAATGTCTAGTTGTACTTTTATGTGTTTTTTTTACCTGCATACTTAATAAACTTGGGAGAAGAATTGGCTAATCTACTAAATAATCTGCCAAATAATTTTAGTGGGTTTGAATTTATTTGTTAAAAATATAAATATACTGGTTGTGGTGGTGCATGCCTGTAATCTTCATACGTGGGAGGCTGAGAAAGGAGGATTGCAGGTTTGAAGACCACTTCAGCAACTTAGTGAGACTTTGTTTCCAAATTAAAAAAAAAAAAACATGTCTGGGGATGTAGCTCAGAGGTAGAATTCACAGAGATAATTTATGACTTTCTCTGCCATTTAATATTGCTCCTAAGGCTAGATGTCATATCAGATTTGTTGCAGTTTTCATTTTATACTGTCCAAAACCATGCATGGGAAGGATGACATGGCTGTTTCTGAAGGCATCTGGCTCCTTCTCACCCTTTCCTTTGTTGGAGCAGCAGCTGGTCAGCTGAACTCATTCATTGCTCTATATTCACTGACTCTGCAGACAGGGGAAACCTGCCTTTCTCTCTACTATTTAGTAATAGTAGAGTGTGGACTGAGCATGGCCATTTTACAGATGAGAAAACCAAGGCTCAGAGACATTGTGTAACTTGCTTACTGACAGGAAAATGACATCCAAGTGGGATTGAAGGCAGATCCAGCCCATTTCAAAGCAGCTCTGTCTTCCTTTTCCCTACCACTTAAATTGTAGGGTTTGGATTTTGGCTACAGTGACAGAGATATTTCTGGATGGAGGTTTTTCCTTCTTATTTTCAGAAAAATATTCTATTTAGAAGATGCCAATTCTGCTTATTCCAAATGACATCCCTGAGCTTCTTTTCTGAGACTTTGCAACAAGTCAGAAGGGACATTGGAAACCACCCATTTTAATGTTCTCATTTTGCAATTAATAAAATTAATGCCCGGGAAGATAAAGTAACTTATGCTAACTTCCCATGGTAATTAGTGAGGGCTATAGACTTGCTCTATCTGAACTTTTGAACTCCTCACTTATTGGATAAATTGGTCGCAGAATATAAATGTGTGTGATTCAGCTTGATACTTCAAATGTCTATAATTGGGAATAAAAGTTATAATTCTCTTTAAAAAAACTGACCAAAGCATGGTTTTCCAACAAACTTGGTTGAAATTTTAAGCTTGTGAGGGCCAGCAGTTACAAATTCTTGGTTTGTGTTCATGTTGGCTTTCACTTGAAAAGATGAGCTATGTGATTCCCAAGAGTTTCGAAGCCTTTCCAATGCTTTCAATAAAACAGCACAGAAAGCATCTATTTTAGGAACTTTCTGGTCACAAGGCAGTGAGTAATGATCACTAAACTCTTTCCTATTTCTATCTGAGATTGAATTTCAAAAAACTCTGATTAGTGTTTTTTAGCTTGCACCTGAGCCTGTAGTTACATCAGGCCTCTAATTTGCCCTTTCTTCTTGTTATAAGTAATGAGTAAATTTAATAAATATCAGCTAAAAGTGGCAGAAATTTTTGTTACATTTATTGATTCAAACAATATAAATATATTGAAAATCTAAGACCTGTGGTTATTATTATCCTTGAGAAACTAGTGGTCTATAAGAGGAGACAGATCCAGAAAGATATATGGTATCTGAAATGCTACATGATGATGTTGTCACAGTAGTGTGTGGGTGCCAGGAAGTTTCTCTTTCTCTAGAAGCATAGGGGAATACACTGGAGAAAGTTACATCTGATCTAAATATTAAAGGACAAGTAGGAATTCATCTGGTGGGGAAGAAGAAAAACCTGTCCCAGAGGAAAGAGTAATATAGAGATTTAAAAAAAAGTATAATCTCCATGGGTGGCAAATTCTTGGAGTCTGGTATTGTAAATATGATGACTGATATTTCAACATATTGGTTCATTAAAGATGGACTTCAAGACTTTAAGCTCATTTTGTTAAAAGTCACAATTTAAAGCTAAGTTATGGTTATTGTTTGGCTTTGCTGGCTATCATTTATTGAGCATCTCTAATGTTCTCTTAACCATGATACAGCTACCAAGGAGGAAACTCAGCCCCAGGGAGTTTAATGCTCGACCAAGTTCATAAAGCCAGTAAGAGGCCGAGCAAGAGTTTTGCTCTTCAAACACTTGCACTCACTAAAGTCATTTTCCAAAACTGAAATAATAGTCTCTACTATGGAGTATAAAACAGATCTTTAAGAAAAAAATTATTAAAGGCACTTTAAAGTGTTATTTAAGAGAATTTAGAAGCAGCTCCCTGAGCACAAGGCCTTGAGGTATAAACCAAGAAAGTCTCTCTTAGATAATATGTCCATGATAGGGCCAGTTAACAGGGCCAATTAGCAGGTGATAACTGACCTGTCTACCTCCTTAGACATTGATCTGCCTCCTAACACTAGATGACAATCATGTACCCAGAGGTATCAAAGTGAATAAGGATTAGTGCTTGCAGGAAAGCTCAATAACGTGCCCAAGTTCACTGAGCTTATGAGGAGGAGAGCTGGCTTGAATCCGTGCTCTTAACCTTGTTCTTATAGAGAAGTAGAGATGGGCGTGATTTGAACAGTTTCACTTCAATTCTTCCAATATTTGCTTAGAAACCTAGTAAAGAAAAACTTTAAAACATATTTGATGCCTCAGTGCCCCCTTCTGTTGTCATATTTGCCCAACACATTACCATTCATTAGGTACTTTAATGGCACTTCAGAATAACACTGGGAGATACAGGCAGGGCAGTCTTCATTATGTTTATTTAAAGATGAGAAACTGTACTCAGAGAGGCTAAAGGACTGTTCAGCTTTATATAGCTCTAGCAGAGATGAGATGAGAATCCATTAAGAAGTGATTACTGTCTCCCAGATACTTATGGACAGAGGCAAAATCATATCTGCAAGTGAAAAGAAAAAAAAATGATGTGTTATCTGGGAACTAGAAAGCAGAATGATTGGAGGTTTAGCAGAGAAGTAAATCATGTTTTGTTGGCTTATACATATGGGAAAGATACATGATGTTAATAGTGAAGAAGGTATTCCAGAAGAAGCATCATTAGAGACCTGATTCATGAACTTCTGCTTTATCCTCAGCTCCTGACATTCGGTCATTCATCACTGTATCCAAAGACTCAGCTCGCCCAGACTACTCTAAACAAGCGGCAGGTAGCCTGACTTCCCTCTTTCAAATTGGAAGGTTTCCCTGATCTTCCTAGGCTTCCTATTCCTAAAGCCAAGGCCCTTTTGTTTTGAGTTTTTGCTCCCTGTTCACGTATTGCCCCATATCTGGATATTGCTCCTCTATCTAAGACATCTAAAACCTTTAAGTGTAAATGGTCTAAACAAACAAACACAAATGAGATTGTCAGATCAAATAAAAAAGGAAAATTCCAACTATATGCTTCCTACAAGAAACCCATTATTATATTTTATTTCACTTTAATACTGAAGGTCAAACCCAAGGCCTTGTAAATGCGAGGCAAATGCACCATGATTGAGATATATCCCCAGTCTTTAAAATCTACTTTAAACATAATGATAAATATGCTAAAAGTAGAAGATTAAAAAGATATGCCATTTCATTGCCATTAAAACTTGAGTGGCTGAGTTAATATAAAACAAATCAGATTTAGAGGAGGAATAAGAAGGGTCATTTCAGAATAATAAAGAAAACACTTCACAGAAAGGATATACCAATTCTAGCTTTATTCATTTAATAAAGGAGCTTCCCTGGGTACCCTTTGGAATCTTAACCTCAGGAGGTAACCATGCAGAGATTCCTGTTTGGGGGCCAGGTCTCCCAAGAAGTGAGGAGTACAGCTATTTCTGACCTTCATTTTTGTTAGGTTTTTTTCTTCATCATATTTCAGTGCAAGGCCAGAAAGTTTGTGTTTTCTACACTCCATTCCTGTTCCTGGATAGAGTGATGACTTCTCAGACTCACTTCTAGGCAGTCTTGATAATTGATACCAACTTTACCAGGACACCAGCTTGGCCTTGATGAAAACACTTCAGTGTTACTCCTAAACACTGTGTGGACAAAATTTCTTTAAGATAAAGATGAAATTCATTGATTTAATTTCCTAGGCCTTTCATGATCTCCCATTAATAGGTCCATGTGAAGAACTCAGTCAATATTTGCTGAATAAACAAAAATATGAAAACATCCAAAATGAGAGAAGAAATAAACACAAGTCTCTTCTCACCAGTCCAGTTCATCTTGCACTGACTTAATTTTCTTCTCACATGCTATATTCTAGCCATACTCAACCCTTTCAATTTCCTAAAGTCTTGTGCTTTCTTCATTTTGGCCACTCTCATGCCATTTTCTCTTCTTGATACATCCTTTCTTGCTTACCCACAGAATCAATGCAGATTTACACCTTTGTTCCCTTACTCTACCCTCATATAGTTATTTAAATATTTCTCATGTATTCTTCAGAATTTAGGTCAAAAGATTCTTCCTCTAGGGAGCTCTCCCATCCCTTTAGACTTGGTGGTCCTCCAATGAGCTTCTTTTATTCACTGTATTTTATTTACCATTTATAATTCATTTCATTTTGCATTATATTTAATTGTCTTCCCTTTTTAGATTGAAGCACTAGGGCTCAGAAATTTGTTTTTAAAAAATTTAACAAAAACTGCTAAGCAAAGAATGGAAACAAAGTCTGTCCTACCTCCTTGGACAGGATGTCCCAGTTGGATAAAGAAAAAGAAAGAACAGCTGAGCTTGACAGGGACCCTGGCTTGGAGTCGCTGGGGAAGGGCAGTTGTATGTGTAAGGTGGCACCTCTCCAGTGAGTGACAACCACTTCAAGGAACATGAAGAGGGAGGCTGTCACATTACATAGGGCTACCTGTTTTTGAGGGAACCAAATACCATGCCCCTTCAAGGCCTGGCTGTCCACATTTTTACTTAAGACACAAAACAGATCTGGCGCCAGGCGTGGTGGCATATGCTTGTAATCCCCGCGCTTGGGAGGCTGAGACAGGAGGATTGCACAGGTTCGAAGCCAGCCTCAGCTACTTAGTGAGGCTCTCAGCAACTTAGTGAGACCCTGTTTCCAAATAAAATATAAAATAGGTCTGGGAGTATAGCCTGGAGGTAGAAAGCTCCTGGGTTCCACCCCCAGTACCACCACCAAAAAAAACAAAAAAAAAACCAAAACAGATCTGGCTCGTATTTCATCCACATGTCTGAAAGTTGAGTTCACTTTGGAAAACCAGAAAAGTATCTGGACTGGGTGTCTTGCAAATATATAGGCTTCAAGCTGCGTGTGGTGATGCATGCTTGTAATCTCCGTACCTGGGAGGCTGAGACAGGAGGATTGCAGGTTCACAGCCAGTCTCAGCTACTTGGTGAGGCTCTCTGAAAGGCAAAAATAGAGGGAAGTGGGGAGGGGGGGCACCAAGGGTGTGTGCATGTATGTCATTGTCAACATGATTTACACTATGATATGAGACTATAAGGCACCAAATAAAAATTTTAAAAAATAAAGGCGGGGGGGGGAGAAAAGGAAGGCAAAAATATCCCAGTTTTATATAAGTGAATAAAATGAGGATTATAATGATTAAATTAGTATGGGTGTCAAGATTCAAACTTAAGCTTGGATGCTGCCAAAAACTCTTTTCACTAAGCTATGGGTAGATTACTCAGAATGTCTTCAGGTCCAAATAATGTATAATAAATGCATTAAACTAAAAGTAAGACAACTGGTGAGAAGCAATTTGTGTTGCAACCAAGCTGAACACCTGTCTAAAAACTTACCTTTGAACATAACGTGCAATTAAAACAAAACTTAGACTGAAGATAATAGTGTAGATGATGTAAATAGTGCCTGCAGGCGGTGGAGCTGTGATTCTGCCTTTTCTTCCTATTTATGGGGCTAGAATGTGCAAGGACTAATGTTTTTCACCACATTATTATCAAATGGCATGCAGGAAGGTAAGTACTCTACTCAAATCCCTTCACACACCCCTGCCCCAAAGCTGTCAACTTACACTTTCTGGAATGTATTCTACTAGTTCTTCCTCCAGTATTATACTTCATTTAAACTTTATGTAGCCATGTTAGGCAAGTATTATTACCTCCATTTTATGATAACAAACTGATTGTACAGAGGACGTACAGATCCTGGTCTTAGAGCCAGAATCCCAAGGCAGGTCTATATGATCCAACGTCTCTGATTTTTCTTCTATGCCAACGCTGTGAACCAATTCACAATTGCTATTCCAACTGCTGAGCCTTTCTCCTTTGTTTGCAAAATAAAGATAATAGCACCTGCTCTGCCTCAATGAAAAGGTGATTGTGAAGATAAGAAAAAATGGATATTAAAAAGCGTGTCAAAGATTCTTGTCATTCGCAAAGTGCTAAACAAAAGCATGCCATTGTATCATTTTATTTTATTTAATAAAAATACATTTAGAGCTCATTAAAGGTCATGCACTATTCTACATGCTGAAAAATGGCAGTGAACGAACCAGATGAAAATTCTTTCCTGTATGGACCTGACTTTCTATTGAAGCATCTGACAATAACCTGAATGAATATGCAAATTATAGAACATTTTAGATAAATGCTAAAGAGAAACACAAATAAGAAGGGAGAACGGGAGCCTTGGGGGTAGGTGCACTTATCAATAAATGGGTCAGGGAGGGCCTTTCCCCCAAAAGAGCCCCCCACCCACATATTCTTCCATCCAAAGTGCAGTCCACTGGGCAAATCTGGATGAGGTCTGTCTTTGTAAGGCCACAAACTGAGAACATTTCCTCCCATGTGTAAAGGATTTTAAAATGACAAGAAGATATGACAGAGAACAGATGAGTCTGTTTACTCTCTATCTGACACTTTACAGAGAAGGTTGCAGACATGACCCAGCTTGTACCCATTGCTTTGGCAACCAGCTCGACACAGGTGTGACCCGACAGCACCTGGCCTCAGATGCATGGAGCACACCCCTTGCTTCTGCCCCTTCCTCATGGAAGTCTGTCTGGCACTCACACATGCGCAGCCTGGAGGTGTGAACTATTTGACAGTGAGGGCTGAGAGTGATGGATAGACCCTCCTGCCTCCACCGCTCCCTGCTGGGCAGACGATTCTCTGTTGCAGTCTACTTGCCTTCTCAGCGGATCCTGGTTTCTTGGCTGCTCCTCTTTCTCTGTTTCTTTCTTTTCAGTTCCTCGTGATTGTTCCCCACGGGTTCTTGTTGCAGACTTTGCTTTTGTGGGGCAGCCCAGGCTGAGACAATGGGAACCAGGAGTGGCCCTAGAAAGATGACTTTCAGGCTGGGTTCCAGAACTGGTTTCTTTGCCAGTCACCCATTGCTGGCGGTAGGTATGGGGTGATGACCCTGGAAAGCTGGGGCATCGCAATGGCTAAGACTCTCCCTGGTGCTGGATTAGGATGAGGCACAGGTGGAGGGTGAACACTGGGTTGTTAGCTAGCTAAGACATTGAATGGTAGGGGGTGATAGTAAGTTTCCCATTATAAGGATTGTGGAGTTGGATGCCTTTTATTACCTTTTTAAAGAAACGATGAAGAAGGTAAATGACAGAGTCTGATCAGCCAACAATCAGTCAAGATATGTTGTGAAATTCGAAAGGACTGTAGGGCAGCTTTAAGGTGAACCTCAGTTCCTGCAGCCTTGGTGCAGACAGCAATGAAAATCAGAGCTACAAAAGAAGACAGAGTGTAAATTCTCACCAGGTTTGTGCAGCCAAAGGTCTGATTGAAAAGCAGTAAGAACCAATACCTGGGATGGAGGCCTTTAGGCTTATTAGCCTAAGAATCTTGCATTTTCCAATTCTTCTGCATCTTTTTTTTTTTTTTTTGGTGGTACTGGGGTTCCTGGAAGCCCTTCTACCTCCAGGCTACACTCCCAGACCTATTTTATATTTTTGAAACAGGGTCTCTTATGCCAGCGCGGCTGGCTTCGAACCTGCGCGATCCTCCTGTCTCCACCTCCCAAGCACGGGGATTACAAGTGCGCCACCACGCCCGGCCTATTTTTCTGCATCTTAAAGGCAGCAACAACCCCCCTTCGAGAGGAGCCCGGCAAAAATCTTTCCTTAGACAGGTCCCTTGTGGGATGATACCTGTGATCTTTAAAACTGGCACCTGCTGGTTGTCATTGCCTTCAAGCTAGGAACTAGTGACAGACTTCACCACAGCCCAAGTGAAAACCAGCCCCAACTCCAACTCCACCAGGAAATAGTGTGCATACAAAAGAATTGCAGGAGCTGGCTAGCTGGAGCCAGGGCAATGAGTCAGGGCAATGCTGTAAGAGGGGGAGACAGAATATCAGGGCGGGCGGGGTAGGACTTGTTGATACGGGAGCACTAGCTTATGACGTGGTGATTAATATCCTGGCAAGGATGCCTGGAGCTGGCCCTACCACATGGCTGAAGTGCTTCCTAAATGAAGATGGCACATAATAAATGCCGGGTGTAGTGGCGCAGGCTGTAATCTGGTACTCAGAAGTCTGAGACAGGAGGATCACAGGCTCGAGCCTCAGCAACTGCGTGAGGCTCTTTGAGACTTAGTGAAACTGTTTTGAAATTAAAAAATAAAATAAAATAGGGCCGGGGGTGTACAACTTGGAGGTAAAATTTCCCTAGGTTCAATCCTCAGTACTAAATCAATCAATCAATCAATCAATCAAATAAATAAATGATGTGGGGAGGCTAGAACGGAGGAAGGGGTCAAATATCCCAAGTATGTGGGTGTGTTAGAGTGGGCAGGACCCAGATGATACCTGTATCACAGAAGTATAGGAAGGGGTCTTCAGCACTGTGAAAAAGCTGAGTGGCTGGGGTCCTCCCTGGTCTGAGATTAAAGTGGGAGGTGTTGTCATGGACTGAGACTCCTCTTATTAGTTGGGGTGATGTGACTGCAGAATATTAGCGGCTGGGTGGCTGTAATTAACCCTGAGAGGCAAGAGAGACATCATAGCCTCAGCAGGCCTCCAGGCAGAAGCACCCCAGGATGTTGGCCCCCGGGAGTCTGTGTGTTGGGCTAATAAACAGTGGAGTTTCTAGGGCAAAGATGCACAGTGCCTACAGTATTATCTGATTTCTCTAACCAGAAAAGAAAGAAAAAAATCAGGCATCAGGGAACAGCACACTTATAAATGCCAAAAGAAAAATTATACATTAACCCAGGATCCAGATTTAAGCTGGACCCATTGAATAAGGAGGGATGCTTCAATGCCATTATAAGTACATAGGCTAAATATTCCACCTATGCATTCCCAAAGGGACCATGTGACTGTTCATTCAAGTTTCTGTGCATTGGATATCTATTTTGTAGTGTTGGAGATTGAACCCAGAGTCTCACACATGCTCAGCAAGCGCTCTACCACTGAGCTACCTCCGCAGCCTGCAGACCATTTAGATGAGGGGTTGGAAATGACTCTGCTACCAGGATTTTTCACTGAAGCTCCCTAACTAAAAGGTCTGAGTTTAGATACCTGAGACAGATCAAACAGGATGACATCTTGGGGAGAGTAGTCTAGGCGGAGGAGACCTACATGCAGAGGCCTAGGTGAGAACACATCTGGTGTGTTTCAGTAACAATCAGGATGCAGGCACGGCTGGAGCAGAGTAGGAGAAGTAGGAGATGAAGTCAGAGTGGGGAGGCAAGAGGAAAAGTAACCTGACCTGACCAATATTTTTAAAGGATCATGTTGGCTCTTATATTGAAAATAGGCTCATGGAAGATCTAGGCTGTGACCTGTGTGGTTGTAGTCAAGCTGGGGAAGAGTCATGGAATGCTGGATATACAAGTGTATTGCTAGAGGGTTAGATATGAGTTGTTAGAGAAAAGGGAGGTTGAGTGCATTTTTTTTTTTTTTTTGGCCTGACAACTGGAAAGATTGAGAGATTGAGTTGTAGCCGAGCATGGTGGTGTGAGACTACAACCCCAGTACTTGGGAGACAGAGAGAGGAAGGTTGCAGGTTCTCAGAAAGCTTCAGTAACTTGGAGTGAAGCCCTCTGCAACTTAGTGAGACTCTGTTTAACAAACAACAACAACAAAAGCCAATAGGGCATGGTGTAACTCAGGTAGAATGCCCCTGTGTTCAATCTCCAGTACCAAAAAAAAAAAAAAAAGACTGAGTTGCTATAATTGGGATAGGATAATATACTATGTGAAGAACAGTTTTAGGGAATAAGTCAGGGAAAAGTGTCACTATTTTTATTAATTAAAATACTAAATGAGTAACTACTATATAGAGGGTACTGTATTTAGCTCTGGAAATTAAACAGTGAATAAGAAAAATACAGCTTGGTCCTCCTGGGCAGTTAGAGCTTAATAAATTAGGTGTTTACAATTCAGCCTGATAAATGCTATGGTGATTACAGGCAGGGCCTGAGATAAAAAGTGAAGAATAAAGAGGAAGAGGAGGAGGAGGAGGTGGAGGAGGAAAAGAAGAGAAGACAGAGTTCCCTGACACTAAGCCTCTAAGATGCACCTGGCTCTCTTAGCCATTTTACTCCATTCAGTGCCAAGGAGTCTTCTCTTCTGTGAGGAAGATATTGTCAGGAGTGACATTGGCTGGAGTTTTGTTAGAAGCATGTCTTGATTTTATAATATGAAGAAAGTATCCAGGCTTATGCCAAAAACCTAGTACAGATCCTGATACTATTAAGGAAAAGCCTTCAAAGTCTTTATTTTCTTCTCCCTAAATTAAAACCTTACAATGTCACTACTCCTGGGTCAGCTACTTGACAGGAAATCAAAGGAATGAGTGCAAGGTGGCTTTGCCTCTTTCCATAAGGGAGAAGGTCCTGTTCCTCTAAACTCACTCACTCTCTCTCTCTCTCTCTCTCTCTCTCTCTCTCTCTCTCTCTCCCTCTCTCCCTCCCTCCCTCCCTCCCTCTCTCTCTTTCTCTGTATATGCACGTGTATATACATATATATTAGAAATGTATATAATAGAAATATATATGTCTATATTTTTATTGGTGTATTATAATTATACATCTTAGTGAGGTTCGAAAACAAATAAACATGCCCACAGATTATGGTGTGATTCCCTTCAGGTCCCACCCTGCCTCCCAGCCCTTTTCATACATACATAACAGCTAAATTGGTCGTGATACCTTACACATGGACACAGCATAATTTGAGCTATTGCTTTCATTATTCCATCCGTTATCCCACCCCCCATCTCCCTTTTCCTATCTCCTGCCACTGCTCTACTGGCCTCGCTCCTCACGTATCTAAAGTCATTTTTGTTTCCTATTTTCTCTCCAGCTTCCACATATGAGAGAGGACATTTGACCCTTGGCTTCCTGTGACACTGCTCTCCTAGTCTAACATTTTCTAGTTCCATCCATTTTCCTGCAAATAATATAATTTTGTTGTTCTTTATGGCTGGGTAAAATTCGATCATGCGTTTCATTATCTATTCATCTGTTGATGGACACCTAGGTTGGTTCCATAATTTGGCTATTGTGAATTGTGCTGCTATAAACATAGATATGCATACATTACTATAGTATTCTGATTTTTTTTGTGTGGTACTGGGAATGGAACCCAGGAGCATTCTACCTCTGACTTCTACCCCCAGCCCTATTTTTTATTCTTTATTTTAAAACAGGGTCTCACTGAGTTGCAAAGTGCCACACTAAGTAGCTGAGGCTGTCCGTGAACCGCGATCCTCCCGTCTCAGCTTCTCAAATGCTGGGATTACAAGTATGTGACACACACCCGGCTTTAATATTCTGATTTTTTAAAAAGAAGACTAGGAATGGAACCACCATAAAAATCCACCTATACTACTCTAACCAACCACTCTTGCACCAGGGAAGGAGCAGGTGATAATCACCAGTCTACCTGGGCTTCCAACCCAGACTGTCTACCACTAACAAGAGGACCCAGTCGCTGTATGCAATCCAAATCAGTATTTGGTCCTCTTGGGAGGAGGAGGGAGACAAGTCGATAAAACAGTAGAGAATTTCTTCTGCCACCCCAAGGTCATATTCTCTCTTTTGTTGACCAGAGGTTTGGTAACTCATCCCAGCTCAGCTCAGTAGCAGAGCTGATTCCACATCTGACTTTGGCTGCTCTGTAGAACCCGTACCTGTGGGTTTTGAAAAGAGCCCATGACCAAATAGAGGAAAAGAGTATGCGACAGCCTAGAGGCCACTTTGAGAGGGCATGGGCATTCCGGGAGGAGCAGGGAGTGCCAGGACAAATGAATTTATGGGTCAAGTGAAAGAAGGCCAGGAAAATAGTGAGCTTGCCAGATTTCAGCTCTCTCTGAGAAGAGTTTGTCAGGAAAACAAGCCTAGATTGGCTAAGGGTTGCCAAGCTTCCTGACCCTGAAGAAACATCTTTCATGTGATTCTCCCTTAGTTTCCATCTGCTGTGTTTTTAAAATAGTCTTTTAAATATTGAAGTAATTTTGTTTTCTTATTATAAAGCAATGCATATGCACTAAAACAAATCATGAAACGTAAAAATGTATAGAGAAGATTTTAAAATCTATATAAGATTCTACCATTTAAAGATATCATAATAAACTGGGTGTGATGGCACACACCTGTAATCCTAGAACTTGGAAGGCTGAGACTGGAGGATCCTAGGTTTGAGGACAGCATCAGCAATTAAGAGTTCAAGGGCTCTCAGCAACCTAGTGAGACCTTGTTTCAAAACAAAAGGGCTAGAGATATAGCCCAGAGGTTCAATCCCCAGTACTATAAAAAATAATACTTTCATAAATAAGAGATATGTTTAATTTATTCATACATATTCTTCTATATTTTAAAATATATCTGAGTTTGCAGCCAGGAGTGATGGTGCATGACTGTAATCCCAGTATTTGGGAGGCTGAGCCAAAGAGGAAGATAGAAGGATGGAAAGTTCAAAATTAGTCTCTACAACTTAGACTCTCAGCAACCTAGTGAGACTCTGTTTCAAAATAAAAAATAAAAACAAGCTGCGGGTATAGCTTAGACCCATGGGTTGAATCCTTAGGATCCCTAGAATCAATCAATCTCTCTCTCTCTCTCTCTCTCTCTCTCTCTCTCTCTCTCTCTCTCTCTCTCTTTCTCTCTCTCTCTCTCTCTCTCTCTCTCTCTCTCTCTCTCTCTCTCACACACACACACACACAGTTATAGTTAGACATTAAATGTCCCCTAAAGAGCTCATTTGTTAATGTTTTCTACTGATGTAATTGAGTCATGAGGGTTGTAATCCCAGAAGTGGATAAATCCATTGTCATGGGTTTACCTGGTTGGAGCCTGGCAGGCCAGTAGGGTATGAGTGAGGTTGGTCCCTGAGGGCGCGACATTGGGGATTATATATATGAATCCTCCTCGCCTCTCCTCTCTTTCACTCTCTTGCTTCAGGCCTCTAAGATGTGAGAGACATAGCTCATGTGCCCTCCCTCTGCCATGCCCTGAGACCTGCAGTCCCCAGCTCCACATGGACTGGGCCTAAACTGTAAGAAAATAAATCTTCTTTCCTCTAAGTTATGTGGTAAGATCTTTAGGTTATGGCTGCAAGACCCCCCCCCCCCACACACACACACATAACACACTCCTATGTTTGCACATGTGACACAATGCTCCATTTCCCTTCTTTCTAGTAAATTCCAGGGTTCAGTTAACAGAGAAAGGTCTTGGGCACTGCAACTCCAGAAAGAAACCCACAGTGAGAACCCTTTTTTCCTTTTGCCTCCCTCTTTCTGGGGCCCAGGGTAACCCTATGAGGTGTCTTGCAAGTCTAGAATGAAGGCTTTGAGTCTGTTGAGAAGTTGGAGAACAACTGAATAGAAAATAGACACTACCTCTGGAATCCCCAAGACTATATGGATGCTGGTCTGAAATACAAGATTCTGAATCCCCAGTCAAGTTTTGATCGTTTTTCTGGTCTCTGTGTGCTTTCAGTGCACTGACAAGGAGGCCAGCGAGCCTTTTCTGTAAAGGGTTGGATGGTAAATATTTCAGGCTATGAGACATTATACTGTCTCTGTTGCAACTGCTGTATTCTGCCCGTTTTGCATAAAAGCAGTCACAGACAACACCTGAATGAATAGGCACAACTGTGTTCTAATAAAACATTTTATTTTGTGAAATAGATGGAGCGCTAGATTTGGCTGGAGAGCCATAATTTGCCTACCCTTACAATGGAAGAACACTTGGGGAAAAACATTGTAATCTTTCCCCAATCATTGAAGGTAGAGCACTAGGCCCTCCCACACATATGCGCACTCACACATCTGAGATGATACTGTCAATTCAATTTCTAAAACTTATAAAATATGCATAACAAAATTGCCTTTTTCAGTACTGGAGATTGATCCCAGGGGCATTCTACCTCCAAGTTATACCTCTAGCTCTTTATAGTTTTTATTTGGAAACAGGGTTTCACTAAGTTCCTGAGGCTTGCCTCAAACTTGCAATCCTCCTGTTTGAGCCTCCTAAATACTGGGATTGCAGGCATATGCCACTATGCCTGGCTAGAATTTCCCATTTTAGCCATTTTTAGCGTACAGGTCAGTAGTGTTGTTACACAATCATTGCCATCACCTATCTCTAGAACTTATTCATCTTGCAAAACTGAAGCTCTGTGCCCATTAAGCAATAACTGCTCAACCCCTGGCCCATCGTACTCTACTCTGTTTCTACTAATTTAGCTACTCTAGGTACTTCATACAAGTGGAATCATGCGATATTTGCCCCTTTTGATTAGCTTATTTCAATAATATGTCTTCTTGTTATAGTATGTGTCATACTATAGATAAGAGTATTCCAAACCATTGATCCACCGGTGCCCCAGAGAGGCCTGATATCTTTGTCCACACACACTTCCTCCACCCCAAATGAAATTCAGCTGTCTTTACTAAACTCATCGACTATCTATCCCCAAGAATAGGAGACTATCTCTAAGAACAGGAGGCTGACTGGGATCATGGCCTATGACTCTGCTTTCAAGGTTGGAGATATTATAGTATGCACTATAGCATGTGTCATACCATAGATATATCACTATAGATTCTATTTTATATATCTACTATAGATTCAATTTAAAATTTTTATGATATAGCTATATTTCCTGTATATTTTCTAGTATCTTAGAAACTTTTGGTAAATATAATTTTAAAGGCTACATTTAAAATATTCCATTAAGTTAGACCCACCAAAGATGGATTAATTAGAGACCAAACAATTTTCTCTAAATGGGCATATAGCCACCTACTTCCCTAATCACAGAAGACCAAATCAGGGACCAATACACTAGCCAAAACTACGCAACTATGAATGATCTGGATCCCAGCTACTCAACAGAGACGTTTTCCACAGAATATCCCCAAAATAAGCCAATAAAATCCACTGGGGAAAGAATAAGTTCAGGGCAAACAAAATATGAGCAGAACACACTGCGACCCACAGGGCCAGGGAAGCACTCAATAAACTTCATCACCATAAATAATCTTGCTTTGTCTCTTTTTTTATTGACCTTGATAAACTCGACAGGTAGAACCAATATATCCATCATGTAGACGATTCATATTTATAAACATTCCCCCTTGCTGGACATTTAGGTTATTCCCAATGTTTCGCTGTTAGAAACAATGCTTCAGTAAGAATCTTTGTACATAATTTATTTCAACATATCCAATCACCTCCACAGGGTAGCTTGAATTCACTATATCTTCACAAGTAAATTTATTGAGACTGGAATGTTTGATGATTTAGCCCCTAAGAAGCTGGAGGATCCAAGATGTCTCCACTGCTAAAAATGTTGATTAGCTGCTCTGAAGGAAAACTGACATGGGCTAGACAAGAAATGAAGCCTTCAGTCCCTCAGTTGTGTTAGAGTAAACCATTTTTAGGGATCACACTAGATGAGGGCCATGAAATCAGACAAGGTATCTGGGAAGAACTTACCAGGACAAAGGGCTCTGGGCACCAAGCCATGTTGGTAAAGTATTCTAGTTCATTATGGATGGCATTGAGGGCTGGGGAGAAGGGGTATGAGTCTTAGTTACGCAGACTGCAGGGCTTTCCCCTCGCTTAATGGATCTTTAGTCTGATGGACCTACAGGAACCTCAAAAAAGGAAAAATCCTAACTGCACAGGAACATGACATCCTGTATGCCTGGCTGTAGTTGATTTATTCACACATATCCAATTCTCCCTCACTTCCTAGTAATAAAGAAAGCTACGAGTCCTAGGCCCTAGGTAGAACCATATGATTAGTTCTAGGTAACAGGTCACAAACAGAAATGCCACTGAGTCATTTCTGGGATGAAATGGTTAAGAACTCAAAATTCACCCTTTCACTTTTTCCCCTGTTTTACTATCTCTGAAGGCCATAGGTTGTGATGCTGACTTTGTAACAGAACCTCCTTCAGTCTGGGTCATTTAGTGCTGATAGGAAGCACTTCCTTCTACTAAGCTCTGCTGAATGTATATTGTGATGAGAAGTAAACCTTCCTTATTTTAAGCTGCTGAGTTTGATTTTGCATTTTTGACTATGCTATCCCAGCTGATACACTGGCTCTGTGCAAGGTCAAGCGCCAGAGCTGGGATTTAACTCCAAATCCCTCTAATTCCAGAGTCCAAATTACTATTTCTAAATCATTCCTATTATTCCTGTCTCTGATGGTGGGCTCTTGAGAGACCATTGGTTTTATTTGTTTCTTTTGTTTTGCTTTTGGTACTAAGAATTGAGCCCAGTGTCTTCTTCCTCTGAGCTATACTCCCAGATCTACTTTGATTTTTATTTTGAAACAGAGTCTCAGTAAATTGCTGAGGCTAGTCTCAAACCTTCTATCCTCCTGTTTCAGCCTCACAAGTACCGGGATTACAGACATATACCAACCTGCCAGGCTGAGACCATTGTTTTTGAAGCTAAAACACCAGATCTTGGGTCTGGGAGTACAACTAGTTCCCAGGCTTGTGAGACAAGGGAGGGAACACAAGGCTACTACTGATAATGCGCCTGACTCTTGTCAGAAGCAGGAAGTGATTTGGGAAGGAGGCTGATTCCACAGGAGGAGACATCATTCGATTCATTGTTAGGCAGCTGAGGAAGGCAAAGAAGAGATGAGGCTGAAAGTTGGTAATATTCCTGTTGCCACTGATAATCAAGTTGTTTCATCCCCATGATGACAATGAAGACTTATTTAATTTGTTCTGAGTTCCATCTTTGCTTCTATTGGTGGTATGTGGTCAGGTAAAGCATCAGGAGGTTGAAATTGTCGTAATGGGAAGTTATTAACCTGATACAGAGTGGGTGGCACTCACTGAGTATTAGCTTTTATTTTCAGTATTGGGGATTGGGCCCAGCTCAAACCTCCAAGCTACACCCCCAGCCCTATTTTTTATTTTTTATTTTGAAACAGGGTTTCACTAGGTTGTAAAGGGCCTCACTGAGTAGCTGATGCTGGGGCCATGAACCTGAGGTCCTCTTATCTTAGGCTCTCAAGTACTGGGATTACAAGCGTGCACCACCATGCCTGGCTGAGTATTAGCATTCTTTTGGATTGAGTCACTTTGTTAATATGTCCTGCAGTCTCGGCATCAAATCATCCCTCCAAAAATCTAGGTATTACTGGGCCCTGGGTAATAGGTACCCATAATCTCTAAAGTCCTGGGGACCTTCTAAATTCTATTGGGGTTCATCAGGCCAAGTTTATTGATAGCTTTTAATTTCTATGGGGCTCTTGGAGATAACTAGTGTGAAGAATATTGATATGTTTCCCATATTTTCTATTCTATATTAGGGCTTAAGATTGAAACTGAGAATTAAAGAAGAGAGTTGAAATGGAATTTTAGAATTCTCAATGGGGAGAAAATACAAGAAATCACTTTCTTGAGGGATCTAGTTTATCAAAATGGTGCATCATACCTACCTTAGAGGGTTATAGCAAAAACTTAGTGGTAGGCACTCAGCACAGTGCTTGACAGGAGTGAGAGTGATGCCTTTGATCTTGTTCTTTCTATTCTATTCCAAACCATATTATTCATTCTCAAGATCTTGTAATGAAGTTGTATGAAACAAGGCCATGGAAACTCTCTGAGCAATGGGACGAACAAGAACAAGTATACAAGCCACTAACACAAGTTCCTAGAATAAGACAAACCAATCAAGCATAGTCTGTATGGAGGCCCCACTTCAGCCTCTGACTTGGGATCCTTTCAGTTGCAGGAGCCAGAGGCTTGATCAAAAGCCAGCTAAGAAGAGTTTGGAAATCTCAGAGCGGAAGGCAAAATAGAGCCAAACTGCAAGGCACTGGAGGTAGAGAGTGGGCCAGCCCCTCCAAGGATCTCTGCAGACTTTATGGATTTTCTGTAAAATGTTCCCTAAGAAATGTCACACATATTGTCCCTTAGGTCTCTTCACTCCTCTTTTTGCTAAAAACTGACCTCCTTTGTTTGTACTGTGTGTCTTTTCTGTACCTCGTGATTTCCATTTACTTCCAACTTAGTTCACTTACTGCTAGCCCTGGCCTCTCCAACATCTTTCAAACTTGTGATCTCTAAACTTCTGTAAAGTGCCAGCTTTTATCTCTATTTCCTCAATGTAAATTCCTAAACACAGAATTGGTTTGGTCCAATCTTCTCTCCCTGGGACATTGCCTTCCCTGGAGTCAAATGCTCATGTAGTTTCCAATCCTATATGATTGGAGGGAGGCCTTAGGAGTTTGGGAGAAGCCAAATGGCTCCTGGTGTTTAGAGCCCAGACCCTGGAGCTGGGGGCTGGCAGTTTCCTATAGACGTGGCTATGAATATGGTAGATGTGCCATGATTGGCATGTCTAGTGGGTACTCGCTGAATTTTGAGCTTCTTTGTTACCGAATCTAGAGGCAGCCTGGACTGCTGAAACAGTAGTGGTGTAGCTAACACAGGAAGAACTAAGAATCAGAAAGCCTCGGTAACTTGCCAGGGCCATTGCGTAAGTGGTAGAGCAAGAATGGCATTTGTGGCAATGTATGTTTTTAGTATATTATGAATACATATTTTGCAAATATGTATTAATGGCTTGTTTTTGTGTGATAGGAACTATTCCAGGTGCTAATCCAAACCAATCCCCAGTCCTTGTCCTTGTGGACCTGCATTCTAGAGAGGGAAGATCCAGTCAATAATTATAAAAAATAAATCATATAGCATGTTAGAAGGTGAAAAAATGTTACGGGAAAATAAGAGGGGTTAGGAGTGCTGAGGGAATTATCATTTAAAGTAGAAAGGTCAGTGTATACGTTGACTTGATGGTGCGAGCAAGCGTTCCCCTCACAAGCTGCAGGCTTCCTGAGAACAGGGCTATGTGTGCTCTTTCCTCTCTCTTGGCCCAGGGCCTTGACTGTGGGAAGCATAGACTACTAATTGAGCTGAATACTTGCAGGAACATTCTGAAGGTTGGAGAGGACGAGAAAGGCTCTACAGTTTGATTCCTTTGTCTAGGCTTATCTGGTGTTACTCCCCTCCAGCCGCAGGTTTCACAGAGTCCTCATAACACCGGGGACATGTGCCCTTTCAACACTCCTGGGAGTATTAGCCCTCATCAAGTGCTCTGTAAGCACTCTTGATACAAAGTTGTGCTAAGATATTTAATCAACAGAGGAAATACAATCTCAGCATCAAACACATCATGGCTCAAAAATCTCATAAAACCCCATTCCTTTGGGGGCACCAGAACAGGGGGGGGGGGCTCTTGGTCAGTGTTGTGCTGGTAGATGTTTAACAACCGGCTCTCTAGGGTGGAGAAGAGATGATGGTTTGGCTGCTTACCCATGTATGTGGTGGAAATGCTCTATGAATGATTTCAAGTTAAGATTTGATACTTCTAAACATGGACTTGGGTAGAGACTAGGATTTAGTATTTCCATCACACAGATATAATATATATAATATATACAATTAACTTCGAAGCATAGATGAACTAAACCTGTAATCCCAATATGGGTGAGGCTGAGACAAGAGGATTGCAGGTTTGAGGCCCACCTCAGCAACTTAGTGAAACCCTGTTTCAAAACAAAAGTGTGGTAGGAGTGCAGCTATTCCTAGTACCAAAACAACAACAACAAAGCAAAGATGGTAGTGAAATAATTAGGAAGTGATGAGTTCTGAGTGTTTATCATTGATTTTAATATAATTTTCTTAAAGTATTTTTAATAATGTCCCTGTTTAACAACCAGTTTGTGAACATTCTGAAAACCTACCCATCGTGAGCAGCTTTAGCACGCCACTTTTCTGTGTCCTTCTCGGTGTGTGACTGTTCCTTGTCAAGGACCAGTTTTGCCATGGATGCCTGGGCATCAGCTGTGAAGACAGCTCCCTTGTTTCTTGGTCACCTTCCTGCTCATACCTCCCCATGTGCCTTCTGTCACATAGCTTCTGTGGCAAGTGGGTTTTTAAAGGTCTCTGGAAAAGTGCCCACCTGAGTTGGGCGCAAGCTCTTATTCTTCAGTGAGCATCTAGGCCTCACACCCCCATATTCTCCGCCCTATGTGGTCATGCTCAGCTTACTGTGAGCTGCCTCGCTGCTCCAGGCTGTTGGATTGCAGCGAGTCACTGAGCAGAGTGTGCTGACTTCTCTCTTGCTTGCATTACTGGGGCAGGCCCTGTGTTCCGACACGTACTCTCTCATCTGGTCCTTAGAGCAGCCCTATTTTTCTAGCTTTATAGAAGAGGAAACTGTGGCCTAGAGAGGGGAAATAACTTGCCCATAGTTTAGCAGTCACAACCTCAGCAGACCATTGCCCTTGATATGCAACATGCAGGCAAACACCACTCACCCCTTGGCTGGCCACTGCTCGTTGTAGATGGGGTTTATTCAACTTACGGAGGCTTTAGAGGGATATTTAGGTGGAAGAGCAGAGATAGAGCGAGGGCAGTTGTGAGCCCCAGGTGGACCTACCACCTCATCTCATTCTTGTAGGAGGCAAAGCTGGAGTTGGGGTCAACTCTGCTCCCCAGGGATATCTGTAACCCTCTCTCATCCCCTTACACCCATCTGTGCCTGCTGGAGCCTGGTTCCTGGCTCCCGGAAGGGGAAACACCATTGCTAGTCAACCTCAGCCCTTCCCCTTGCAGGAGCTGAAAACAGCTGTGTGTGGGCATATTGTAACTGAGCGGCAGATGTGTCCCTGGAAGATTCCTTGAAGTGAAGCCAGTTTAGCTAAGGAATGAAAGCCAAGGGTTGGACAAGAGGAGGAGAGAGATAAAGACAAGGTGAAATTTGTACAACCATGGAGGTTTATTTCCCAGAAGATCTGGATTCAAAGATAAGTACCCTCTAGTTATTAGCTTTGTGGCCTCGAGTGATCCATGAAACCTCTGCTTCTCCTCTGTAGAATTGGCACGATACTGGATATATATGTTGTAGGTGCTACTCACAGCCTGTACTCAACTGTATCCATGAAGCAGTTCTTGTAAAAGACCAAGTCCAGTGCCAGAAACATGGTCAATATGCAATAAACGCCAGCTGCTATTTTATTAATCCTCATAAAAAACTATGAGCAAAAGAAATAACAATAGTTGCTAGCATTTACTGAGCTCTCCCTGCAGCCAGCCATTGTTCTGAGTATGTCTGGGTGAATTAACGTATTCAATTTTCCTACCTGTCCCATGAGGTTGGCTTTATTTTTAGCCTCATTTGATGAGTGAAAAAAAAAAACCTGAAGGACAATTAAATTAAATACATTGTTCTCCAAGGACACACAGCTAGATAGTGACATAGGTGCTCTTATTCTCCTCATTTTATAAAGATGGCAACTAAGGCTGAGCTGTGTACCCAGCATCTGAGTGGGCAGAACCCTCCCCTGGGTTATGTGGCAGATAAAATGACATAAAGGATGGAACATGGCTTTGTGAACTCTTGTTCCCTGTGCTTCAGCCAGGGAGGAGCAAGCTTTGCATGTTTTGCTTTGTTTTTTTTTTTTTTTTTTCTAGCCTAGATGTACCAGCTGGCCAGAGACCCAGAGGCTTTAGGAAGTTGTGCCTGGACCTAGCTTGTCATCTGGGTGGGTGTCAGAAGCTGGTTTTGTGTGTAGGCCCTGGACTTCCCTTCCCCTTGGGACAGCCCAGGAGCCACGGCTTGTCTGATTTCAGCACTGTTGCCAGCTGGGAGGCTTCGGGAGGGAGCCAGCTGGCAGCTGGCCACCATCATGTGCAGCTGGGTTACTAGCGGTCACCCTCCACCCTCTTCCGCACTCGCTGTCTCTAGTGGTGTGGCTGAGCTTCAACCAGCACCCAGGATGGCAGGCAGTGGGGGGGGGACCCCGAGCCACTGAGGGAGTGGAGAGAATCAGGATATCAGGGAGCCTTGTTTTTGTTTGTTTTGTTTTCTCCCTTCCTCTCTAATGCTCCCAACATATCTCCCATGTCACAGGGCCCTTTAGGTTTACCATCCTGGGAACATGCCCTCTTCCCAGGTATCCACTTTCCAGGATGGAGTGGGGAAGGCTATTACACATTTGTTGACCTGGATACAGCAGGTCGCTGTCACTTATCTCTGGAACTGTCTCCCCACCACACTGGGAGCTCCTCTGGCATGGGTGCACGGGCACCCTCAGTCACCTGGTTGTGCCTAGTTTTCCTGCTGCATAGCTCCTCTGGCATGGACTGAGTGCATGCCAAGTGCAGTACCTAACACATTACTGAGCCACAAAACTGGCTTCTAAGACCCACCTCTCCCATGCCAGCACTGGGCAGGGTCAGGGAAGGTATTGTTACAATTCCTCAGGGAAGGCCACGTTCAGTTGTTGGGTTGGAACTTGGGTGTTGTGTATGGTGGTGATGGTGGTGGTGGCAGCCTCTGTGTGTGTGTGTGTGTGTGTGTGTGTGTGTGTGTGTGTGTGTGTGTATCTGGGGTAGGGAGAGAGTTTTTGGGGAAAGCGAACCAAGGGCTAGATCTCTTGCTGGTGTGGCAAGAGGTCTTGGGCTTCATACCCACACGGGCATGGCCTTAACTCCTTGCTCTGTCACGCACTGGCTGGCTTAGACGGTGCTCATCCATGGGCGCTCTTTCTCTGAATGACTTTGTCCATAAAGGGAGAGGAGATGAGGGGAGGGGAGTAAGGGAGGGGAGATGAGACTTCAGCTTGGTTTCTCTCTGCCAGTAGTGACTGAATTCTTTTTCCTCCGATTAGTCTTAAGGCAAATGTCTGTGCAAGAACATGAACTTTCTCCAGTTAAAATGACATTGGCCCTACATGTTGTGAAATATTAACTTGACATTATTGTGGTGTGGTACATTCCCCTCTCAGGGCCCATTTCCACTACACAGGGACTCTGAGTCAATCCAAATGGACCCAAACTTTCCAAACACCATGTTTGTGATCCCTGTATCTTCCCTGATAGAACGTGGAGGCAGGTGAAGAATCTCAGTTCACTTAGCCACATATATTAATTCCTTTCACCCTTTTAGAAACTTACACTTTGAGAATCATTTCTATATGCATTATGTAAAATCCTTAAAAACATATGTCTGAGGTTAAGTATATTCCCTCCCATCACCAAGTTGTAGGTACAGAATCTGAGACTTGGGGGAGTAACAAATTTGTCTGGGGTCATACAGCTACCAGGCAGCTCAGAGTTCCTCTCCAGGCCTCCCATGTCCTCTTTTCTTTCTGCTCAGCTGCCTGAATGTCTGGCTACAGCCCCAGCTGCTCCAGTCTCTCCTCTCTGCAGGGAGACCACAAGCCACCAGCCATCAGCTAGAAGAGGAAGTACTCAACAGATGCCCAGCTGCAGCTGGTACAGAACTCGGGGGCGGGGGGGGGGCAATCCCTATGCTAAGAAAGAGCGAATGCCCTGCAGGCAGAAGCTGCTTGAGTCACCATGGGCAGTGCAGGAGGACTAGAGGGAACCCATTCACTGGTTCTTTCAGGCCTGGCTACCTGTGGCTCTTTCTGTGCTCCACCTGCCAGGACGGCCACACCATTCTCTAGTCACTCAGCTCTAGAGATTTTATCCTGGAATCCTAACACTGACCTTTGCATCCTCTTTTTTTTTTTCCAGTACTGGGGATGGAACCCAGGGACGTTCTACCTTTGAGCTACACCCCAAGCCCTATATTTTTATTCCTTATTTTGAAACAGGGTCTCACTAAGTTGCAGAGGTCCTCACTAAGTAGCTGAGGCTGTCCGTGAACTGTGATCCTCCTGTCTCAGCTTCCCAAATACTGGAATTACAAGTGTGCAACACTACGCCCGGCTTGCATCCTCTTAACCCATCAAGCCCTGATTGTGCCTAATCTTCCTCCTCCACAGCTCCCCCCATCAGCCCTCCTTTCTATTTACAAGGCCAGAACCCTGGACTTGTGTGATTCCTGTCTCGGTCCATGGGTACTCTGCCTCTAGAATGTCTCCCCTCCTCCAATATATTTATCCCAAGGGTATCTTTGCATGCCATTGTTTAGAAAATAAAAAATAGTGCAAACCTATTTGTGAAACCTTTCAAAATCTTTTGCTGGCTCTGCATTGCTTTCCAAATGCAATTAAAACGTCACTAAATTCTTCTTGGCTTGGCCCCTGCCTGCTATCTAGATTTACCCCTCCATATGAATGTTCTACTCTATCAAATGTTAAATTGGCCAAGACTCATGACTGTGCCATCTCCTTTCTTGTCTGCTAACTCTTATTCATCCTTCATATGTCTCCTCCTCTGCAAAGCCTTCCTCTGGACACGCCCTCCAAGACCGGCTGAGATGTCCCTCCTCTGTGTTACTCCTACAGTGTAACTGATATTGAAATTTCCTGTTTCTGGATGTAAGCAACTGAAAAAATCTGTCCAGCAGCCAGCATCATGAATTTTCTCCTGGGTGATGCTTTGGTAGAAATGCTTTGAGAAGCCAGATATGGTGGAGCACACTTGTAATCTCAGTACTTGGAAGGCTGAAACAGGAGATCTCAGGTTCACCACCATCCTAAGCAACTTAATGAGGCCCTCCATAACTTAGTAAGACCCTGCTTCAAACTAAAAAATAAGATGAGACTAGGGTGTAGCTCAGAGGTTCAATTCCACCCCCCCCCAAATGCTTTGAGAATCTGTCCCAGTGGAATATGAGTCCAGAGATCAGGAAAGCAAGACAGCAAAAGATACTGGGCAAACTGTTCTGCAGGAAATAAGAGGAGAGGGGTGAAAGGGAGTGAGAGAAGCTGGAAAATGGCATACAAGACCTGGTGGGAGAAAGGTCAGTAGAGAACGCCCTGGGGTGGTCTGGCCAAAGACACTTCAATAGCCAAGGCCGCGTGTTTAATGTCAGGGTTGTTTGTTCTTTCTAAGTGAGGCAAACTGCTTTAACCTTCTCTCTCCCACATTTCTCAATATTTAGTAAAGTCCAAAATATTAACAAATCATTCTGTGAGTGGGTTTATATATTTGTGCCTGTGGGAAGGAGGAGTTTGGGGAAAGGGTCTTTTTCTGTGCCTGGGTCAACTTGGAGATAAAAAGTGTGTAGAGATAATATTTAGATCTAGGAGTGACCCTAGGGATGGTGTGAGCCCCTGGAAAGCTACGGAGGGAGGTCTTCAAAATGCCACAGGACCTTGTGTGGGGATTTGAGGTCAACTTAACTGGAAAAGCATCAATCTCCCTGTGATATCTGAATTATATGAGACGTGAAAGCAGACTTCCAAGAGGGCTTTGGATGTGAGAATAAAACACATTTTCATGTCTTAATAATTTAGCTGCTGGGACAGGGGTCAGCAGGAGTGGGAAAGGAGGTGATATTCCCCCAGGTAGTCATGCCTCACCCCCTTAGATCCATCATTCCAGTCTTCGATCAAATAAAAATGTCCTGCTCCAGACAGGCCTTCCCTGACCAGCAGAACTTGCCACAGTAACCTTCATCCCTCTTTTTTAGTTCTTTCTAGTCTTGGAATTCTGTCCCAGATTTTAGTACACGTGAAGTTATGTTGAGTTCAAGGAATTTAAAGAAAGCTTCAGTCTTGAATGTCAGCCCTTCCTTCCTTCACTCATTCAGCAAGTATGTCCCGAGGACCCATTATGTACCAGGCATCATTCTAAGCACTTGGGATATATTCATGAGCAAATCGGTCAAATATCCCTGTTCCTGAGGATCCTGTCCATCTAATGTGTAGTTAATGTAGGTCCTGAGCATTAGGGTAGGATTAAGGCAAACACAATTTTAACCCTAATCATGTAACCATGCCCACCTTTGGGGAGAATTTCACTCTCTGAGCTCAAAGCATTCTACAGGGCTTTTTTGGTAGGTGGCTTCTAGGTAAAAGGTACATGTCCACCTGCTAGTAGGATGCAGTATTACAAATTCAGCTAATGCACTAGTTTTCCTCAAAGGTTAAAGGTTATGGATTTTATGTCTGCGTAAAGGAGAAGTTGACATTCTAAAGAAAGCCTCCATCTTCATAGTCTGTGAAGTCAGATCAAATCTAAGTTGCTACCTGTTTTGTTATCACACCACCGTTCAGTCATTCAGCCAGATGAGAAGAGCTCAGAGAGTGCTAAAGTCAGCTTCATGCCCCTAAGATGCTTATGATCTAGAGAAAGAGTAACCCTGGAATCAAGAGCCAGATGCATACAGCAAGGTGTGTGGCACAGGAGACTTACAGGCAAAATGCTAGTGAGTCATAGAGCAGGGAATGGCAAACTCTCTCTGGAGGAATTTGATAAACTCTCCAGAGGAGCCAATACTCAACCCAGTTATCAGTGAAAGGAGGGTTTCATCAGGTATAAATAGAGTAGGCATGTGGGCAAAGGGGGTGGGGGAAGAAAGCCATGTAAATCATAAGCATCACAATAGAATCTGTTAAGGTCCTTGGGACCGGGGTGTGCATCCTCTACACCAGGGTATGTAATAAAGGATATGGCAGGAGATGAAACTGGAAAGGCAGGCTGTGTCAGCTAATGCAGGGATTTGCATACTGACCTGCTTCTATGCCCCTTGAGAAGGAGAGGGACATCGTCAGACTTGTGTTTCACAAACATCATTCTTGGAGTGATGTCTGGAACCAAAGCAGACGTGAGAAGATCAGTTATGTGGCTGTTTCAGCGGTCCAGCTGAGAACAGATTAGGGTCTAAACCAGGGCAGAGGGGAGGGGAAGAGATGCGACTGTAGAGAAGGCTGAAGAGAAGAATCCTGAGGACTTAACACAGAAGCCAAGAGGAGACCAGGTGGCAGCGAAGGTTGTGGCTTAAGTAACTAAGGACAGAGCTCCCAAATTATACTTCCTTATCTTTTACTTCTTATTGACATCAGTATGACAATTAAATTAATTTAATTCTTTAAAAATCTAGACATTCTTATTATGCATACTGAACCTAGTTTGGAGAACTCCCATTTTTAGGGCCCACTGAGCCCAAGAGAAAGGCCAGAAACTTGCCTTTCCAGATTCCCTTGCAGCTACAAACAGCACTCCATTAATCAGAGACACTAGACTTTTTTGGAGGCCAGGGGCACAATAAAATTTACTCTTGTGATGGCAGTCACTTAAGTGTGTGTTCTTCATGGTATCAGAGGTAGAAGTTCTGGAGATGCCACCAAGCCCTGTATCCCTGGGGTGAGCTGCTGTCTCTGCCCAGCCCTGCAGCAGTTAATCTTCCTGAGGCATGATTGGGGGCTATTCCTGGAGGCATGACATTTAGCCCTCTCAGGCACTCTATGGGTCTCCAAATAGCCTATAATTAATTTCTTTTCTGCTTGAACTTGGTAAAGTGGTTTTGTTTGCCATGAAATCTCTGATTGATGGACCACTCCTCTCTGGTAGTTTTGAATTTAAGTAGGTAACTAGTTACTTCAAAGTAAAGAATACACAATGGCAGCACAATAATCATTACAAATATAACAAGTGATATAGTAAGCCTTTACTTTGGATAAGGCACTCTCTTAAGTGCCTTACACTTCATTTACTTATACAAACGATCCCAATTTTACCAATGAGGAAACAGAAGCTGAAGTAGCCCAAGACTGCACAGTGGAGTAGCTGCTTGAACCTGACAGTCTGACTCCAAACCTGATACTCTTAATGACTACCCTAATATCTTGGTATTAGAGAAGCTCATTGTACAAACTGGTGGTTCCACCCAGCTCAATTTATATCTTGTATCTGATTTATTCTATCATACCCCCAATAAGTAGAGCATGATTATTTCTCACTTGGGAAAGTAGAGTAAACTTCAGTTGAAATTTCATTTTAGTTTTTTATTCCAATATGATATATGAATATAATGCACCAATAAAAATTAAAAAATAAAGGATAGAGATCTATTTAAATAGTTAAAAAAGAAATTTCATTTTACTTTATTTTGCAATACTAGGGATGGAACCTAGGGTCTCATGCGTGTTAGGTAAGAGCTCTGCCATGAAGCTATGTCTGTAGCCATTTAAAAAATTGATTAATTAAGCTGGGCATGGTGGCGCATGCTTGTAATCCCTGTGCTTGGGAGGCGGATACAGGAGAATCGCGCAGGTTCAAAGTTAGCCTCGGTGGTTTAAGAGACCGTTTCCAAATAAAATATATATTAAAAAAATAGGTCTGGGAGTGTATCCCAGAGGTAGAAAGATTCCATCCCCAGTACCACACACACAAAAAGATTAATTTATTTATGGTAGTGGGATTGAACTCAAGCCCTATTTTAATTTTAATTAAAAAAATTTTTTTGGTGGAACTGGGGGTGGAACCCTTCTACTTCCAGGCTATGCTCCTAGACCTATTTTATATTTTTATTTGGAAACAGGGTCTCTTAAAACCAGCGAGGCTGGCTTTGAACCTGAGCGATCCTCCTGTCTCTGCCTCCCAAGCGCGGGGATTACAAGCGTGTGCCACCACGCCCTGCTTAATTTTTATTTTGAAATAAGGTCTCACCAAGCTGCTGAGAGTCTTGCTAAATTGCTGAGGCTGGCCTGCAATCCTCCTGTCTCAGATTCCCAAGTAACTCATATTACAGGCATCTACCACCATGCCTGGCTCCCAGCCATTTTTACCTTTATTTTGAGACAGGGTCTTGCTGATTTGTTTAGACTGGCCTCTGACCTGAGATCCTCCTCTCTCAGTCTCCCAGATAGCTGGAATAACAGGTGTGTGCCACCACGCTTATCTGAACTGACTTTCAAAGATTAAATGGAGCACAAATATGTCCTTGAAGTCACTCCATTACCAACTGGCAGCCAGTTTGAGCTGGTTAGGACGCTTTAGGGTGCAAGCAATAAAACCCCCAATTACCAGTGTTTTAAATCTTACAGATGTTTTTCCTGTCATTTACCAAGAAGAGAGAAGGCAGGCAGTTTCAGGTCTGGCTAAGTAGCTCCATATTATCATAGTCTGGGGCTCTTCTGTCTTTTGATTCTGCATCCCCAGTCTTCGATTTCTGGTTTTGAGCTGACAAAATGGTGGCCCTTGATAGCTTCAGGCATTGTGGCTTCTAAAAATTGCTTTCCTAGAGGAAAGTGGAGTGCAGGAGCAAAAAGGGTTCTCCTTTACATAAGATCTCTCACATTTTTTATCTCATTGGCCAATGCTGTGTTATGGATTCCCTCCTAAACCAGCCACTGACACACACAGAAGAGATCCCCAGATGATTCATCACCTGGAGAAGGGTAAATCCTGTTTTCCCTGAGCACTGTCTGCCCAATACTCGAATAAATCAGGGGTCTGTAGCGGGTGGTGGAGCACGCTTGTAATCCCAGCATTCAGGAGGCTGAGACCGAAGGATCGAGGTTCACGGACAGCCTCAGCTACTTAGTGAGGCGCTCTGTAACTTAGTGAGACCCTGTTTCAAAATAAAAAGAATAATAAAAAAAATAGGGCAGAGGGTGTAGCTTGGAGGTTGAATGCCTCTGGGTTCCATCCCCAGATCCCCCCCCCTACACACACATTAAAAAAAAAACCAACCAGGGCTCTGTAGCCGGAAGGGCGTGTATGAAAGTGGATGTTGGGTATATAACAGGTAAGGGGTCTACCACAAAACTGAGAGGAGCTAAGAAAAGAATGCTGGGCTATGTACAACAAGGTTGAGGATTCTGGTCTGGGCTAATTCATCTATTTTCATAAGAAATAATTTGGTAATTAGTGCCGAGTGCTGCGTGATCTTTAGACCTGACCATTCATTTCTGTGTATTTCTGGCAAATCACTTAGCCTTTCTGGGTCTTGGTGTCCATATCTCTAAAATGAGATGGCCTTAATAGATGTTTTTGAGGTCTTTCTTCATATTTCTCTAATTTTTCTCTTCTCTCTTTTGTAGCACTTTTACTTTCAAAGCTGTAATTTGTTCTCTCAAAGACCTTCTGGAAATGTTTAGTTTTGTCAATGCAGTTATACCCTTTTACTACCTAAAGCTGTGCTTTCCAAGATGAAAGTCCCATACACACAGCTTCTGAGTGATGAATCAGTGGATATGTGAAGCCATAGATATGCATGGTATGTCTTCTAGGACCATCAGTTTTACTCAAAACTTTGGGAGGAAAGCCTTTGAAGACTTTGTTTTCTGTTACATAAAAGTGGGCATATTGTGGAATACAGCGCACAGTTATCAGACTTGGGCAATAGTCAACTTCCCTTTGGAGGATATATGTTTGTTCTTTGTGGCCTGGGATTGGTTGATAGAAAATGTGTTGTGTACCAGTGATTAACATTGTATGAATTTGACAAGTGACTTAGATTAGTTGCTTGGGTCTACTATCTAGATTAGGATTTCTTAGCTTCGGCATTATTGACATTTCTGATCAGATAATCTCTTGTCATAGGGCTTTCCTGTGCATTGTAGGATCTTTAGAAGCATCCCTGGCCTCTACCCATTAGATGTCAGTAGCAATCCTTTGGGTCAGACAACCAAATATGTCTTCAGACAAGGCCAAATGCCTACTGGGTGGCAAAATCATGCCCCACTGAGAATCAATGATAGACATGAAGTGATATTTGAATTCCTATGTTATCTCTTACTTTTTAGTAATAGGTCTGTGACTTTGGACAAACTATATAATATCTGTAAACTTCATCTTCCTTATCTGTCAAATGGGGTCAAGGCACATGATTGTTACTTGCATTAAATGAGATGATAGTTATGATTCTAGCAGAATTCCTAGTGCATGAATTTTAACTTTTCTTCTTCCCTTCAGTTTTCTGGAGACATAGAACTTTTTCGTTGGAAAGAACCTTAGAAGTTATCTCATCAGAATTCTTCATTTTATAAATTAAGATACCAAGGTTCAGAGAGATCATTTGTCTTCTCAATCCTAAATCTTTCCTTGACTCAAGTAATACAAAAGAGATGTATTGAAGTGGAATTTTACAGGAATGAATGAGTTCAAGGGCTCTCTCCTGTCAAGGCTGATTTGGAAGACTTTTGCCCCTGCAGATTTTCTCATGATCTATTATCTCTGAGAGAATTCCTGAAGCACTAAATCCCCCGCATGACTCAGACTGAGTTCAAATGTGTGGTTTCAGGGACCATAAATTGTCTCTTTGGAAGCACTTGCCCTGTGTACTTTGGGTATTGGGGAATAATGGTAAATGTTGAAACAGAATGTGTAGAATATGAGTGTTAATTTTCTTAAAAAGTTTGAAAAAAAAGTACATTCACCAAGAACACATAACAACTGTTCAAGAGATAGAACAAAAGAAATAATCAGAAAGATAAACAGATAACTCCAGTTTTTCTGCTTCTCTGTTAAGGATGAGGATATCCTGATTAAGATGACTGGGACAAACTGACAAAGGTGTGGAAGATTCTGTGAGGAGAGAAGTGGAGGACAAGCTGTGTTAAAAGAGTCCATGTCTCTTGGCTTAGCAGAACTATGGGGAGGTTTGTTGGTGAGATTATAGAGCCACTGCCAATAATCCGAGGGATACATAGAAAATACAAATCTCACTGGGGGACTAAGAAAGGGCAAGTGTCTTGATTTTCAGGAAATACAACTAGTTTCCCCTTCCCCCCTCCACCAACTCAGAATTTGTAAGCTTGGCACCAGTCCTGGGTGAAACTCCATAAAAGATTATTCCACTAATGGCTTATGAGTGCTTACAAATTAAGCAGAAATCCCTCTAAGCCAGTAGCATTTCAGTAGAACAGGTCATGCCAGAGTAATCTAATTTCCTATTTTGATTAAGGCCATTAGACTAGTTGAGCAGATATGAGGAGTAGGCACAGAATACCCAGTTGACAGCAAGACTTGTCTCTTTTGACATCATTGAAGGCACAATGGGGAAAGACAGGCTGGATACGGGAATCACACGGCGTATTCATGACTATACCCAGCAGTTACCTAATACTGGATGATAGTGATATAGAAGCAGATCTACAGTAGCTGCTGCAGGGCTTTGAACCTGGGCCTGAGCCTGTCTGTACTTTATTGGCATATAAATCAGGTCAAGCAATGGATGTGCTATTCTCCTGGCTCTTTGGGGGAGCTTCTTAGTCCCTTGATTATTGTTCATAGATGACGGGACAGATGAAGGGAGCCACAGTTTGTGCCAGAATACACCAAGTTCAAGGATACAGCTTATTAGACACATTGGCTCAGGATATATTTCTTGATATTGGAGTTCCTCGTAGAGCTACGCCTTCACAACCTGGTCCTTTGGCCCCCAGCTCCGAAGTTGAGCCATATCAACTTATAGAACCATGCTTATACTGTGCTGTTTTATGTCTCCTTCATTTTTTATGCTCTCTTTCTTTTCTGTCTACTTCTTGAGCTACTTGATAAGCTCTTCCTCATCATTCAAAACTCAACTTCCTGTCCTTTGCCAATCCTTTCCCTTCCTTCCTACCAATCCTCTACAACATTCCCAACAAATTCTTCCCCATCTCAATTTTGGTGCTATTTCCCACTGCCCCTGTAGTGATCATCACACTATCTTAATAACCTATTTTCTTGTCTATCACCCATGCCCTCCACTCTCTTCACCCACTAGCCTTCCCATATAAACGGGTCCAACTCATTGAGGATAGAGACCAGATCCTACCCAGAGCTTGGCAACTAACAGAGGAACTCAGTAAAAGAATAAATGAATAAAAATGAATGAATGAATGGCTTGTATAAAAACCCATTATTCTGGCTTTGTTACTAAGTCCCAGCCTGCTGAGAATCACAATTAAATTTCTATGTAGCCTGTTCCAGCTTCCTAAAGGATGCTTTTTTTTTTTTTAAAGTGCATTGAACGGTCTTTTCTCCTCTAGTCACCTGCTGTCTCAATAAGGGCTTATAAATGCATTGAAACAGCAGCAGAACTCCCTCCTGGCACACACAAACCACACCGCCGTGACCTTACAGAGCCTCCCGGGGCTGTTAGTGCCATAGTTCACTTGGATGCACACACCAAGCATCCGATTTTTCAAGCCTTCCCTCCTTTAGCCTCCAAGAAGGTACATCCTTGCTACCTGGTTAGCAGGGGGCATCTCTAGAGCTGTTGTCTGTACTTTTTTGAAAAGGAAATTGAGTTTCTCTCATCCTATTCTTTTTCTTCTAATTGTCCCAGAAAGTACCACCTTGTATAATGCAACCAGATTAGGAGAGCAGCAAGAAAGATTCGTCCTTCCTGGTACTATAGGGAAAGGCTAATTATCATGGGATCTGAGCCTTTAGAAATGATGCTCTATGATCTAATGAAAGAATTAAAATTCGAATTGGGGCTCCAAATGCAAGTCAGCAGGCATTTATGTCCATGCCAATTATTCTGTTCTCAATAGCTAGACCAGGCAGTATTTGTTATAGGTTGGCTGAGATGCCTTACTGGAAGCGGGGCAGCCTGGCCTGCCACCAACGCTCCTGAGTCCATGTTGGCCCCCACGCAGTGGCATTCAGCGGTCTCCAAAATTCAGGGGATGATGCCCCCCCCTCCCGTGACCCTTAACACTCAGGACCAGGACTGGCTTCATATGCAGATTCTGCCCGGTCAGAGGGACAAAAGCCTCGTCTTCTCAGCAGACAAGACCAGCACATGAATCTTCAATGCGATCATCAAGTCTCAAGGAAAATTAGACTTGATTGGTTGACTTTAAAGGAGCATCTGAATTTATCAACAGTGTGTACAGAGAGGGCTTTCTGTTTTCATCACAAGGCAAGCACAGACACGGGAATTTAGGATCCTTAGCATACGATGCTGGTCTATTTGTGAAACTTTCATCTGATGTACTCAAAGTTCTTAATAATTTAATGCTTATTAAAGATAGGATCACAGAGTTGGGCAAGACTGTTCACTGTGGGCAGCAAGTCCTCTCTATGTCCTGGCTAGAAAACAGAAGAGCTCCTGGATTCTGTAGAGGGGCTTGGTAGGGAGTAGAGAGACGTAGACATTTTATATATGTTTGGCTGTCTTTTCAGGAGATATCAAGAAAGGCTGTGTGGGCAAAGATCCCCCGTCTCCCAGGGTTCAAGTTAAAGCATGCTGTTTTTATAGTATGATTCACACTCCTAACTTTGAAGGATGAGAAGATAGCACATCCTGCCAGTCTTTCTCCTCTATTTGCTATTTGACATCTAGGGACCTAAAAAGAAAGCTGTCATATCTAGACAAGGAAAGACTGAGCTGAAGGAGGGAAGAAAGTTTGTCAAATAACTGTTTTTAGTCCACTCAGATGAGAATATAAGGAAATCAGGGTTTTGTGGGTGCCACTTTCGATTAAAAGGGTAGGGGAAAGATTAATCCTGATCCCTGACTCACACTGTGGTAGCTTTTTTATGTGTCAACTTGGCTGGGCTATCTTCCTCCAGATTTTGTCAAATGCCAGAGGAAAAAATTTAGATAAAATTAATATTTATATTAGTAGACTTTGAGAAGATTACCCTCCACAATGGGGGTGGTCCTCATCTAATCAGTAGAAGGCCTTGAGAGAAAAAGAACAGATGTCCTGAGAGAAAGGGATCTCTGCCTAGACACTGCTTTGGGGCTCAAGTTACAACATCCGTTCTCCCAGGTCTGCAGCCTGCTCACCTGCTCTGCTGGTTTTGTATTTGCCAGCTCCCAAATTTTAAGAGTCAGTTTCCTAAATCTATCTCTGTCTCTGTCTCTTTTTCCCTCTCCACATGGATGTAAACCCTATTGGTTCTGTTTCTCTGGGGAGCCCTAATACACACAGCACACATCAGAATAAACTCAGATGGACTAAAGGTTTATATCAAAACAGACCAAAAGGATAAAAGTGCTAGAAGGAAATATTGGTAAATATTTTGGCAGGGGTAGGGGCAGGCAGTGAAGCCTTTTGAAAGAATATTATCACTCACTGAAACCACAAAGGGAAATGTGGGCCAATTGACCAGAGAAATCCTGTATCTTTTAAATGTCCTAAAGGGCCATAAGCATATGAAAAGGTCAACAATACTGACTGGGGAAGGTACACAATAATGTGTCAGATTAAAAGCTAAGGTACTTAGTACCTGAAGAACTGTCGCAAAGGAATGAGATGTGCTGGTCATCCCAACACAAAAAATGGCCAAGAACAAGCAAGTAAACGATGAGAAATGTAAGTACAAATAAAATGTAATTTTTCCAACTCTCAGGGTGATCAAAACCTTAAAAACACTGTCATCAATGATGTGGAAAAGGGGGCCACTGTTGATGGGTAAAAATGAATACATCTTGTCTTAAGACTTCTTGAGATCTCCATGCCCAAGATTAACACTGCATAAGTATGTGAAGATGTCTGTGGAAATGTGCTAACCTTTCTAATACTTACAAGAATATACAATGGAAGGAAACCTAAATGTGCAACTATATGGTATTCATGAAATAGGCTGTGGTATATCTATGTAACTAAAACAATCAATTAAAATAGACTTGTGAATTCTGTTTATTCATCTGGGAAGACGTCCATCGTGTGTTAGAGGAAAAAAGACAGTTACAAAAAAATATAAACGCTATGGTCACAAATTTGCAAAATATGATTTATATGTGGGGAGTTTATTTCAATATACTTTCTTGTTTTTTCACTTCCAAGGATGAAGCTCAGGACTCCCTGCATACTAAGGAAGTGCTCTACCACTGAGCTACACATTCCTAGCCAGTACCCCAACAGTTTTGAATGAAAGAACATATGAAAATTAATACACCAACATGTCCACACTGGTGGGTAGAGGAATTATGGATGACTCTGAGTGTGTGTGCAGTGGTGGGGGATGAGGAATGTTATGTACAATGCTCAACAGTGGCTCTGTTACTTGTGTAAATATCTGATAGGGCCATAAGCATATTCTTACTTTTTAGAGCACAGTATGCATGGGGTGAAGGAGGTAGTAAAGTGGGGATAGAGGCAGGAGAATTAAAAAGCAAAAATCAGGGGTGTTATGGTTTAATTTATAACACGCCCCATGCCGGGCGTGGTGGTGCACGCTTGTAATCCCCGCGCTTGGGAGGCGGAGACAGGAGGATTGCACAGGTTCGAAGCCAGCCTCATCTACTTAGTGAGGTTCTCAGCAACTTAATGAGACCTTGTTTCCAAATGAAATATAAAAATAGGTCTGGGAGTATAGCCCAGAGGTAGAAAGCTTCTGGGTTCCATCCCCAGTACCATAATAAACAAACAAACAAACAAATAAATAAAAATACCCCCCCCCCCAGTCTCATGTGTTGCTACTGCAGCCAGATTCAGCAGTAAGAACTGTCTGGAGGAGGCAGCCGCAGGGGGCTTGGCCTTGGGGACTGTGTCTCTCCTTGACCCCCTCCCCTCTCTTTCTCTCTCTGTTCCTGGCCACCATGAGGTGAGAGTGGCTTTTCCTCCACCACACTCTGATGCCCTGCCACGGAGCCAATTTTTGGAGTGAGTCAGTAATGAACTGACCTCTAAAACTTTGAGTCCCAAATAAGCCTTTCTTTCGCTAAGTGGTACTTGTCAGGTGTTTTGGTCACAGTGATGAAAAAATTGACTAAAACAAAGGGCAATAAGTGTGAAGACTTTATGGATTCGAAAACCTCCCATTTGTTATTTTTGGCCATTTTTCTGTTTCCTCACCTTGATTAGAAGAATGCTTATGGGAAAAGGGACTTGTTTGGAGGAAGCAGAGGACGGGGGAAACAAAGGAGACGGCATCTTGTTCTATAACTTGTCTGACAGGTGTGAGAGTGGGAAGCAGCCCAAGACAGGGGATGTACAGGGTTTAAACAGAGGAGACAACCCCTGAGACCAAGGACGAAAGGGCCGTGTCCCACAAGGGGGAAATGGCTGCCCTGGAGAAGGCAGGGGAGGCCTACCTGTCAGGAGTTGGGGATTTGGAGGCAGATACCTGGGAGTCACATCTACCCTGAATATTTGCTGGCCCAGGGAAAGAGGACCAGATTTTTTGAAAACCATGCCCACTTCCAGTTACAAAAATCTACCAGCCCTGCAGATATTCCACAAGGAAAAAAAATTAAAGGATTCTTTCCTAGGGAAACTGACTCCTGGTGAAAATCCTCCCTTGGTATTTACCAAAGATTGATTCCAAGATCCCCTGCAGACACTAAAATCTGCAGAAGCTTAAATCTTTTATATAAAATGGCATAGTATTTGCATATAACCTACATATATCCTCTCATATATTTTAAATCATCTCTAAACTACTTATAATATCTAGTAGAATGTAAATGCTATGCAAATAGTGTTAGGCAGTGTGGCTTAGGGAATAGTAAGAAAGGCAAGGCTGTATATACTCAGACACTTTTTTTCTCCCAAATCTTTTCTTTTCTTTTTTTTCAGTACTGGGGATGGAACCCAGGGGCATTCTACTTCCAAACTACATCCCCAGCCCCATTTTATATTCTTTATTTTGAAAAAGGGTCTCACTGAGTTGCAAAGGGCCTAAGTAGCTAAGGATCTCCACAAACCACGATCCTCCTGTCTCAGCCTCCCAGATGCTGGAATTATAAGCATGCACCACCACGCCCGGCTCTCCCAAATATTTTCAATCTTTACTTGGTTGATTTCTTGATTGTGACACATGGATACAGAATGCTCACCATAATCATACCCCTTATGAAGCAAGACAGCTTCCCCAACAGTGGAAGCCCACTGTTTTAGTTAGATATAGCACGTGCCCTAAAGAGCTCATTTATTAATATTCAGGGTTGATATGGTAAGGTCATGAGAGATGTAATCTCAGCAATGGATAAATCCATTGCAATCGATTTATCTGTGGCCTGAGCTGGTAGGGTGCGGCTAGAAACAGTGCGTCCCTGGGGCTGGGACCTTGGGGATTATATATGGTTTCTCCTCCCTAGCTCTCCTCTTGCTCCAGCTTCCATGATGTGAGAGTAAAGCCTTGTATTCTCCCTTTTCCTCCTCCTCTGTTGCTATGCTTGGAGATCCGCGGTTCCTGGCCTCACAAGGACTGAACCCCAATTTTTCTAAGGAAAACTATGAGTAAACATATCTTCCATCCTCTAAGTTCCTTGGTAAAATCTTTTCAATTACAGTTGTGTGAATGCTGACTAGAATACCCACCGTTCCGCAAGCCCTTTCCTGCAAACGCAGCTTCCAGCAGCTTGTCAGTCCCCCCTCCCCCATTAGCCACCGACAGTCAAGCATCATCCAGTATTTAAGGAAAGCCTCCAACACTAAAAAGTCAGGCCAAGCCCGGTGTGGTGGCGCACGCTTGTAATCCCTGTGCTTGGGAGGCAGAGACAGGAGGATCGCGCAGGTTCGAAGCCAGCCTTGCTGGCTTAAGAGACCCTGTTTCCAAATAAAAATATAAAATATAGGTGTCTGGGAGTGTAGCCCAGAGGTAGAAGTGTTTCCAGAAACCCTAGTACTACCTACCAAAAAAAAAAAAAAAAAAAAAAAAAAAAAAACCGACACCAAAGCCAGGAATGGTGACACACACCTGTAATCCCAGTATTTGGGAAGCTGAGACAGGAAGATCACAGATTCAAAACCAGCCTCGACAATTTAGCAAGTTTCTCAGCAACTTAGAGAGACTCTGTTCTCCCGCCTCCTCCAAAAACAGGGGGAAGCTTGGGATGTGGCTCAGCGGTAGAATGCTCCTAGGTCCAATTCCCAGTACCACAAAATAAAACCCCAAAAGACCAAAACCAAATGAGGGGGAGCGGAATAAGACAATAATAAGACAATGTGTAGAGTCATACCTACAAAGTTTAGAATTAAAAATTTCCAAGAGGTAAGAAAATACACTGCATTTTTAAAAATAAGGGTTCTAAGATGTTTAAAAACAAGAGGTGAGCCAGGCGTGGTGGCGCACGCTTGTAATCCCCGCGCTTGGGAGGCGGAGACAGGAGGATCGTGCAGGTTCGAAGCCAGCCGTGCTGGTGTAAGAGACCCTGTTACAAAAATATAAAATGGGTCTGGGAGTGTAGCCCGGAGGAAGAAGGGCTTCCAGGAACCCCAGTACCACCAAAAAAAAAAAAAACAAGAGGTGCAATCAGAGAACAAAACAGAACTCAGGAAAAAAAAATACGGTAGCTGAATGTTTGGGACGCTCTCATGACTACCCACACATAGGTGATTCTCCAGGACTGGGTGCTTAGAGGCAGTTATGACATTGGATGTCGTTTATTACAGTAAAGTGATCAAGGCCAGCAAGGGAAAGACACATCAGACAGAGCCCGGAGGAGTCCAGCACAGGCTTCCAAAGCTTCCCTTTGGGTGGCGTTGAGGCTGTTGCACAAAACATGCTTCAGCCCACAGTGAGTGTAGCAACACACAGGCAGTGTTTCTGCCGAGGTAAGTCTATGCAAAACCCAGAGTTCAGGGCTGATACTGCTGGTCCTTCAGGTGCTCTGCCTGTGTGCTGTGGTTTGAATGTTCCTTTCAAGGGTTCAGGTATTGGAAACTTAATCCCCAAATTCATACGTTAGTGTCATTTGGCAGTGAGGTATTTAGGAGATAGAGTTAATGAGGTCGTGAGGGTGGGCCTCCTATGATGACATCAGTGACTACTTGCTCTGTCTTGCCAATGTGATGTCCTTCGCCATGTTATGGCAAGAAGCCCTCACCATATACCTGCGTTGTACTCGTAGGCTCCCCAGACTCCAGAACCATGAGCCAAAGAGTCTTTATAAATTATCCAAATATGTGGTATTCAGTTATAGCGACAGAAATAGACAAAGACTTTGTGTAACTACCCATGATTACCACAAAGCTTAATATTCTCAAAAGGAAAGCAGGTGTTCATTGTAAATCACAGTATCTGCACAAGCAATCTGAGCAGTCTGGCACAGAAGAATCTAGTGCCCCAGGCACACAAAACAATCGTATCATTTGGTAGCAGAGGGAACATAACAGAGGCCAAATCCTCCTAGATACAGCAATATTAGGCCTCTTTCCTCCAGACATTAAAGAAATAAAAGAGACTTTCTGAAAATCACAAGAAAAAAAGACTATGGAATAGGATAAACAAAGGATGCTAGAATTCATAAAATTTAGGGAAAATAAAAATAGAGATGTTTTTTCTTCAGTGACTTAGCAAACAAGGGGAGTTTTCAAAGTTACCAAAAGGGGGATATAGATAACTTGTGAACTGAGTTTTCCAGTGGCCTTTTCCCTCTCCGAAAAGCCTCAACTGAGACACTTCTCATGGGGTGACTGAGTTTTATGTCAGTAACATGGGAATTATTTATTTTTTCAAAAAAGGAATTGTTTTCCATATAACACTGGCTTATTAATAACTTTTAATAATAATAAATCATCTTTCATTTGACCTCTACAATCTAGCGTATTGGGATACTAATTTGAGAATTTGGGAGCTACTTAAGTACCTCAGGAATTTTATTTTCCCACGTTAACATGTATTTATTTATTACCAATATTTTATTAGTGTATATTAATCATTCAGGATAATGGGTTTCATTGTGGCATATCTGTACATGTATATAAATGAGCTTTGATCATATTCACTACTTATTACACTCCTGTGTCTTTCCCTCCCTCATCACATAATCTCTTTTATCTTCTCTACTAATTTCCCTATTACTTTCATGACATAATTTTGTTTCTCTTTGTGGCTGAATAATACTCCATTGTGTATATATGCACCACATGTTCTTTACCCATTCATCCGCTGATGGGAACCTAGGCTAATTTCATAACTTGGCAATTGTGAATTGTGCCACAATAAACACGAGTATGCATGTATCTCTATGACATGCTGACTTCAGTTTCCTTAGGTATATGCTAGGAAGCAATATAGCTGGATCATTCAGTTGTTCTATTTTTGTTTTTTTGAGGAACCTCCATATTGATTTCCATAGTGAAATCAACTTGAATTATAGAGGATGCTCTCTCGACTCTTCCCTTGGTTTATAAGCTTTTGAGTTTTGGGTTGGCAACTGACTTGCAAGCATGGGATGTGATTGGCCTCTTTTTGGTCAACACCACTTGGGGTCTAGTGACATTTATCTGGCAAAGCATGGAAGGCCAAAGACTTCAAAGTTCTTTTGTGAAGGCCCCAAAAGGAGTAAATTAGGGTACAGGTGGTCATTTTTCCTTTCTTCCTGGGGAATCGCAGCTTTACTCCCTGGACTTGAGTTTAAGTTGTCTCACAATTTATTATTAAAGAGAAGTTATTCAGCTGTTTCCTATTTGTGACATCTTCCAGCAGTCCAGACATCAAGAAAATCTTAATGTCAGTCACATTTTACTTTTTTTTTTTTTGCTACTGGGGATGGAACCCAGGGGCACTCTACCTCTGAGCAATACCACCAGCCCTATTTTTTAATTCTTTCTATTTTCAAAACACAGTCTTAGTTGTGAAGGGCCTCGCTTAGTAGCTGAGGCTCTCTGCAAATCATGATCCTCTGGTCTCAGCCTCCTAAATGCTGGGATTACAAGTCTGTGCCACCATGCCCAGCTTCATTTTACAGTTTTATTCACTGAGATTTATTAAAATGCAGTGGATGTCTACAAGTCTCTGTGGCAAAAAAATGAATATTTTTCATCTTGTGAAGTATATATAACATCAAATTAAAATGAAGGGTTTTGAATTTTTATTGATGCATTATAGCCTCACATCATAATGTAGATCATGTTGACAATGGCATACATTTACACAGTACTTGGTGCCCCCCAATTCTTCATTTTCCTCCCTCCCAATACAAAGTGTCCAGATTGACAATGGTATATTCCTATGTATTCACATAGTCGAAGGTAGTATTTCCATTAATGAACCTCAGCCTTCTTCCTCCCCTTCCCTTCCTCTCTGGCTTCACTGAGGTTTCTCCTCCATTATCTGGAGTCCCTCTGGTATCCCATATACTCCCTTGCTCAAGCATATTAGAAATAACATATGTCCCTTCTCTTTCTGTGCTTGGCTAATCTCACTTAACATAATGTTCTCCAGGTCTTTCCATCTTCTTACAAATGATATAATTTTGTTCCTTTTTATTGCTGAGTAGAATTCCATTGTGTGTATTTCCCATAATTTTGTAATCCATTCATCTGTTGACGCACACCCAGGTTGGTTCCATAGTTTGGCTATTGTGAATTGTGCTGCTATGAACAGGGGTATGCATATGTTACTGTGGTTCTCTGATTTCACCCCTTTGGAGAGAGAGCCAGATTGTTTGGTGGATCCATTCCCAGTTTTCTAAGGAATCTCCACACTAATCTCCATAGCAGCTGAACTAGTTTGCACTCCGACCAACAGTGTAGAAGAAGAGTGCCTATACAGCCATATTTTTGCCAACATTTATTGTTTTTTGACTTCTTTATGCTTACCATTCTGACTGGGGTTAGATGGAATCTGTGTAGGTTTTTTTTTTGTTTGTTTTTTGTTTTTTTTTTGGTACTGGGGTTCCTGGAAACCCTTCTACATCGGGGTTACTCTCCCAGACCTATTTTTTATATTTTTTTGTATTTTTATTTAGAATATTTTATATTTTTATTTCAAAGCCAGCGCGGCTGGCTTCGAACATGTGTGATCCTCCTGTCTCTGCCTCCCAAGCATGGGGATTACAAGTATGTGCCACCACACTCGGCTGGAATCTGTATAGTTTTAATTTGCACCCCCCTGGTTGCTAATTATGTTGAACAGTTTTTCATTTATCTGTTGGCCATTTGTATGTCTTATTTTGTGAAGTGTCTATGCAATTCAGTTGCCTATTTCTTGATTGAGTTACTTGCTTTGCTAGTATAAAGTCTTTTAAGTTTTTTGTATATTCTGGATATTAGCCCTCTATCAGAGGGATAGCTGGTAAAGATCTCCCATATTGTAGGCTTTCTCTTTATATTCTTGATGATTTCCTTTGATGAACAGAAACTTTTAGTTTGATGTCATCCCACTTGTTAATTCTTGTTTTAATTTCCTGCACTTTGGAGGTCCTTGAGAAATTTACTACCTGTGTCTATATGTTGGAGTATTGAACCTATGCCCTCTCATAGCTTAAAATGAATATTTTTAATAGGAAAATGTGTACAACTTTTGTGGTCTTTTCCCCTCCCTGAGCCTCTATTTTCTCAACTATAAAATGAAATTTTGAGACTAATTTCTGGGATTTTATATAGGATTATTTTTGTGTGGTACTGGGGGTGGAACCCAGAGGCTTTCTACCTCTGGGCTATACTCCCAGACCTATTTTATATTTTATTTGGAAACAGAGTCTCACTAAATTGCTGAGAGCCTCACTAAGTAGCTGAGGCTGGCTTCGAACCTGTGCAATTCACCTGTCTCAGTCTCCCAAGCGCGGGGATTACAAGCGTGCACCACCACGTCCAGCAATGTAGGATTTTTAAAAGCATATTTAATGAGACATAATTCATATGCCATATAATTGAACCATTTAAAGTATATGACTCAATGATTTTGATATATAACATTTTAAAGATGTTATATATACATATAACATGTATAATAATAACATCTATATATACATATATACATATATGTCCATATATGTAAGTTTGTCATCTCAACCACTTCAAGGGTACAATTCCACAGTATTTTTTATATTCACAGTATTTCCAAAAATTTTTTGTTATCCTTAAAGAGAAATTCTGTACCTTATGAAGGATGTACTTAGTTTTAACACGCTGGGATTATTCTTTTCTAAACAAAACCCTTCAAAGTCTCTCAAACTCCAACTGGAAAAGACTTACTTTAATTCCCAATCCCTGTGTTATTTGACCTGCTGTGTGCCATTACTCATTTATACATACTCTGAGCATTGCTCTAAGCCCCATCATGGGCGCATTAATGGCTCTAAAGAAAATCTGAGACAAAAGAAAACAAAATGTGGGGGTTCCGTTTGGATCTTGTGATTATGAGCCATCAGAGTTTCCCTACTCCCATCAGCAGGTTTCAGTTAACTTTCAAATTAAGCCAAATGTCTTTCAAATAATACTGTCAATTGGTGAACTTGGGAGACATTGGGTGTGGGAGCCAGATGTTGTTCTCAGGAAGCAGCTGGAAAGCTGTTAAAGATACTCACTGCCCACAGCTTCTACAGGCCCCTGGATCTTCATTTGGGGTTGTCGACTTGTTTGCAGGGAAGGACCCTGCTGATATTTACTTCTTGTCCCAAAGACTTCAAAGTTATCCTTATACATTGGAGTATCTTTTCTGAATTGTTGATGAATTAATACCTACATGAGATCAGGGAGAAACAAAACTAGAAAGGTTGAGATATTTGCATATTGACCACATCTTTTCTTGCCTGCTCTTTCTAAAGTCCCTTGCGGGAGGTGGAAGGGGGCATGGCTCCATTGTTACTCAAAACCTACACCAGTAAGGAGAAGGCCCAGGGAAATGAGTCCAGCTATGCTGTCTTATTAGTAAATCTTCTGTCATTTGCGATTCATGCAAAAGCTGGATTGTTATGTTTCAGAGATGTGGAGGAAATTGAAGAGCATGATCGATAAGGTTCCTTCAAATTTTGAAATTTGTGACATTGTGGGCAGTACCATATAGTTGATGGGTCCAGCCCATCAGCGGCGGGGCTGGCGAGATGATGAGTACCAATGGCCCCGATCACATGGAGCCGGGAGATTTGTCAAGCAAGATCTCGTTTATTTTCCTTCAGGCAACCCAATTTAAAGCAAAAAAGGCAAGGGGGGATTTTCTGGTCAGGAAACTATTCTAACCTATCAAACTAAAGGTAGCGGGGGCAAGGAGACGCCCCCTTTCATCTGCTCGGTGCTATTTGTTGCAGGTCTATTCATCAGAAGTTCCGGTGGTTTTGCAGACCTGTGTTTGCAACATGTAGCCCATTCATTGGAAGTTCTGACAGCGTGTTCGCTACACGTAGCCCATTCATCGGAAGTTTTGACAGGCGGCCAACACGCTTGGCGCTACCTGTCATCTGGCAGTTGAGCAGACCCAAACATATAGTGGCAAAGAACCTGCACTTAATCACACAAGCTCAGATTCAAATTCTGGCTCCTTCACTCATTTAGCTATGTGTCTTGAAACAAATTATTTATCTTCTCTGACACTGAGTATCTGTTGGTAAAATGTGCATAATCATAGGATTAAATCAAGTAATACATAAAGATGCTTACAGCAGTGCCTGACAGTGTGAGACTAGTAAATGTTAAGCATTATTGTTATTTTCATAAAAAAGGAGCTATAATTTTTGCCAAGTGAATTAGAAGCTGTAGGCTTATTTCTAGCTCTGCTTCTCAATATCTGTATGACTCTAGGCAAGTCATTTAACCTCTCTGGGCCTTGGTTTCCTAATCAAAGATGATTTTCTTACATTAAGATTCTTAGATCTTTTTTATTTATTCCTTCAGATAAAAAAGTGCTTACAAGCCGGGCGTAGTGGCGCACGCTTGTAATCCCCGCGTTTGGGAGGCGGAGACAGGAGGATCGCGCAGGTTTGAAGCCAGCCACGCTTGCTTACAAGACCCTGTTTCCAAGTAAAAAAAAGTATAAAAAATAGGTCTGGGAGTGTAACCTGAGGCAGAAGGGTTTCCAGGAACCGCAATACCACCAAAAAAAAAAAAAAAAAAAAGTGCTCACAAGATTATTTTTATGGGATGGCAGTTGCTTAGGCACACTGGAAAACCAAAAGTCTGGTCTAGTTAGCAAAGTCCCGGGCCAGATGTTCAGCCTTGGACTTGAGTTTTGTGACACTAATATTGTACTGTCTTGATATGGAACCTTAGACCACTGTGACCACTATGTGAAAAATTAGAGATTACTATATCTCGGTTTTCTCTTTGCCATCAAGGGATGATTTGAGGTCCAGTGGAATAAATTTATTAAATCAATTTGATTTTTTATTTAATAAAATGGCCTCTACTAAATGTAAGGTCATATTATTTTATTAGATGGAGAATCACATGGAAACCTATAATTGATAAGGTTAAATTATCTCATCTTTTTTATATCAAAGTAGAGCTCCCTGAGCATGCTTGAAATGAGAGGCTGATTTCTTATTTAACTTATCTGGGAAAGAGGAGTTGTAAGCCATCAGTAACCTAATGTGGCCATTAAACATCAGTTTTCTTGCCTCTGTACAATAATTTTTAGGATGTATGTTTTGACTTTCTGGATAAGTTATTATCTTTACTCTTGTAGCCCTAGACCTCCCAGTTCTCTTTCTTATATCACCCCTGTGAGCTTCTCAATCAACTGGAAAATTGGGAATGTGAAGGGTGGAGAGGATAATGGAAGAATGACTGTCAGTCTAGACTTTTTTTTTCTAGTACTGAGGATTGAACCCAGGGACATTCTACCTCTAAGCTACATCCTAAGCTCTATTTTTTATTCTTTATTTTGAAACAAGGTCTTACTGAGTTGCAAAGGACCTCATTAAGTAGCTGAGGCTGTCCACAAACTGAATTGCAATCCTTTTGTCTCAACCTACTGAATACTGAGATTACAAGTGTGGGCCACTGCACCTGGCTTAATACTTTATTTTAAAACAGGGTCTCACTAAATTGCAGAGGGCCTCACTAAGTAGCTGAGGCTGGCCACGAACCTGCAATCCTCCCATCTTAGCCTTCCAAGTACTGGAATTACAAGCATGTGCCTTCACATCTGACTAGACTTTATAATAACTGGACCATGAGCAAGAAGAGGAAGTTGTAGAGGGCTTACAGAATTGACCGAGGTGCTTTCCATGAGATCCATGTTGGGAATTTGAATCTGCTGGTATCCAAGGAGGGTTGAACTGGTATTTAGATAATCTTTCTACCCTATTTTCCTGAGAATCAATATCTTCCATGATTCCCAAACCTGTTTTCTAGACCCTCACTCTCTCTAGAACTCCAAGCCTAGACGCTCAAGAGCTACTAGGTTGTCCTGCAGGCATTTCAAATTCCACATGTCCCCATACTAACTCAAGTCCACCCCCAATTGCTCTCCCTTGTATATTTTCACTCTTGGTTTACTCAATCATCCCAGGACCCAAGCTAGAAAATCTGCGGCCATTCCCAACAATTCCCTCTCTTTCACTCTGCACCATTCATCCAGTAAACATTTACTTGGCATTCACCGTGTCACTGCTAGACACATCTCCATAACAGGAGACACAAGACAATTAAGACATGGCCCAGAATACAAGCAGCTCAATTTAGCAAAAGAAGCAAAGAGGCAACCAGAATGCACTAAGAGACAAATCCTTTTTGTTCTGTTTCTTAAATGATTCTCGAAACCATTTCCACCCTCTCCTTTCCTGCTGCCAATTCTGTACAGACCTGGTTTTGGCCTGGATTGTTACTATTTCCTGGTGTAGCTCCTCCTTCTCCTATTTTGGAAACACCTGATTCAAGAGCAATTCTTTTAAAGACATGATCTGTCTTCAATACACGTACCTTGCTAAGTATTGTATGTCATTCTCTATACTAGTCAATACTCAATTTCAGTCATTAGGAGAACTGTATTTCATATAAGGAATTTATATTTATCCCCTTAGAGGCAGTTTAGTGGCCTCTATCCCAAGAGGCCTTTCTCAAATGATCAGGCAGGACATGATGCTCCCAAAGTACCCTTTCTATCTGTATTTATGCCATGTAATATGCTGGGATTTTGTTTGTTTGTTTTATGGTGCCTCTTCACTGACCTGTGACATCATTAAAAGAATGTATCTAGCTGGGCGTGGTGGTTAGGCTCATAATCCTAGTACTTGGGAGGCTAAGACAGGAGGATTTGGGGTTTGTGGGCCAGCCTCAGTTACTTAGCGAAGCTCTTTACAAATAAGTGAGACCCTGTTTCAAAATAAAGAGTTAAAAATAGGGCTGGGAGTGTAACTTGGCGGTAGAATGCTCCTGGGTTCAATCCTTGGTACCGGAAAAAAAAAAAAAGCCTTATTTATATTCTAATCTCTATTACCCAGATTAGTGAGTGTAGTAGGGTACGTATGCAGAAATGTTAGAATGATTAATATATTTTTATGAAGCATGGGTATGAACCAGCGTGGCTTGTCACCAAGATGTAGAACCAGGAAGGGTTGACTGCTTGGGCATTGGGCCCTGGAGTTAGTTTGTGGTAGGGGTGGGGCTGTGGTTACTTTGAGTTTCTGTCTGGCCTCCCACAAAAGAAAACTATAGCAGAGCCCAGTTTTCAATAGAAAAAAGGAAATGTATACCAGTCAATAACACTAAACCTTGATACTGTAAATGTCACTTAATATAATCCTAATAGCTATTAGAGAGACATATTCTTAGTCTAGTTCTATAGGAGACAAGCTCATGAAGTTAAGAGACTTCCCTCAAGATCTTACGGCAGTTAGGAGTTGAGCTGGGTTTTTAACCCAAGCCTGATTGACATGGAAGTTGTCTTTGCATTATTATTATTATTATTATTATTATTATTATTATTATTATTATTATTGTACTGGGGATGGAATCCAGGGGCATTCTATCTCTGAATTACATCCCTACCCCTATTTTTTATTCTTTATTTTGAAACAGGGTCTCACTGAGTTGCAAAGGGCCTCACTCAGTAGCTGAGGCTGGCTTAGAACCCATGCGATCCTCCTATCTTAGCTTCCCAAATGCTGGGATTACAAGAGTGAGCCACCATGCCCAGCATCTTTGCACTTCTATACTGCTACAAGTCACAAGTTGTGGTATGACTGGTTGCAAGCATTAACTGCATCCGAGTAATACAATTTATCATGTAAAGTTCTTTTTTTTTTTTTCTTTTTTTTTTTTTTTTATTGGTGCACTGTATTCATACATCATAGTAGGATACATACTTTTGTAGACATACATGCACATTTTTCCCAGTCAACCCCCACCCAATCCCCACCCCATTCTCTCCCTATCCCTCCCTCCCATGCTTGGCTTAGTAGTTGACATCTAGTATTATGGCAATTTATCTAAAATTAAAAATGATAATCTCACATAACAGTTTCATTTGTCTGATACCAAGCTTTTGATGACTTAAAGATAACGTTTCAATATTTCTTTTTGCTTTCTTTCTTACCAGAGAATATTTTTTTTCTATTTTTTAGGTGAAACTATCATATATTTATGTATTTATTTTTCAGAAAAAAATCTATCCTAATATGGAATATGGAGTCTAGGTACCCAAAACGATCTTGAAAAAGAACAAAGCTAGCAGATATATATTTTCTGATTTCAAACCATATAAAGCTACAATAATTGAAACAGTGTAGTACTATTCTAAAGGCAGATATATAAACCATTGGAGTTAAATAAAAGCCTAGAGCTAAATTCTTCCCTATATTGTCAAGTTATTTTTGACAAGGTTTCCACGAACATTTGGTGGTGGAAATGATAATCTTTTAACTAAATATTGTTAAAAAATAATAATTACATGGAAAAGAATAAAATTGGACCCTTACCTAATCCCATATACAAATATTAACTCAAAATAGATAATAGACCTAAATATAAATCTTAAGACTATAAACTTTTAGGAGAAAATCTGGGTCATAAAACCTCACAACATTGAAATTGGCAGTGATTTCTTGGTTATGATTTCAATGGCACAGGCAACAGAGGAGTATACAGACTCCCTAAAAAAAAAAAAAAATTGTATATCCAAAGACAATGTAAACAGAGTTAACAGTTACTAATAGAATGGGATAAAATATTTCCAATTGCTATATCTGAAGGTATATTAATATTCCAACTAGAAATCCTAAAAATTAACAACAATAAAGGTAAACAATACCATTTAGAGATAGGTAAAAGACTAACATAAATAATGAATCTCCACAGATAACCAATCTTAATTGTCTGTTGGATGGAAACTCTTGTTTCTCTGGTTCTGGTGTGTGTTACCTATTTCTTCTTTGTAGTTAATCTCTTTGAGTATTTTCTCTAGTGCTGGTTTTGAAGACATAAATTCCTTCAGTTTCTGTTTGTCATGGAAGCTTCTTATTTCTCCATCTAATTTGATAGAAAGTTTTGCTGGGTAGGAAATTTTTGGCTGGAAGTTGTTTTCTTTCAGAGTTTGGAATATGTTACTCCAAGCCCTTCTGGCTCTCATGACTTGGTTTGGGAAGTCTGGAGTGATTCTAATTGGTTTGCCTCTGAATGTCACTTGGCCCATTGCTTTTGTTGCCTTTAAGATTCTCTGCTTGGCTTCCACATTGGTCATTTTGACAATTATGTGGCGTGGGGATCCTCTTCTCCGATCCTGTCTAAAGGGAGTTCTATAAGTTTCCTGGACCTGTGTATCGACCTCTTGCTCTATGTCTGGAAAATTTTCTGCTATTACTTCCTTGAAGAGATTGTTGATCCCTTTGGTTTCACTTTCTTTTCCCTCCTCTATTCCAATTATTCTTAGGTTAGCTCTCTTAAAATGGGCCCATATTTCTTCAATATCAGATTCCTGCTGTCGGATATTTTTTTCTAGATTAGAAACTGTGTGTTCATTTTTGGATTGCTCATCTTCTAAGAGCGAGATTCTGTTCTCCATGTGTTCTAATCGGTTGTTTGTGCTTTGAATTGAGGCCTTTACTTCATTAATTGCATCCTTTATCTCTTTTTGGCTCTCTCTGAGTTCTTTTCGAAGCACCTCTATTATTTCTACAGTTATTTTCCTGATTTGATCTTCTAGAAATCTCTGATTTTCAGTTTTATCGGGTTCTGATGTTGTGGCGTTGTGGGCATTTATTGCTCCAGTATTTTTCCTCTTTCCCATGATTTCGGATGTTTGTGCCTTCTCTGGGTTCTTCCCTTGGGTCACTATGACTTCGCTTAAGGTGTTCTGGATCTCGAGTCAGTAGTATCTCAGACCCCACTACTCCTTTACTGGGTTTTATCACAGAGTCTCGGACCCAGAGAGTCGATAGAGGCTGTTTTAGACTGTGGGGGGTGCCAGGTTGGGCGTTCTCCTATGGTGTGATATCTCTGCCACCGCCCCTCCTCCACTGGGTCAAGTCCCAGGGAGTACAGTACTGGGATTTCTCCTCTGTGGCCCGCAATTTGACTCACTGTTCTTGAGTACGCAGATGTAGCTGTACTGGCCTCGCTGAATTCGCTGCTGCTGCCTCCGGTGGCAATATGGCGCCGCTGCTACGCCCTCGGCTATGGGGCTGGCGTTTTTCTTCTTGATTTTGATTTCTACTCTGAATCCCTGCAGCGTGTGCTGAGCTCCGCCACTGGGAGCTTTAGATGCTCTCTGCGCGGAGAAATCCCGCCTAGCTGTTCCGCAGTGGCTCACCTCGGCTTGCTGTAGCCGTCCCGTGAATTCGCTGGTGCCTCCGGCAGTATGGCGCTGCTGCCGCGTCTGCCGCATCCTCGGGCGCGAGGCCGGTGTATCTCCTCTGTGGCTCTGTTCTCAGTCCGCTTTCTCTCTGGAGCCTGGTGATTTTTTGTTTCACTGGTGATGGTGTTTTCTGGCTATGAAAGGCGCTGATTTTGTGGTAATGGAGATTTGTTGTTAGCGGGGCTCTTAAGCCCCGCTTTTCTCGGTCGCCATCTTCCCGGAAGTCTCATGTAAAGTTCTTGATAAGAATTGGCAAGTATTAGCCTGGCTTGGTGTTGCCTGCCTATAATCCCAGTACTTGGGAGACTGAGACAGAAGGATCACAGGTTGGAGGAAAGCCTCAGCAACATAGCAAGGCTCTCAGCAACCTAGTCAGATACTGTTTCAAAATAAAATTTATTTTTGGTTTGGGGGTGTAGCTCAGAAATAGAGTACCCTTGAGTTCAATCCCAAGCACCATCACCGAAAAAAATTTAAAAAAAGAATTGGCAATTATTTTGTGAAGTATTGTTCTTTAAAGTTTGAAATCCCCCCTCTCCAAATTTAAGGTTTATTATTTGGGGGAGGAGTCTAATATAATCATATGAATTTATTCTGTAGGTTGTAAAGATGAATTGGTATTATAAAGAATTAGGATGGCGTTGTCTCATTTGCAGCATGCATAGACTCCAGTTGGGCTCCCTCATCACGAGGTAGAATATCAATTGTTATTTCATGAAGTGAAGCAACATAGATCAACTGCCATTGTAGTGAACACGTTTGGCAATGAGGGCTGTGAATGGGGGGTGAAATGATCATCTCTCAGGAACTGGCAGAACATTAGGGATCATCTAGTTAAACCTTTCATTTTATAGGCCTGAAACACAAACAGAGGCTGGGACCAACCCCAAATGGCAAGTATTTACTTAATGTCAGTGCCAGAATGAAGAAGTCAGTTCTTGATTTTTAGACTAACGCTCATCCTAATCTACCTTTCTAAATATGATGGTAGTTTTCAGTTAATCTAAATACACCAAGACAAAAAGTGTGCTTAGAAAAAGTTAACTTCACCCATTTGTAAAGGTATTAGTCCATTTTCTATTGCTATAACAAAATACCTGAAGTTGGACACTTTGCAAAAGAAGATCTATTTAGGTCATAGATCTAGAAGTTCAAGAGGATGGCATTGGCATCTGCTCAGCTTTGTTGAGGGCCTCATGGTAGATCATTCTCTTCTGAGAGTAGCCCCTCATGACCCAATTATCTTCTGCTAGGACCAGCCTCTTAAAGGTCCCACCACCTTAGCACTGCTGTGGGTACCACACTCCCAGCACATGAACCCTAGTAAGATACACACAAAAGCAGTTGTCCAGTTTTCTCTTTTCCTTGTGCCTTAATGATTTCGTCTATAGGTTTCACAAGCTAATAGTTTTTATACCTTAATCTATGTAAGGACATGATTTCATTGTATAGACATACCAGACTTATTTACCTACTCTTCTATTAATTGATATTTAAGTTTTGTTTATTTTTTAAAATAATAAAGAATGCATACGGTTAGAGTTTTAGTGGACAATTTATTCACTGATCAGACATTTATCAAGGACCTGCCGTGTGGGTGGCACTGTGCTGTTTACAGCATCACCAAATAGAAGAGCAACCCCTCCTATCAGTTCACAAGATGCAGATGGGAGCTTTCAATTTAACTGCCTATCCCTTAATAACATTCATCATGAGAGTTATAGTTCCAGGAGGACATGCTCTATGGTAACTACTGTGATAGTCTTTGTTTGTGGTAATAGGGATTGAGCCCAGAGGCATTCTATCTCTAGCTACATCCTAGCCCTTTTTAATTTTTATCTTAAAACAGGGTATCACTAGGTTGCTGAGATTCTCCCTAAGTTGCAGAAGCTGGTCTTGAGCTTGTGATTCTCCTGTCTCAGCCTCCTAAATACTGGGATTACGGAAGTGTGCCACCATGCCCTGCCTGTCTCAGTAATTTTACAAGCATTTATCCACAGACAGATAACAAGTATTCTCAATGTATAGATGAAAAAACTGAGTCCTAGATAAGTAACCTGTGCAAGGACACATAAGTAATCAACAGTGAGTTGAGCTCACCCATTCATTCAACAAGTTTTTGTTGTTGTTTCTAGCAACGACTTGGCGCCAGGCATTATTCCATTATTCCAGAGTTATATTGGGAAGCAATACAGTGGTGAGAAACAGGACTGAGTCTTAAAAAAGGTAGAAACACACAATTATAAATTGTGGTAGGTGCTATAAGAGGATGATTTGGTGCAGTGTTAGGCGCAGTGTGAGGAGGAGGAGAGCTGCTTAGACTGGGTGGTCATCTAGGTCTGTTAAAGGATGTTCAGCTCAATACATGAAAAGAGAAGGCATAGGTCTTCCAGGTAGCGCCTACAGCCACATTGAAGACTCTGGCATGGGAAAAAGTTTGATATACCAGAGAATCCAAAGAACTGCAGTGTGGCTGCAGGGAAGCTGGTCGGGTCAAGGTGGCTGGAGGGTGGGGAGAAGACAGCTCTAATCCTGTAGAATTTTTTAGACCATGAAGAGCATAGTATATTATTTTTCATGATTTGGAGCAGTTCTGAAGGGCTACAAAGGGAGTAAAATGTTCTTATTTATGGTTTAAGTAATCAATTTGGCTATTCTGTAAAAAAAAAAAGTTTCAAGAGAAGAATGAGTAGAAATATTGAAAGAAACAAGGTGGACATGTCAATAATTTAGGGGAGCTATGACCAAAGTTAAGATAATTGTATTGGGGAGGGAGAGAAAGATTTCTCTTACCCATTCCTCTTTCTCACCCTCTGTTTTCCTTCCTCCTCTCTCTAACCTGCTTATTTATTGCTCATAGAAATGATACTGTTGTGTGACTCCAGGATCTCTTTCTTATGCATAGAAATTATACCTTCCTGGCTGGGAATGATGATATCTTATGGAAGATTCTTATCCCTGGGATTTTCTTAACTCTCTATTTTGGTTTCAGAAAGTTGCATACTTCTGTTTCAAATGACCTGAAGGTGTTTTTTTGTTCTCGGCAACATCAGCCCACACTTAAGATGCACTGGTGGAGCACTTCCGTGGATGGGGTTCTGTGTATCATCCTCTCTTAGGGGACTGTCGCTAACACTGGCTCCTGACTTTCTACAGTTTGTAAATGCACAGCTCAGTGAAGGAATATGATTGCCTGCTGCTTGTGGCTTACCACGCTGCAAGCGATGACTTTTTATGAGGCAAAATCTGATAATGGTTTATTATTTTAAGTTTCAAAGAGTTTCAAAGTAGCAAAGGAGTAGGGGAAAAAAACCAAAATGCTTTGAATGAATTATTGGATTTGAATGGTCCAAAGTGTCATTTTCTTTTAAAAATTGGTTTCCTTTTCTCAAAAACAATGAATATTTATTATTGGAAAATAAGACAGTACAAACAACGAAACTCACAACTCCACTCACTCAGAGATATTCGCTGTATTGCCCTGTAGTGTATAAGAAGATAACTTTAAACAATTTGTTTTATTTTTACTAACATTAGAAATCCATCATGTTAGGGCTGGGGGATGTAGCTCAGTAGTAGAGCACTTGTCTAGCATGTGTAGTGCTTTGAGTTCTATCTTCAGCACCACCAAAAAAAAAAAACCCTCAATCATGCTCATTATAGATGATTTAGAGAAGACAGATCATTAGAAAGAAAAAAGTAATTTACCATCCTTGGGCAGCTGTTGGCAATAGTTGAATATATTTTAGATCCATTTTAATGCATATTTTATATAATAGTATACCATTCATTTATTTTTCGAATTAATATTGCCATTAATAATTTTTCTGGTGTTACAAGCTCTTCATAATTATTATATTTAATCACCACATAAAATTGTGATCTGTATTTACTACAATGAGCCTTGAATTCCTAATTATAAAATAGTCAATATGTAAAAAAAAATAATGCCACTTTGCCGGTTTGTTGAGGGTTCGGTGGGTCAGATGAATTAAAATTCACAGAATGGCTCCCGCCATTTCCTTCTCATGACTTCTGTCTGCTTTGTTTTTTTTTTTTCATTATTATATGTTATCCTTAATGGAAATGTTTGTCCAGAAAGCTTGGTCCATACAGATTATTTCCACTCCTTTTAGAGTTAATGCCCAGAAGTGGACTTACTTTGTCAGAGAGTGAGTGTAATGTTAAGACATTTCACAGTCCCTTCCCAAGGGTTCCCATGGGAGATGCTGGAGGCGCTGAGACCCAGACTGCAATGAGTGGCTGCCTGGTTGATTACCATGAATGGATGAGTAATGTCATGCTGGATGACCCACAAGGTTAATATTTTGTATTTAGAACAATACTGGGGACAGCTGAAGTGTAGGGGAGAGAAAAGAATCCCTTCCTAATGAAGTAGAGCAGAATAAGCCAAGGGGCTTGTTAAAAACTTCAGTCCTACCTTTCCTCTTGGTATTTTTATATTCCCTGCTAGGGCAGCATATGAAGATTGCTTTTTCCCTGTAAAAATCTCACCACCTTCTGCTGCCCGGTTCATTGACATCATAATAGCCTCCTTATGGACTGAAGTGTATCATTTCCTTCAGCTATGCTGGGCAGGGACACTTTTTGAGAAGCCATTAATAGTTGAGGTGATAACAAATAGTGGCTAGGACTCGGGGTCTGAAGCAGAAAAGGAGAGAGCATTTGTCAACTTTGAGAAAGATTGCTCTGTGCACCCTGTTGCTGCCCAGAATAGTCCACAGCTTTGCTCTGGGCCCCACTTTAAATGCTCGGGAAGATTATCTGCTAGATTTAAAGTGTGTGGTGCTAAAAGCTATCATGGAGCCACAATGACCTTCTTATATGGCTTTGAGATCAATTTCCAGGCCCTGGGCTCACTTTTAATTCAAGCAATCTGACTCAGCCTGGTTGCCTTTTCTGTATTCCTCATCTACCTGCTCTTCCTTATTCAGTCTATTAGTGGCACACAGCTTCCTCCTCTTTGGGTGGGGCTTAGCTCACCCTGAGCTACCCACCTGACCAACCAGACTCTTCCTTCTCCTTACCCACTTCTTAGAGGTATATGATGAGTTGGAGCTTGGTTTCCAGGTGCTTTGGGAAAGGCTCTTCCTTTTAGGTGCAAGCTGGGTGGATGTTGCAAGCACCAGCTACTTGACATAATTTGAGCTCCTGGAGTTAGGTGTAGTAGCTGCAGGCTTCTCTTTAATCCCTCTCACCCTCTGGTTTTTTGATAGCCCCAGACAATGGTTTTCCCAAGATGGACCCATGGCCAAATGCATTTCAGCATTTTCCTACTCTTGGTGAACAGAGAATGTTATTCATACCTCTAATTCCTTGTGGACATAGACACATGTAGCTGTCGAATCTGTAAGGGCTTAATACATATTTGGATATTAAATATTAAATAAGTGAATGAATGGGTTGATGGCACAGGAGCCTTAACTAATTCAGTTTCAAAGTCAGAGGGTTGTTTGTTGTTGTTGCTATTTTTGTTTTGGTTTTGGTACTGGGAGTTGAACCCAGGGGCAGTCTACCTCTGAGCCACACCCCAGACCTATTTTTAAATTATATTTTGAAACAGGGTTGTTCAGAGTTTCTGGGGGTCTTAGCTAAGTTGCTAGGGCTGGTCTCAAACCTGCAATTCTCCTGTTTTAGGCTCCCAAATACTGGTATTACAGGTGTGCACCACCATACCCAGCTCAGAGCTAGAGTTTTAAAGATGAGCTCATTAACTGTAAAATCATCAGGTATGAACCTGGGTTCTGCAACTAAATTTATAAGCTTGCTATGACCCTATGAGTGGCTTCTAGACCTGGATGTATGTTCAGCACTGGATTTTCCAATGCATTGTGCTTAGAGAAATACGTGGGGACCTTTTATTACACATAGCAATGTCATATCCAATATCTCAAGTGTCCTCCCAACCATATTATATCAGCCCTAAATTTACCCAAAGAAACAGAGACTTCAGAGGAAAAGTCACTTGTTTGAGATCATCCAGCTAGTAAACATCGGGTAGAATCTAGCAGCCCTCTAACTTCAAATTACATGTTGTTTTACATTTTATTTAAAATGTTATCCTATTTTTTAATAGGTAATAATGTGTAAGGTATAAAAATAAAAAAGGGCAGTGAGTGAAAAATAAAGTATGTGCTCTACACCCTACCCTGGTTTCCCACCTACCTAGTTTTCCTACCTCTGTTGTTTCCTTTAAGAGATCACCCAGAAATTTTCAAGCATTTACATAGGTATTACCTGCCCGTTTCCCTCAACTAATGTACGCATGGTATTCAGACAGTTTGGTTCCTTGCAGCAATATATTTTGGAGATCTTTCTGACTTCGTATACACAGAGCTGCCTCATTCTTATTAAATGTTATGTGGAGTCCATTGTTTGGACATGCTATATACTATTAGTTTTATTCTCTCTGGTATATATGTTGTTTTTGAGCTTCTGGTATTACAAAAATGCTGCAAAAACTATCCTCATGTATATATCATCTCGACAAGTGGGAGTATATCTGCAAGCTAAATTACTGGAAATAGACTTGTTGGTAAAACAATATGTACATTTAAAATTCTAATAGATCTTGTCAAATTACCCTACACAGAGCTGTGCTATTTTATAACTGCCCTCAGCAATCTATGAAGGTAGTACTTTTCAACACTCTTGGATATAATCTGTTACTAGTTTTCCTGATCTTTGCCAATCTGAGTGAATAAATAGTAACTTATTGGAATTTTAATTTGTACAGAGAAACTTTTAAACTTAAACGACTGCATGGATTTAAACTACATGATGAGTCTAAAATTTGGAGCATTTGAGCCATCTCTTGCTTCCAGTTTTGGAAAGCAGTTAATACAGTCCTTTTTCTTAAGGACTAAGGTCATTCAAAATCATTCTAGAATAATCTCTGAACTTTGGAATCTTGCAATCCTAAAAGGCTTTCTGGTGCAGGTTCATTTAAAAAGGAACCATAATTATTTTTTTAAAGTGCTCGTCAAAGTTTTGAGGCTTTATTTCTTTTTGTTTTTTTGGCTTTGAGTTTGTTTTTTTTAGAACATTATATTAAGTGAGATCAGCCAAGCACAGAAAGAGAAGGGACATATATTTTCTCTAATATTCCCAAACTATGGAGCACTGGGGATACCAGAGGGACTCCAGATAATGGAGGGGAAACCTCAGCAAAGCTAAAATGGAAGGATAGGAGAGGGAGAAGGCTGGGGTTGATTAATGGCGAAGCTATATTCAAATATGTATAAAAGTATGAATATAGCATGGTTAACCTAGACACTCATTGTTGGGAGGGAGGAAGGGGAATGGGGTGGGGTAGAGGACACCAAGCACAGTCTAAATGTATACCATTTTCAATATGTTCCACATATAAAAGGAACCATAATTATTATCATAATTATTATTATGGTTCTATTATCTGTCAGCTCTCCATAGGTGCTATCACACATATGAATGCCTCTACCTCTTACTACGTCTGTAAGGAATCTCATAGTAAGTAACAGCCTAACAGCCTATGTGGTAGATATTATGACCCCTGGTTATCGTTGAAGAAACAGAGTCTAAAGTGCTTGCTCAAAGTCCCAGACGTAGTAAGAGGTAGGGGCATTTACAGCCTGGAGCACTTGACGTAGAGCCTGCGTGTCACCCCACTATACCATGCTAATTCTAGATAGAATATAATATATGCAACCTAGTAAATTCCTGAAGTTAATGCAGCTCATTCTATCTATAGTCATATTTATAGAAAAGAGTTCTCTCACAGTTATTAAAATGAATTTGATTTTTAAAATCAAGTCTCTTATGGAATATTGAAGGGTCTCTAACTTCCAGCCCAGAACAATACTTCTCAAAATTTCCTCCTCACTTCCGAGTTCTCTAAGACCTTGAAACTGTTCTGGCCTTTCTCACATGCCAAACTCCCAGCCTTCTCTTTTAGCCTCAGCAGTGCGGTTGTTTTTTTCCTCTTTCTCCTCCTGTTTATCTGAAAACAACCAACAACTTGTAGCATGACATATCCCTCTTAAATATTTAAATATACAGTATAGTAACTTGAAGAATAAAGCTATGCAGGAGATCTCGACAATTTTTTTTTCATCCTGCATAACCCAAACTTCATACATATTAAATAGCAACTTTCCATTAACCCCTCCCCCAAGCTCCTGGCAACCACCACTGTACTCTCTGTGTCTCTGAATTTAACTGCTTTAGATACTTCATATAAGTGGGGCCATGAAGCATCTGTCCTTCTATCACTGGCCTATAATACTGAGTATCCTCAAGGTCCATTTTCGTCTATGTCTCTTTCTTGCTAATTCTGGTTTCTATATAATTTAACTAATTTGATTACCTGTTAAATTCTTTCTCTGTTTTACAGTTATATATCTCTATGCATTTGAAATTCTGCATCTCAAAATTCAGGGAATTTCTCCACCAAGAAAAAGCAACCAAATGGACAAGTAGATTCCTTTATGCAAAGAGACTATGAGCACACACATTTATTATATAAACACTTTTGTTAGAATCACTAATAGATGTCATGGGACAAAAGGGAGCTAAAGTTTTAACTTGGAAGAGGAGACAAGTCAGTGCTTCTTTTCTCTGATATCACAGAGATAACTGGAGTATAGTGGGATCCTGGATTGCGATAACCGATATTGTATTTGTTGCCCACATGTGGCTATTGAGCATTTGAAAATAACACGTGCCATCAGTAGAAAATATACACTGGGAAAATGGAAGGAAAGTGGAAATATTTTATTAGTGATTTTTAATATTGATTACATGCTATATTAATGATATTTTGGGTATATTGGTTTAAACAATATATTAGTAAGTTTTTTTGTTTCTTTTCATTTTTTAAGATGTGAGACTGACAAATGAGGATAGAAGAATAGACTATTGGAGGGTTTAGGGAAAGGAGGTGAGAGGGATAAAAACGAGGATTGAAGACGGGAGCAGTTCAAATCAGGTTACGTCCATACAAGAATGTTTCACTACCAATCTCACTAGGGAGGGAAGAAGGGAAGTGGGGGAAGAAGTTATACAGGAGGGAAATATAGCAAGTGATGTGTGCATGTATATTTGTGTAGCACTATGATGTATAATTGCACCAATTAAAGTATTAAAAATGAGACTGAAAGCCGGGCGTGGTGGCGCACGCTTGTAATCCCTGCACTTGGGAGGCAGAGACAGGAGGATCGTGCAGGTTCGAAGCCAGCCTTGCTGGCTTAAGAGACCCTGTTTCCCAATAAAAATATAAAATAGGACTGGGAGTGTAGCCCGGAGGTAGAAGGGCTTCCAGGAACCCCAGTACCACCAAAAAAAAAAAAAATGAGACTGACAAATTTTAGATTATACATGTGACTCGCATAATGTTATATTTGTCATTCTAAAAGAATTCTCAGTAGCTGCAGGGCCAGATTAGAACAAGATACTAGGGCAGAGAAGGGTTGGTGGAATAGAAGGAAGAAGGACAAATTATGGGATGCAAGAGGGCCTTGAGATCACATTCTTCCAACTTCTCAAGTATCTTAAGGTTTTCCTAACTATAATACACGTATAATACTAGTACAAGAACATTCATATGCCAATTTTATTATAGTTCATAATTAATATAATTTGGTAATTCTGTCATTCATTTTGTATGTCTATATTCTTTTCTTTTGGCTTATTTATCACTGGAAAGAATGAGGGTGCTAATGATATAACCTTGATCAAGACAATGTTTCAGTCTCAGTTTCCTTAGCCATGAAATAGAAATAAACTTTTTGTTCTATCTGTTTAATTAAGTTTTTGTGAGATCAACTGTAAATTTAAAAATGTTTGAAAAGCCAGGCGTGGTGGTGCACACTTGTAATCCCAGCATTCGGGAGGCTGAGACCGGAGGATCGTGGTTCGTGGACAGCCTCAGCTACTTAGTGAGGCCCTCTGCAACTCAGTGAGACCCTGTTTCAAATTAAAGAATAAAAACTAGGGTAGGGGGTGTAGCTCAAAGGTTGAATGCCCTGGGTTCCATCCCCAGATCTGCAACAACAACAAAAAAAAAGTTTGAAAATAAAAGTTGTTTTTCTATGTTATTTGAGAGGATCCTTCTGTATTCTATCAAATCTGAGACCAAGAGAAGCTTGAAGCAAATCTTAGTAAAATTTGCAAAGAATTGACTGGTCACTTAGGCTGTTTTACTTTCTGTGTTCAACAGAATATTTCTGATAAATTAAGTATAATGAGGGCTGGAGAGGTTGCAGGGAGCATGAAGACTCCAGACAGAGAGTTTATTCTGGGGAGGCCAAGTGCACTAGCAGAAGGCATGGGGGGAGGATGTGATTCTAAGCTCAGCATGCAGCAGACAGAATAATGACCCTCCAAAGATGTCCACAGATCAACCCCCAGCACTTGTGAATGTTACTTTGCATGGCAAAAGGGAATTTGCAGGTGTGATTAAGATAAGGATATTGATTTAGGAGGATTATTCTAGACTATCTAAGGGAAGCCCAAAGAAAGCCCCCCAAAAATGTAAGATAGGGGCAGAAGATATGTCAGAAAGGGAGAAAATGTGATAACAGAAGTGGACACTGGAGTGCTGTGTTTGAAGGTGGAGAAAGGAGTCCTGAGCCAGTGAATGCAACACCATTTAGAAGCTGAAACAGCAAAGAAGCAGGTTCCCCTCTACAATCTCCAGAAAGGAAAGCCCTGTTGACTTCTTGATTTCAGCCCTGAGACCAACTGCAAACCTCCAACATTCAGAGCAGTGAGATAATAAATGTGTGTTGCTGTAAGTCTAAGTTTGTGCTTAATTGTTGTAAGAACAATAGGAAACTTGTACAAACTTATGGCTTGAGATGGTTCAACTTACAATTTTTCAACTTTATGGTAGTGCAAAAGCACACTCATGCAACCCTCCTGTGGCATTCCATAAATTATATGACATATCAAACCCTTTATTATAAAATGGGCTTTTTTAAAAAAGGATTTTGCCCACACATAGGCTAATGTAAAGTGTTCCATGTGTGTTTAAGGTAGGCTAGGCTAAGCTACACTGTTCAGGAGGTTAGGTGAAATGTGAAAACTGTTAGAATCAAAATGGATTCACTTGTGTAAAGCCCTAACCAAAAAGATAAACAATGCTGGAAGGTCACAGGGAAGGGAATCTCATGCATATATGCCTGATAACAAGAAATATCTCAAAGGGCTCTGCTGGCACGATTACTTTCTACAAAGGCCATTGCAACCTTCCATAGACTTGGACAATGCCAATGTGACTGATACTTGTAGCCAAGGATGATTGATTCAAAACCACTTACATAACCATTCTCAATTTGCTGTTAAAAACTTCCTCTTGACTCAACCTCCTGAATATGCCCATAGTTTACTGTGCCAGCCATCCCTATTGCAATGCTCTGCTATTAATTAACAACCTTTGGAGACTCTTTTTCCATTTGCTATTTAAATTAACAAAATGTATTTTTGATATATTTTTCAATTAATGATGAGTTTATTAAAAGACAACCCCATCATAAGCTGAGGAGCGTCTGTATGCTAAATAATCCACCTTGGACCATGAGTAAAATTTATGATGAACCCCAAAGACTTCTTTCGGTAAACTCTGTAATACTTTGGTAACCACAGGTGGGACAACCTGTATGTAAGCTTATGACACAAAGGTGTCATATTTCCATTCTCTATTTCACAAAAGCATCCTTGGTTGGGATACACTGCCAGACACTGGTGCTGAGGACACAGGAGAGGTGATAGTGATGAAACGGGCTCCATCTGTTTCTAGGAGCACAGGGCAGGTGCAGTTTAGGAAGCACACGATTATCTCAGGAGAAACTCTGCACTACTGACCCTCAGCTGAAGATTTCTTCTTGGGTTTGCAGCACTAGCAAATGTCTAGGAAGGCTTGGTGGGTACATTTAAGACTCTGCCTACCCTAAGAACTTCCAGAAGGATCTAAGGAGTAGAGTTTTGCTATGTATTGCAAATCTTATGTGAATAGAAATGGTTTGGGCACTGGAGAACATCAGGTGTGAATAATGATGTGATCACATTTGTGCTCATAGGCTGGTGTTATCTGGACTGTTTGCTTTATATATTGCTGCAGTAGATGACTTTTTAACTTGGGATTAAATACCGGCCACTTGGGCTTTAAATATTGGCCCATTAGAAAATTAGTCCATATTCAGGACTATAGAATTTGCAATGCCAGAACCCCTAAAGATATGAAAATTAGGAATTGATTTATTTTTACTTGGCAGTAAGGTTGGCCACTAAAGGACATAAAATTATTTATTGTCTTGATTTCAGTTGGTATGAATATGTATACACTTTACTGCAGAAACAGTAATGTGCTGGAATATGGAGCATTGATCCAGACCTTACTGGGGTGTTATGGAATACATATAAATACAGATTATCTATCTATCTTTCATCTATCTCTCTTTCTATGATCTATGATTTCTCCTTTTGAATATCTAAACCTAAAAGTAAACTAACTTGTACTCAAGAATTCAGATAAGGGATTATGGAGCTGCAAAGGGTGGCCCCCCATTTATAAATATACTGGATGGAATAACCTCAGCGTGGGACATTATTTGGAAATAGGGTCTATGCAGATATAATTGGTCAAATTACAATGAGATATTCTTGGATTAGAGTGAGCCCTGAATCAAATTACTTGAAATCCTTACAGGCAAAGACACAGAGAAGAAAGCCATGTGATGATTTAGTCAGGCATTGGAGTGATGCTGCTACAAGCCAAGGGACATCAGGGACTGCCAGCCACCACCAGATGCTAGGAGAGAGGTGTGTGTGTGGGGGGTTCCCTCAGAGTCTCCAGAAGGAACTAAGTATGGTGACACCTTCATTTCAGATTTCTGCTCTCCCAAACTGTGAGCCAACATATTTCTAGTATTTTATATCACCTAGTCTGTGCTAATTTGTTATAGTAGTCCTACGATATGGATCCCCTAGTCCAGAATCAATTTCATGGTAAGAATAACAATAGGAATACTTTAAAATCATGCATGTTTTGTTCATTCATTCATTAGAATTATCAAGAGAATGCCCACCGTGGTGGCGCACACTTGTAATCCCCGCGCTTGGGAGGCTGAGACAGGAGGATCGCACAGGTTCAAAGCCAGCCTCAGCTACTTAGTGAGGCTCTCAGCAACTTAGTGAGACCCTGTTTCCAAATAAAATATAAGATAGATCTGGGAGTATAGCCGGAGGTAGAAAAGCCCCTGGGTTCTACCACCAATACCACCAAACAAACAAAAAAAGAATTATCAAAAGAATGACTACAGAACCTTAGCTTATATAATAATGTTATATTCTTTTTTTTAGTGTTAATACAATATCCATTACAATTCTGCTTTTAATAGAAAACATTGAAAACTAATTATCTAATTATAAGAAATAGCAAAATCAGTTACAACTCATTCATACTATAGAATACTATATACTATACTGGCTTAAAATTTAGGTTTTTATGACATGAAAAATTGCTCGTATTGGGTTGAAAATAGGATGCAAAATTGTCAGAACTTATCACACTGAACATGTGAGATTTATGCACTTAGCTTCCTGTATATGATACACTGTATGCATCTAAAAGAACTATGAACAAATATTCAATTGTAGCCAATATATTGCTTTTTGTAGTAATGAGATTGAACAATTCTGGGACTTTCTGTGTGTTTTAGGCTTAAACAAGTGATCAGATAAGCCAAGGATAATGGGAGCCAGTTTTTTCACTGTTGAAAAGGGGAGTTGTGAGTGTGAATAGGTGACTCTAAAATGCACACTAAAGTGTGGGGTTGGAAATGACGTAATTAGTTGAATTCATGCCATTTTAATATATATGTTCAATATTTCATAATGTATGCCATAATAATACATATGTTCAAAGTATATGATCTATATAGATAGGTGAGTACGGGAGTAGTATGAATACATGGTTATAGAGATAATTGTGTACACAGATAGAGATGTTTCCTAGCTCTCTTTGCTGAGAGGACCTAGGAGAAATGACTAAGTGTTGTAGAACCAGGCCCGTTTGCCTGCTGCACAGTATGCTAATCACTAAAACAAGGAGTTTTGCAAAATAGAATTTGTTCATGAGGCAACCAAGCACGAGGGAAAAGGAGAACGAGTCTCAAATCTGCCTCCTAAAAGTGTAATTTAAGGCTGGGAGAAGGTAATTGGAAATGAAGTCATTAGTGGCCTGCACCTGTATAATGGAATTTCATGGCTCTTTACAGAATGCCTGTTCAGAAAATGGTGGTGTTGGCATGATCTGAGGGTAGAGTTTTTGGTCTCTTGATGTGAAAGGGTCACCACAACTACACGGGCCCAGACAAAAAGTCAGTAAATTCAGTAAAAGTGGCCTGAAAAGTAAGTAACCTACGCAACCATTATCATCATACCACACATGGCAGAGGTGTCATTCGCAACAAAGCTAGTGGGAGATTAATATATTGCTCAGCTGTGTAACTTCCAAAATTAGTGATTTTTAAAGTCAATTAAAAGCAAGTAAGTAGCTGGGTGTGGTAGCACATACCTGTAAGTAATCCCAGTACTCAGGTGACTGAGGCAGGAGAATCTCAGATTCGAGGCCAGCCTCAACAACAAAGCAAAGCCCTCAGCAATTTAGTGAGACCCTGTTTCAAAATAAATAGCCAGGAGTGGTGGCGCACACTTGAAATCTCAGCATTCAGGAGGCTGAGACAGGAGGATCGCGGTTTGCAGACAGCCTCAGCTACTTAGTGAGGCCCTCTGCAACTTAGTGAGACCCTTTTTTCTTTTTTTTCTCTCTTTCTTTCTTTCTTTCTTTGTTTCTTTCTTTCTTTCTTTCTTTTTTTTTTGGTGGTACTGGGGTTCTCGGAAGCCCTTCTACCTCTGGGCTACACTCCCAGACATATTTTTACGTTTTTTTAAAATTTGGAAACAGGGTCTCCTAAGCCAGCATGCGCAGCTGGCTTCAAACCTGTGCGATCCTCCTGTCTCTGCCTCCCAAGCACGGGGATTACAAGCGTGCGCCACCACACCCGGCAGTGAGACCCTTTTTCAAAATAAAGAATATAAAATAGGGCAGGGGGTGTAGCTTGGAAGTCGAATGCCCCTGGGTTCCATCCCCAGACCCGCAAAAAAAAAAAAGAAAGAAAAAATATGGCCGGTGGTTTAGTTCAGAGATAAAATGGCCTTGGGCCCCTCTCTCTCTCTCTCTCTCTCTCTCTCTCTCTCTCTCTCTCTCTCTCTCTCTCACACACACACACACACACACACACACACGTAACTAACAGCAAGTGAGGATTAAAAATCTTATTCAGGTTTTTCCTCTGTTTCACATCTAGCACCCGAACTTGGTTTCTAAATCCTGTTATCCAGTGAAAGAAACCAAGGATCGCTAGAAAGAGATGATTCTGGAGCCAGGTCAGGAAAGTACAAGATGAACCTGGGTCATTTCATACTGGAAAGTGGAGGGTTTCTTAAGGCACAGAGGGACCGTATGCAATGGGCACTAAAGGCAACTTGAAGAGCTCCTACCGGCCAAATAGGGAAAATCTGTGCATCCAAATCAGTAATGATAATGAAGGCCTATGAACCCTTAAATAAAATTAAAGTCTATAAAGACACACCAGCATCAATAAATAAAAACTTAAGGGAAAACGAATGAGAAAGGAAGAGCATTCTTTCAACGAGATGCCAACCAACAAAAACAGAATGTAGAGATAGAAAGTCATGAATTAATGCTAAAACCATCAGGCAAAGATTTAATGAGAAACAGGATATTGAAGCAGTTTCAAAGCATCTCCCCATATATCACTTATTAATTATAAAGGGAATCACAGTAATGTTAGTGTGGGGAAACTGGCAGGCTCCACTGCGGTCAAGTGATCAAAGTTAAATTATTTTTTTTTTTCCTGATGAGATGCGCCGAGAAGGAAACAGCATTACTTTGGTGGTGTTCCTGCCAAGAAGGTAAAACCTGAATCTAATCAGACAAATGCAAATCGAGGAACACTGCAAAGTAGCTAGCTAGCTATGCTCTTTGTTTTGATGTCAAGGTCAAGAAATACAAAAAAACAGGCAAGGAACTGTTCCTAATTAAAAGAGAATAAAAATGTAAGAACTAAATGGATTTGGGTGATCCTAAAACTTTATCTTAGAAAAAAGGAAAAAAAAAGTCTATAAAGGAAATTGACGGGACAACTGATAAAATTTGAATATGGATTGTGGACTATGAATTGCATCAATATTAAGTTTTCTGATTTTGACAGTTGTGCTATTGTTATATAACAGAACTCTAGTTCTTAATAATTTATGGCCCGGCGTGGTGGCGCATGTATGTATTCCCCACGCTTGGGAGGTGGAGACAGGAGGATCACGCTGGTTCGAAGCCAGCTGAGCTGGCTTAAGAGACCCCTGTTACCAAATTTAAAAAGTATAAAATGGGCTGGGCATGGTGGTGCACGCTTGTAATCCCTGCACCTGGGAGGCGGAGACAGGAGGATTGCACAGGTTTGAAGCCAGCTGTATGTACGCTGGCTTGAGATCCTGTTTCCAAATAAAAAAGTATAAAAAATAGGTCTGGGAGTGTGTGCCCGGAGGTAGAAGGGTTTCCAGGAACCCCAGTACCACCTAGAAGAAAAAACAAAGTATAAAATGGGTCTGGGAGTGTAGCCCAGAGGTAGAAGGGCTTCCAGGAACCCCAGTACCACCACCACCAAAAATAAAAACAGAAATACACAGTTATGTATCGAACTTACTCTCAAATGGTTCATACAAAGTAATATCTCCACATAGGTAGAAAGAAAACAGATTAGACAAAATGTATTGGGTCAGTGTATCTGTGGATTCTTTGTCCTATGCTTGTAGCTTTTCTATGGGAAATATTTAAAATTATATTAAAATAAAAAGTTATAAAACTGGGATACGTACCCCTATTCATTATTATAAGTAGTTTGAAAGAGTAAAACATCACAAAACCTGTCTACTTGGTCTATATACATAGGAAAAAATTGAAAGGAAATATAACAACATATCAGTAGTTAGACCTCCGTCTAAGTTACCAGGTTATTTTATTTTAGTTTTTGGTTAAGTAGGGGGTAGTATTCCACTGTCAAATGATCAAAAGTGATACAATCAATCATATATTGAATGAAGAATCAGATCTAATAACATAGAAAAGGGATTTCTGTGGCTTTCTTATATTGTCATGAGTAACAGGTTTCTATGATGATTTGAGCTAAAGTTAGTTTATTAACACACTGAAGACTTTCAATTAAACATAACATTGCTGGGATAAAGAAATATTTCCAGTAAAAACTGGCTGGAATTGATAAATCAGGGATTCCTCCTTTTCAGATTTAGATTCAAAGTGATGATTGTTTTTTGGAGCTTCAGAAACAAAGAACTCTGCTAAGTAAAATGCAGCCTTCACAGCGTTAGGTTCATAGGAAAGGCCTAATTTCTCCTATTTGTAAGGTATTTTCTCTGGGTGCCACTGGACACCATATACTGGATACTTATTTTCTTCTACCCATGAAATGAACTCCATCTTCTTACCATTGCTATTTGTAGTTAACATTAAAAACATTCTTTTCATTCTCTGTAAAAGTCTTCATGGAGAGGCTCCATTTGTGAAAATTTGCACTAAGAGATTCTATTGCTAGCGACAGCAACAAGTCAGTAGGAAAATTCTGGAACATTCTGCTTTACCCCAGTGAAGTGGTACCTCCAGTGAAGTTCAGCGGCAGTAGTAGGTTCATAGTATTTTTTGTGTGAAAGTTAATAGTAACTCTCCACTCATCAGATAGGAAAGCTCTTTAAAGCCATGGCATGTGTTCCACACAGGAATGTAGTCTCCATCATCAAAACTCTGTATGGCCAAGTCATAAAATCTACTGGCCACGTGAGTGTAGCTTGAGCGCGGCAGATTAGCACTGCCTCCGGGAAAAAGGATTCCACTGATAGATTTGAAGGGTTTTTGTTTTTTTAATATACTTGTTATACTTGTGTGGAAGATCAATCCTCACTGGCACAACTCATGTACCTGCAAACTCTAGATACTTCAGATACTGCACATAGGATGCAGCAATATAGTATTTTCCAAGGTTTTTCATCTCCTCATTACTGCATTTTGCATTAATATTCCGATTTGGGGCTTTGTGATGCCTCGGGGTGGGGTCTGCACAGCCCGATGCTCGATGCTCTGTACCACGCAGAGGAGCAAGTGGGTCATGCACAGCAGGCTGCCCAGCCCGCTGCTGTTGAAAGGCACAGCCCAAGCAAGGGCGAGGGTGGCATCTGCCATGGCGGCGTCAGGCTGTTTTAATTATTTATTAAAATTTCTTATTTCTATTTTTTAAATGCTCTGGCTTCTTGTCACACTTGCCTTAAAACCCAGTGGCTGTCACCATGCACATCCGTGATCCCAGCAACTCAGGTGGCTAAGGCAGGAGTACCATAAGCTGGAGCCCAGCCTGGAAAACTCAGTAAGATCTTGTCTCAAAATGAAAAATAAAGTATAACTGGGGATGAAGCTCAGTGGTAGAGTGCTTGCTTAACACAGGAAAGGCCCTGAATAAAATCCCCAACAATGTAAAACAAAACAAAAAAGAAACAAATGAACAGACCAACAAACAAAAAACCTCCAAACTGTAGTGACACTAAATGTCATCCACCTCTTCAGATGAAAGTCTTTTATTTATTTATTTGTTATTGGTACTAGGATTCCTGGAAACTCTTCTACACTCTCAGATATATATATATATATATATATATATATATATATATATATATATATATATGTATATATATATATATTTTTTTTTTAAACAGGGTCTCGTAAGCCAGCAAGGCTGGCTTCGAACCAGCGCAATCCTCCTGTCTCCGCCTCCCAAGTGTGGGGATTACAAGTGTGCGCCACCATGCCCGGCAAGATGGAAGTCTTTATCACTACATTTAAAATAGCTGCTCTCCCCTACACCAACATTTTCTATCCCCTTTTTCTATTTAATGGTATTAGCTGCTTTTAATTAATATTTTGCAGACAATCAAACCTCTAATCTCAAGGAGATTAGTATGTAACTCTGTGTGTATATGTGTGTGTGTGTGTGTTCACCTGCCATATATACAACATAAAATATGTGTGCATATATATAATGGCATACGATATATCTATAATGGTATATGTAGATACATATACACGTTATATATAAATATAATTATGCCACTGTATTCTGAGCTATTAGGCAGTCTAGAAACTAGAAAATCTAGGTTATGTATTTTCATCACTATAATGAAACACCTGACACAGGTACTTATGAAGGGAAAGGGTTGATTCAGCTCACAGTCCAGGAGACTGAAAGTCCAAATAGCAGAGAGCAGGCTCAGCGAGGGCCACCTCCTGGCTGCAGGTGCAGGTGGGAGGAAGCGCGTAGTTATGTTCTGAAGTAGAACAGAGAGAATGGGAGGGACCAGGGTTGCTTGCTTCCCTGAGAACTCAAGGGGTTGCACAAGGACTAGGCCCCAGGTTCTCCTACTTTCCAATAGGGCCACACTGGGGACCAAGCCTCCAGTGCATGAGCCTTTGTGGGGATACAATTAAGTCATATCTAAGCTGGAGCACTGTGTGCAATCCCCCAAACACAGCTTGGCTGTTCTGCTTCCAGGACTGTGGTCAAGCTATTAGAACAAGTTCCTTCTTTTCTTTTTCTTTCCTTTCCTTTTCTCTTCTTTTTTATATTGGGGATTGAACCCAAGTCATGGGGCATGTTAAGCACCTGCCCTGTCAGTGAGCCGAGGCCCCCAAATTCTATTCTTCTAGTTCCCTTCTCCTTCCTCTGGGCAACTGGAGACAGCTCAAAGAATCTGGGTGGAGTTCAATTCCCACTGCATCTTCATTTCCTACCTCTATAACTTTAGGCAACTTTCAGATTATTGAGCCTCTGAGCTGTCTTTTTCCTATTGGCAATTGGGAAAATTGATAATTGTCTTTCAGGGAGATTGTGAGAATCAAGAAACTAATGCTTGTAAGGCCCTAAGCACACCTGTTTTACTCTGGATGGGGAAAAGCCGATTCTCCAGCAAACTTGGATTCATCCCTTTTTTGAGAAGTCTTCCTGAGGTCCCCAGGCAGAACTAGCTGCTCTATCCTTGGTTGTCAAGCCACTTTTTCATTTTTTTCCCTAAAAGAATATTTTCTAGGGTGAGTTGCAGTTTTCTTTTTAGAACTTTTCCCCCCCTCTGGCTAGGCTGAGAGCTTCTCCCTGAGCACAAATGTGTCACTTTCATCTCTAAATCCTCAGTGCCCGAGTCTGGCAAGAAGCAGAACTGGACAAATGATTGTAAAAAGTGGGAATTCCAGTCCTCATGACCCTTCTCTTATGACATCTCTTGATCCTCTAACTAGAAATAATTTTCCCCTCTGGTGGGAACTCACAGCGTGCTGACCACATTCTTCCCTGAATCACCGTTATTTGCAAGCTTTTTTTCTCTCTCTCTCTTTTCTTTTTGATTTACCCTCCCACTGCCTCACACAGCCCCAGTCATATGACTGCTAGAATTGCATCTTATTCATCTCCAAAGCCTGAGCAGTATCTGGCCAATGCATTCCATCATTTGTTTGAGATATCATTCTTGAGCAAGAGCAAGGGATATGACTCACACATCTAATGTACAATATTGTTCTGACCTTTTTTGTGTAGGCCTGCTCAGCAAACCACTTCCCCTTGCACAATGAGGAGGGGTGGGCTGTTCCCTTTGTTAAAACCCATCTGGGGTTATTAGAAGTCATTCACCTACCTCTAGATAAAAGGCAGTTGAAAAAAATTAATTCATGACAGAACTTCAAATTTTGGCCTCTCTATTTCACTGAGGATGTCAGGATAAAAATTTAAGTCATTATGTATGTGCAAAACATAATATAAATTCTTAGCAGGCCATGGATTAGGAGGACTGATGAAAAGATAAAGTAAAATTGGAATACAATAATAGGATTGTCATTCCCATAGAGAAAGAGTTTTAAAAAGTTGTCTCACCTTAGCAGCAACTGAATTGGACTATCACACATGGCTATTTAAGATTAATTGCTTTGGTCAGCATTACATTATATTAAAGTTACATTATGAATATAGATCAGCTGAATAGATATTTTGCCAGAGTTCAGTAGAGCCAGGGCAAATTTTTCATCTGCTCACCAAAGTTAACAGCTTTGACCATGTGCCAGTATTATGCTAGCAATGGCTGATAGGTAAATAAGACATTCCTTGCCCTTATTTTTTTTCTTTCTTGCTATTAAATACTCCCCATTGACCATATTTATTTTGGTCACCAAGCATGCAGATTGCTACAAAAAATAAGGAAAATGTTTTTAAGAACAACTCAGTGTTTTGATAGGTATTATGTAAGAACTGTATGTGATTATTCTCCAGCACAATATTAATGTGTTAAAAATCAACCATGAAATTGTATTTCTAAAGCCCTCTTGCTCTGACTTCAAAATTTCTTAATAGTCAAGTCCAGTGGATCTCATTTGATTATCAGTTTTTAAAATTAAGCTTGTTTGCACCATTAAGCAAAGAAATGGCATTTTGACTACTCTTGGGATATAAATACGCCCCTCTGTGTGATGTTTCATTGAGGTTTTTAACATCCATATTTTCTCCTCAATATCATGGGACATTAGAAGTAGGAGAGAATTTTGTTATCTTTGTAATCCAGTCTGGTCAAACATTTCCACTCTTTTTTATAAACTTTTAAAATGCTTCCTCTCTGTAGATTGGAGGTCCTGAAAGACTTGCCTACCAAATAAAGTATAATTAACCATTAATTACTAGCATTTCATTTTCTCTTTTTCATTAAATACATACTACTAATCAATTGGAGCTTCCAATTAGTAGGAGGTAATTAGAATTAGCAGTAGGTAGTATGGCTATTGATTCAAGAGCCAGATTACTTGAAGTTGAATCTTCCCTCAAATCACTAACCAGCTCTACAGCTTGGACAAATCCCTTAACTCTTTGTTCCTTAGTTCCCTTGTCTGTAGATTAGTGATGCCTCAGAGAGTTGTCAGGATTCCTGCATTATCACAGCTCAAACAAGGATACCCTTTATGATCAGGTCAAACCTAATGTAGGATGAATGCATATTTCCAAATCATTTCCAATAGTTTAGCTTGTGAACACTCACTACGACTACCTCACAAGACTCCAATAGTCCCAGATTGGGAGTTATCATTTGAGAACAAACTTCTCTTTTAAAGACAAGGAACTTAAAATCCAGAGAAGTGATTTGTCCGAGGACACTCAGTTAGTCAGGGCCAGAACCAGCACTAGACCCTGGAATTCCCAGATTGTAGGATCATGCAGATATTAGACTAGTTAGAAGTCTGTCCCTAAAGTTCACAAATGTACCTGGATTATGGATTACAAAACAGAAAGAATAAGGATACCAGAGATACAAACTTGCTGAGCACGGTGACACATGCCTATGATCCCAACAATCTAGGAGAATGAGGCAGGAGAATCACAAGTTCAAGCCCAGCCTGGGCAACTTAACAAGACCCTATCAGAAAATAAAAAGAGCTGGGATGTAGCTCATGGTAGAACACCTAGGAGTTCAATTTTAGTGCTGGGGTGAGGGGAAAATCAACTCATTGTCATGGATTCTGGGCATGTTGAAAGAACTCCAGTATTGACATTCTATTTCATTTGGAATAACAGAAGACTCTTGATATCTGTACAGAAGGTGTCTCCAGAATTTGGAAATTCCAAATCATCAAATATCACTGTAAGATAAGACTTCCTCCAGAAAATGCATTTATGAATAAATGAGAAATGAAAGTAATACCCTATGACCCTTAGTAAGTCTCTAAGTCTTAGACTAAAGTAATAAGACTTTTAAAATAAATTCTGCCACAGAAATAAAACCACAATATACTATAACATCATTACTGAAATAAAGTGAACCGTGAGCTTATCTGAATGTAAAAATTGATGATGATGGTTGCTGACATCTGCGGCCCAGTGCTGCACCCAGGGATGGAGGCAGCGCTGGGGTGGAGACAGCCAGGCCCTGCCCAGAGCTCCTGCAGTGACTCGAGACAGAGCCCCCAGCAAACTCACAGTGTGCTAAGTGACTTCGTTTCCTAGACCTGTCTCAACCAATTACGAAGTACCACGCGTCAGATCAGGGATCTACTGGAAAGCTTCTGAACAGTGAAAAATTGAGAGTGATACATCCCCCAAATGCCAAAAGTATATTGCACTCAGTGCTGAGAAGGACTTGCTAATACTCATCGATATTGCTGGCGGGACTGTAAATTTTTACAAACTATGGGGAAGGCAACATAATACTGTATTACTATAAATCTTATAACTATTCATTCCCTTTGACCAATTTTTACATTTAGGTAAGCTCATGGTTCACTTTGTTAGTTCATTCATTCATTCATTCATTCATTCCAATTCTAGAAATCTATTTTAGGGGAACAATGAGGACACTTGGACAAAAACTGTCTAGCATCACTGCACAAAAGCAAAATATAGAAAGCAATCTCAATGGTCATCAATAGAAAAGTGATGAAGATTATTAGATGTTTATACAGTAGAACACTAAACAGACATTAGAAACAATATTGTAGAAAAAAGTTAATTGTTGTGAGAAGATACTTTGGATCCAATATTGACTAAAAAATCAGAATAGTGCAGAATCTGTATATCTGCACTATTAACACATTTGTAAGAAAAATAGTATGTCCTCAAATAGAAAGAAGACAGAAAGGAAATAAACCAAAATGTAAACAGTGGTATGTTTTAAAAGTGGAATTAAAAAGGATGCTTATTTCTCGGTATGTTGTACAGTTTCTCCACCATGTAATACATTTTTTCATTCAGGTAAGCTCATGGTTCACTTTATTTGTTTGTTTATTTCTTTATTCATTCCTTCATTCCAATTCTAGAAATCTATTTTAGATACTTTTTATTTTTGGTGGTACTTGGGGTAGAACCCAGGGGCTTTTCTACCTCCAGGCTATACTCCCAGCCCTATTTTATATTTTATTTGGAAACAGGGTCTTACTAAGTTACTGAGAGCCTCACTAAGTAGCTGAGGCTGGCTTCGAACCCGTGCGATCCTCCTGTCTCGGCCTCCCAAGCATGGGGATTACAAGCGTGCACCAACACCCCACCACCACCCCGCATGTGATACATTTTAACTAGTTTTATTAAATAAAACATGACCTTGTTTACAAAGCTAAATATGGAATGAAAATAAATCCAGATATCTAGATCTTCTTCATAGAAATGCTAGTAACCCTTTCTTGTGGGTACTTTCAGAGGTTCTCTGTCATTCAAGTTATTTATTTTTTTCTAATAGACTTTTATTGGTACATTGTAATCACACATTATAATGAAATTCAAAGTTATAGGGACATATATACACACAGTACTTGGTGAGCTACCCCACAGATATTGAAGTGATTTGTGAGTGTGTGAGTGTGTGAGTGTGTGTATGTGTGTATGAATGCATAACATTCATTCACTCATTCATTCACAAATGTAATAATATTTCAAACATTGGTTTTATTTCACCTTTTTCACTTAGCAATACGTCTTAGAAATATTTCCACATGAGTAAATATTCAACCGCCCCATTATTTTACATTTAAATTTATTTAAAAAAATTAAACTAGTACATAAAACAAAAATTGTACTTCTTTATGAGACATTATGTGATGTTTTTATAAATATAGACATTATTAATTTTAGTGGCCACATAGTGTTCTCTAATATGTGTGGAATATTATTTGTTTAATCTGTCCTCTACTGATAGACATGTAAGTCGTTTCCAATCTTTCGCTACTGCAAACAATGTTACCATAAATAATCTTGTAACTATGCCTTTATGTGTAGGTATAGGTATATCCATGCAATAAATCCATTGATATAAAATTATTGAATCAAATGCTTAGATCATGCAATAGAAAAATACATGCATGAAATTTAGAAAGTTTATTTAATCAGAGTGTATGGTGCAAAAATAGTATTCTAAAAGCCCTAAATATTAAATACTAATTTATTTTTTCAAGTATTATTTTGGTTGTCTTCATTATCATAATATGTCTTACCACAATAAAATAAGCAACTTAGTATTGCAAAGGCAGTGTAATGTCTTAACCATTGCAAATTTCTCCATGTCTCTAGAACAAGATTCTGACTCATAGTAGGTAATCCAATAATTATTGAATGAATGAATGAATGACATTTAAACACAGTTTTCATTACTAGCCCCTCCTAATCATAACACATTCTTGTCTTTGTCAAGTTTCTTAGAGCAGACCTTGAGACAGGGATTTGTGTGATGGAACGCTGACCAAAGAATCTGGTTAAAGAAGGAGGGAAGCAGGACAGAACGGGTGAGGAGTTCGCAAAGCTGTCACTCAGGTCAAGTCTAGCCCTGGCCTGACACACGAGGGACCCTGGAGCATAACTCACAGTGCAGAGTTGGTCCCATCCTAAGGAGAGGTGCCAGATAGTTTAACCTCAGATCAGTGAGTTTGTGAGACAGGCTGGGAATTCGAGGAACCTAACCTCTTCGGGGAGTCAGCTCCTAACCTGCAGAAGATAATTTCTGGAAGAGGGCACCATTGTGAACCATTTGCAGTGGATGTTCAAAGCAGCTGAGGGTCAGACAGATGCCCAGCTACAGGAATTCTGAGCAGGGCACCAACTGTGTCCACTATACCAACCCTACCGTTTCCTAGTTTTATCCACGTAAAACAAAGCAGTTCATTCATAAATGCACATTCATAATACACAGACATGTGAGGAAAGGCAAACAAAATTTGTCGTTTCCCCTAACTAAAAGAAGTTGGCACAATATTTTCTTTGCTTGCTTTCTTTAAAAAATAAACTCAACACATGGAAAAATAAATTTAGCAGAAAAGCAAAAACAAAAACAACTGAAACTAAATTAGTTCAATTGTTGTCAAGGAACTAAATAATATTTTCATTCTTATCAAGTACATATTTTTCAGAATTAAATTTTGTTGGCCAGGCAGGGTGGTGCACACTTATAATCCCAGCATACGGGAGGCTGAGACTGGAGGGCCACGGTTCGTGGACAGTCTCAGCTACTTGGCGAGGTCCTTTGCAACTCAGTGAGACTCTGTTTCAAAAATAAAAAGACTGAGCCTGGCGTGGTGGCACATGCTTGTAATCCCCCGCTTGGGAGGCAGGGGCAGGAGGATCGCTGGCTTAAGAGACCCTGTTTCCAAATAAAAATATAAAAAATAGGTCTGGGAGTGTTACCCGTAGGTAGAAGGGTTTCTAGGAACCCCAGTATCACCAAAAATAAATAAGTAAATGAATAAGAATAAATAAATAAAATCAATAAATAAAAAGACTGAAAAATAGGGCTGGGATGTGGCTCGGAGGTACAATGCCTCTGGGCTCCATCCCCAGTACCGCAAAAAAAAAAAAAAAAAAAAAAGTTAAGTGTCCTGATTGATGTTTGCAGGTGTTTGTGCTCAACTTTCAATGGATGTCAGTATTTTACAAGTTGTCTTGGAAGTTTCTGAAATACTGGCTTCTATTCTGAAAACTCTCCTTTCTATAGAGGCAGGGAACATGGCTACAAATCCAGACCCGGGTGGTTGATAATTAAAAGAGAGCCCAAGTCTCTCATCTTCCAGGCAGGAGAAGGGGAGTAAAATGATTTCTGCACATTCACTACAGTGAATTCAAATGCAAAGGGTGATGAAGAACAGATCAGGTTAAAGGTGGGTCCTTCTTCCACTGACACATCAACATTTTGGAATATTCAGGAAATGGCTGAGAGGTTTGGCTTTCCTCTGTGTTGTGCTTGGAATGATCACAAGGCTCGTGGAAGACATGGGGCTCACACTAATTATTTACAACAATGTTCCAGGGAGACCAGAGTCATCCTCTGTGGACAGGTTTTAAGACTCCAGCTTTTCTGTGGCTCCACCTTAAGGAGCCTGGGCTCTGACAGGCCACCCCTGGGAGCAGGCAAGTCTCAAGCCAAGATGTCTAAGTGGAAGGGTAATTACAGTCTTCAAACAGAATGGGGACAGGCTTAATTAACAGAGTTGTTTTTATCCCAACGGGTCAACAATTGCACAAGTTTTTCTGTGGAGAAGAAAGAAAAAAGACACTTTTTGAGTCTAGCAGGAGACTCTGAACTTCTTGAGTTTGGAACTTTAAAAGGGTTCTGTTTTTTTTTGGAATTGGGGATCGAACCCTGAGTGCTGCACCTGCAAAGCAGGTTCTTTGCCACTAAGCCACATTCTGGCCCCGAGTTTGAAGTTTTAAAAGAGGCTGATAGCTAAATGAGAAGGAAGAGGTCAGCCTTGCTGAGCTCTGAGCTCTGACCCGGGAGTGATTCAGAATGGAGATGGTAGCAGTACACTGCCATTTCTCTAGAGTGTATTGTGTCCCTGGCATCCTTACTGTCATCTTCCTGCTCAGTATTCACAGCATGTTGTGAGTAAGGTATAAGGGTCTTTATTTTATAGACAAGAAGAAGGGGATTTAGCTAAGGCCTCAGAGCTTGTAAACAAGTCAACCCCCAGGCAACGGAGCCTCCCCCTCAAGTGAGCTGCAAACTGAACCAGAGCCATTTCCCAGTGTTCCCGCTCTTTCTAGCTCTCTAACGTCTCTGGACAGAGAATGTATTTGATATGGCCAGAGTGGGATTGCACTGTTTCGTTTTGTTTTATTTTTGCCCAAAGGTGTAAACCCATGTTTGTTTCTTTTTTCTTTTGTCCTGGGGAAAATAAGCTCAGATGTTTTACATCTCAGCCAAAGGCATCTTCGTGGGGTAATTTCTTATTCCCCAATGTGCTAGGTTATTCTGCTCTTAATCAGATCATTCTACGTTTAGGAATTATACATTTGCATCAGGCCCACTCTGGATTTTGGGGGCCTAATTTCAACAGAGGCTCAGTAAATCCAGATAGACATGAGCAGGGCGGCGGCAGGTGAGCACAGGCAGACAGCAGAGCTCTCGAAGGAGTCAGCCGCTCTGGGATGCTCCGTCCCCTGCAGTCATTTGAGTCAAGCCACACATCTGTAGCTCAGAATAGAAGAGATAGATAGGCCCAAAGCTCAGGCACAAGGCTCAAGAGGCTGAATTCCTACTGCTCCTGGGCAGGAACTCTCTATCCCACCAAACTTCCTATTACCAGGAAACCCTCCAGCCCAGGATCCTTCTCAAGGGTACAAAAGCCAGGCGTGATGGCACACACTTGTAATCCCAGCATTTGGGAGGCTGAGACAGGAGGATCATAGTTCATAGACAGCCTCAGCTACTACTTAGTGAGGCCCTTTGCAACTTAGTAAGACCCTGTTTCAAATAAAGAATAAAAAATAGGGCTGGGGTGTAGCTCAGAGGTAGAATGCCCCTGGGTTCCATCTCTAGTACCTCAAAAAAGGTACAATTGTCCATTCCGTGTGTGTGTATGTGTGTGTGTGTGTGTGTGTGTGTGTGTGTGTGTGTTTTCCTGGAGATTTAACCCAGAGGAGTTCTACCTCTGAGCAACACCCCCAGCACTATTTTATCTCTTATTTTGTGTCGTACTCAGGTTTGAACTCAGAGGCATCTACATCTGAAGTACACTGCTACCCCTATTTTATTTTGAAACAGCGTCTAAGTTGCTGAGGGCCTTGCTAAGCTGCTGAGGTTGGTCTCAAACCTGCAATCATTCTGTCTCAGCCTCCAAGTACTCTATTACCTCTTCCTAGAGAGGGTGAGGTGCCATCTCTGGCTAAAACAACACTTAATGCTGGGCGTGGTGGCGCACACTTGTAAACTTGTAATCCCCCGCGCTTGGGAGGCAGAGACAGGAGGATGGCGCTGGTTCAGAGCCAGCCTTGTTGGCTTAAGAGACTCTTTCCAAATTAAAAAAAAAAAAAAAAAAAAAAAACATCAAACAGGTCTGGGAGTGTAGCCCGGAGGTAGAAGGGCTTCCAGAAACCCCAGTACCACCAAAAATAAATAAATAAATAAATAAATATACTTCCCATATTCTCTTTGAATTATAGATTAAATTAAAAGCATTTGATACTTTTTAATGTATTGCAGATTGCTAAATTTGCTTGCTCTCCCTAAAAAGTTACCCCATGAGCTGGGCATGGTAGCGCACACTTATAATTCCAGCACTTGGGAGGCTGAGACAAGAGGATTGTGGTTCAAGGACAGCCTCGGCTACTTAGTGAAGACTTGTTTCAAAATAAAGAATAAAAAATAGGGATGGGGTGTAGCTCCGAGGTAGCATGTCCCTGGGTTTCCTCCTTAGTACTGCAAAAAACAAAAAACAAAAACAAAAACAAAAAAAAACCAACTAGCCCATGAGGTAATTTCCCATCCATTTTATATATGGGGAAACCGAAGATTGCCAGGGCTGAAATACACACTCAAGCAGAGCAGGGATTCAAACCTAGGACCTCCGACTCCAAATCTTACATTTGCCCCACGATGGAGAAAGGGCCCCATGTCTTACATCCTACTCATACCTCCTAGAGTGCAAGCTCTTATGGACTGGAATAAAAATCATTTCCTAATGATGGAATCAGCAGCATAAATGACACACAAGAAGCAATTCAACAGAGAAGGATATGGACCTGGGCTTTGCTGCATTTACTTTCTTTGTGTGTATGTGGAAGGGGTACTGGGGATTGAATCCTGGGGTATTCTCCTCTAAGCTACATCCCCAGCCCAAATTTATTTCTTTATTTTGAAACAGAGTCTTACTAAGTTGCTGAGGGCCTCACTAAGCTGCTAAGACTGGCCTTTATCCTTTGATCCTCCTGTCTCAGCCTCCCAGGTACTGAGATTATAACTGTGTGCCAGCACTTCCCAGCTTGCATCCATTTTTTGTATGCAAGAATCTTACCAATAAACTTCTTTACCAATAACCTCCCAAGACTGATTGATTTTTTTGTCTATAACTCAAGAAGAATTTCAAACTCAAATAGGACTATAAACTTTATCTGTCAGCTAAAGATTAGAAAATGATTCTCTCAAGAGATTTGCATCTCATATTGAAATTATTCCATTCTTTATACTTTTATTTATTCTTTTTCCTTTAGACAGGCATTGGAATTTTTTTATTGTATACCATGTGCCCAGCACGGTTCTAGGCACTTTATCCCACCTCATTCATCACCTTTCATTCATTGCTCGATAAGGTCACACATCATTTGACCATCCATAAGGCAGGGAATTTCACTCACTCTACATTTTATTTTATTTTTGTGGTACTGGGTATGAAACCCAGGGGCATTCTACCTCCAAGCTATACCCCCAGCCCTATTTCTTTTTATTCTTTTATATTTGAAATAGGATCTCACTGAGTTGCAAAGGGCCTCACTAAGTAGAGGATGTCCATGAACTTCTACTTCCTGTCTCAGCCTCCCAAATACTGGGATTACAAGTGTGCACCACCACGCCTTACTTTTGTATCCTTGAGAAGGATCCTGGGCTGGAGGGTTTCCTGGTAACAGGAAATTTGATGAGCTTATTCTACATTTTAATTGAAAAATTCCAGCCAGGCGTGGTGGCGCGGGCTTGTAATCTCAGTATTTGGGAGGCTGAGACAGGAGGATCCGGGTTCATAGCCAGCCTCAGCTACTTAGAGAGGGCCTCCATAATGTAGTGAGACCCTGCTTCAAAATGAAGGGAAAAAAATAGGGCTGGGGTATAGCTCGGAGTTAGAATACTCCTGGGTTCGATCCCTAGCACACACACAAAAGAGAGAGAGAGAGAGACAGAGAGAGAGACAGAGACAGAGACAGAGAGAGAGAGAGAGAGAGAGAGAGAGAGAGAGAGATGGAAGAAGGAAGAAGAAGAAGAAGAAGAAGAAGAAGAAGAAGAAGAAGAAGAAGAAGAGGAGGAGGAGGAGGAAGAGGGGGAGAGAGGAGAGGAGAGGAGAAGAAAAGAGAAGAGAAGAGAAGAAGGAAACAAAAAAGAAAAAGAAAATTGCCTGGTATGATTAAAGACGGGGAAAACAAAACAAAAAAGCCTAGGGCTACTTTCCCCAACCAGCTCCAGGAACGTGCTCCTCTAGGGTATTGAGTCCAAACCCACAGATCAGTGAAAGCAACCTTGTCTCAGCCATGCCTTTTATGGTTAAGTGATGTGGAGACTCAGCCTCCTCAAAGCTTCAGTTTTAGTCTTTGCTAAAGGAAGACGACGCTGCTACGTACTACATAGGACTCTAGTGGATACAGGAAATTCAAGTCCAAGTGTCTAGCACAGGGCCCAGCGTGGCCAAAGTGCTGGGCACATTAGACTCTCAACAGGGTAATGATGTAAGTTCTCAGGAAGCCTTCTTCCTGCCAACACCACCAGGCAGGAAGGTCGTTAAGGCATCTTGACAGCATCCCAAGCAGCAGCAGATCTCCACTGGTGACCTCAGGGAGAGGCGGCAAGGCAGGGTCACCTTAGGGCAAAGATGGCCAACTGTAGCCTTTGTCTTAATCACCCTGAGCAGCCACACAGTTGGAGTACAAGGCTTGACATTCCAATTCGCTGACAGATGCTCGAGGGAGGGGATTCTTGGAAAGAGATGAGGGTGGAGGGGCCAACCCGCTTCTCTGTAGCTTTCAGTGCTTCCCTAACATTTCCCTTTGGTTAGTCGCCTCTGTTTCCAAGGGCTCTTCAGGAGAGGAGAGCTGCTTCTGCGGCACCAGGCACCAGCCAGTAGACAGAAGTGGGAGGGATGTGAAGGGGTCCGAGACCCTCCCTGGATGATGTCCTCTTGCCTCATAGAAAACTCTGATGGAGAGGGGGAATAAATGGCTTCCACCATGATGAAACCCAGATGTCTAAGACTGTTATGACTGAATGTGTCACCCCCGAATTCATATGCTGGAACATACCTAATGTGATGGTTAGAAGGCTGGTACTTTGGGAGGTACTTAGGTTGAGATGAGATAATAAGGGTGGAGCCTTTATAATGGATTCGCGCCTATATAAGAAGACATTGATTGAGTAAAAATCATTCTCTCTTCCTGCATATGAGCGTACAGTGAGAAAATGGCTGTTTGCAAGCCAGAAAGACAGCCTTTGCCAGGAACTAATCAGCTCATACCATGAACTAGAACTTCCAGCCCAGACGGTAAGAAATAACTGCCTGCGGCACTTTGATACAGCAGGCTGAGCGCACTACGGCAAGGACTCAGAACAGAATTTTCAGGAGAAGCATAGCATTTCTGAAGCACCTTTCATGTTTTCCAGCTGTGCACACATCACTGAGAGGATGTTAGGTGTTTCCTCACCTGGGAAAAGTCCTGGGCAAACAGTCACTTCACCCATTGCTAGCTACAGTTGCAGCTTCCCTTGGGAGGGTATGGGGTTGAAACTGTGTCTGTCCCAATTATAAGCTCACCCAACAAACACCAAGCTGAACTGGGAGTGGGGCACTCTGCCCCCATCCCCACTAAGCTAACAACCCAGTTAGCTCCCAGAAGGGCTGGCTGCTCAGAAATTCTACAGTGAAAACTTGCAGATCAAAAGAAACCTCCAAGAATGAGCCGGTCTTTGTCTTCTTTGTAACCCAGGCTAATTGTCCCATGGAGTTTGAAGCACTCCTTGATCTCAGGCGGGCTGGACGGGGGTGACCTTGCACCTTGAATTTTTTAATCCCTCTCATTTGAAGGCATAACATCTCTGCTAGTCTCTGTGTGAGCCCAGAAGGATTTCCTGGGGTCTAATTCCCCAGCTACAAACAGAAAATGGTAGCAATAAGCACCTCCCAGGTTTCAGGTAAGGATAGAGGTAAATAATGCCTAACAGGGCTTCTTACAAAATGCTCTACAGTATCAGGTTCAAACTAGGGCGGACCCCCCACCCTGAACTGAAGATTCTCTTTGGAACCAACCTTGTATGACCTTGAGCAGGCTACACCAACTTGCTGAGCCTTTTTTTTCTCTTTCATAAAGAGAGGCCAGCTAGATGTGGTGGCACAGGCTTGTAATCCTAGTACTTAGAAGGCTGAGACAGGAGAATGGTAGGTTCAAGGCCAGCCTCAGCAACTTAGAGGCCCTTCGCTACTCAGACCCTGTTTCAAAATAAAAAGAGAGAGGGCTGGCGTGTAGCTCAGAGGAAGAATGCCCCTAGATTATAATTCCAGTACCACCACTAGAGAGAGAGAGAGAGAGAGAGAGAGAGAGAGAGAGAGAGAGAGAGAATAATACGAGAATGAATATGCATATCACATTAAGAATTAAGAGCTGAACGAAAGTGCCCAGCACCAAACCAGGCACACAGATGGCGCACAGTAACCAGTTCTCTCTCGAACTGTCTGGACCTCATTTCCCCATAGAGCACTGGGTGACCAAAAGTTTCCAATTGTGCTGAGTGCCCACACGCCATCGCTGCTGCCTCTGCTCACGCCGTGCATGCCCACGGTTCCAAGAAGCGCCGACTTGCAGAAGCCGGGAGCCGGGCGCATGCTCTCCGCGGTCCGGGAGCAGCGTCTTCTAGTTACCTTTCACCTAGTTCGCTGCGCGGGCAGCGCGGGGTAACTCGAGGTCGAACTCCGAGCCCCAGCCCTGCGCCTGCGCGCTGCTGGCTGCCGGCTGCAGCTGGATTTATTTTTTGGTGGTTTCGGTTCCGCTCCGTAAAGAAGAGTGTGGGCTTTACGGACGTGCCCTAATTTCTGGGTTCTGGCTCGGCTGAGGGCTGAGTACAGTCGCAACCCCCGCGGGGGCGACTGCGGCCCCTCAGCTGCCTCTGCTCCCAACACCCTATTACCTCTCGCCTCCGTTCCTGCATCTGTTGTCACCCTCCCCTTCTCCCACAGCTGCTTGGATTCTCTCCCCCACATCATCCCTCTTCCTGCAAAAGGAGCGGGGCGGATTGCAGGCTTCCTAACCTGGGGCTCTCGCCTGCCTCAAAACCACAGGGGCTGGACACAAACTTAAGGTTCCTGTTTCTGGCAGAGCGAGGCTCCGGCCTAAAGTGCAGGTTTCAGAAGAGAAGGAGCACATCCCCTGATTTTTCTTTTTAAAAGGCAAAGGGGATGCCATCCGGGGAGGCTGCCTCGGGGTTACTGCCGGGCACCGGGCGGGGCCAGCGCTCCAGCCGAGGGCTTCCTCCCCCAAAGAAGCAACATTCGCAGAACGCTTTTCAGTATCTGCAGAGATTTGAGTTTCTAATCATACCACCCTCGGTCATAATTTTCAGGGGTACATGTTAGCACTTCTACCTCTGTCCTTCCTCTCGTGGCATCCCACCATGGACCGGGTGGGCAGGAAAAACCAGATTCCTGAAAATACCTCTTCTTGGGGGTGGGGGGCACCCCACCTGCGTCTTGCCCTGCAGTCCAGCAACAACCCAGACAAGTGCAGGCAAGATGCCTGGGTTGGTTCAGGCTCTGCCACCCCCCTGGGATGATGTAGGATAAGTCCTTTTCCCCCTCTGGAATCAGTATAGTCCAACTGCAAGACGCGGGGGTTAGTCCAAATGGGATGATCCCCAGGCACTTCAGTGTTAAGTACTTGGGAGGCTGAAACAGAAGGGTCACAGGTTCAAGGACAACCTCAGCAACCTAGGCAGACTCTCAATGACCTAGTGATGCCTTGTTTCAAAACAAAAAATAGAAAAAGGGCTGGGCGTATAGTAGCTTGGACATAGCGTTCCTCTGGGTTTAATCCCCAGCACTTAGAATAATAATAATGATGATGATAATAATAATAATACTTAGGTGACAAACTTAAGATTTTCCAGTTCCATAATGTCGTGTCTCCTCCATTTCAGACAGGGTCTGCCTTCAGGGAAAGCTGTTCAAGAGAATTACCTCCGAAGTTACAAGGGTCCCTGAGGGGACATTGTGAAGTTTTCTAGGTTTCTTTGAAAGGGCGCATAACTGCTTTATGGCATTAAGGTTAAGTGTGTAGATTGTTTCCCCAAAGGCTAACAGACTCACGGGTACACAGCCCTTCGGTTTTGTTTGGTTTTACTCTGCCATCACTCAGCACAGTGTATAATGCAGCCAGTTGGTATGGATTCATTCTTTTCTTTTTGTGGTACTGGGACTGGAACCCAGGGACATTCTACCTCCAAGCTATATCCCCAGCCCTGTTTTATTTTTATTCTTTATTTTGAAAAAGGGTCTCATTGAGTTGAGAAGGGCCTTGCTAAGTAGCTGAGGCTGTCTGCGAACCTTGATCCTCCCGTCTCAGCCTCCCAAATGCTGGGATTACAAGGGTGCGCCACAATGCCCGGCTCGGATTCATTCTTAATAAGAAAAAAATTTGTGATGAGCAGGAATAGGAAGTCTTATGTTTTCATTTTAATATGAATATTTTTTTTCAAAACTCACAAAGAGATAAATAAGTCCCAGGAGGAAAAAAAAATGTGAAAGATAAACCTGGAGAAGCACTTTGGAGTAGTGTTAATCTGATAAATCCTAAATGTCTGTGTGCGTTTTAACACAGTTACCAAAAAGTCCTGTACTTCTGAAGAATTCATTAACACATTTATGCAGGGACTAGAAAAGGACAAATATGGAGCTTCTTTACATTTCTGCCTTATGTATCTTCGTGATGATGCTGTGGGGTAAGTGACTATTGAAATTATGGTTTCCATTTTACAGAGGAAGAAACTGCGGCTTTGAGAGGGGCACAAGGGGCAAGGGAGCAGCAAGCGTGTGCTAGAACCAAATCCCGGGTTTCTTTAATAATTATTATCTTTGTTTTTTATTTTTGGTGTTGGGAATTGAACCTAGGGACTTTCTACACCCCAGCCTTTTATATTTTTTGTTTGGAAACAGGGTCTTGCTAGGTTACTGAAAGTCTCACTACTTGCTGAGGCTGTCCTAGAACCTGTGACCCTCCTTTCTCAGCCTCTTTAATAAACTTCCTCCCCCATACACAGAGGGAGAATGAGTTTAATCATTGGCCAATCATTTAAAGAAGTTCTAGTACTAGGAGGCTGAGACAGGAGGAGGTTTGTGACCAGCCTCAGCTACTTAGTGAGGCCCTCTGCAATTTAGTGAGACCCTGTTTCAAAATAAAAGGAATAAAAAATAGGGCTGGAGATGTAGCTCAGAGAATGCCCCTGGGTTCAATCTTCAGTATGGTAAAAAAAAAAAAAAAAAGTTCTCATAAAGGATCTTTTCACATTTAGGCAAAGTTTTGGATGGCTGAAGTGATGATCTTTTAGCTAGGTTTTTAAAAATAGCTGTGAGCTTGGACATATTAGAGAAAACATATGTCCCTTCTCTTTCTGTGCTTGACTAATCTCACTTAACATAATGTTCTCTAGTTCCTTCCATATTCTTGCAAATGCTATTATTTTATTTTTCTTTATAGCTGAATAGAATTCCATTGTGTATATTTCCCATAATTTTGCAATCCATTCATCTGTTGATGGAGATTTAGGTTGGCTAGGGAGTAGTGGTAATACCAGAGAGACTCCAGATGATGGAGGGGAAATCTCAGCAAAGCTTGAATGGAAGGAGAGGAGAGGAAGAAAGCTGAGGTTGTTCAATGGAGGAGCTACATATGAATATGTGTAATAGCATAAATACAACATGTTTAACCTGGACACTCTCTATTGGGAGGGGGGAAGGGAAATGGAGGGGGAAGGGCATGAAGCACAATCTAAATGTACACCACTTTCAATATGTTCTACTTATAAAAACTAAAAATAATAATAAATAAATAAAATAAAAATAAAAATAGCTGTGAGCTGCAGAGAGCTTCAAGGAAGGTTTGTCTGCATTGGGACAAAAGGAATCTAGAGTCTCAGGTAGTCTGAGAGTAAAAGAAGGAGCTAGTAGGCTGTGGTCTGAATATGTGCATGCTCTGCCCAACTTCAGATGGTGAAACTTGGTCCCTACTGCAATGGTATTAAGAGGGCCTTTGGAAGGTGATTAGGTCGTGGGAACTCTGCCCTTATAAAGATTAGAGCCCTTATGCAGAGGCCTGGGGGAAGCTTACTTCCCCCTTCTGCCATGTTAAAACTCACAGAAAGCATCATCTATGAAGCAGAGAATTCCCACCAGATACCTGCTGATACCTTGATCTTGGACTTCCCCCTCCAGAACTGTTAGTGGTAAATTTCTGTTGTCTATAAGCTACCCAACCAAAGGTATTTTGTTGTAGTAGCCCATGTGGCCTGAAACACTGAGGAAAAGAACTTGATGGGAGGATTAAGGAGCCCAGCAAGGGGGCCAGGCCCTAAGATGTAGACATGGTCAAAAGCCTTACAAAGAATAGGAATGACTGATATTCAACTTAAAGCAATTTTAATCAATATTGGGTTGTAATGTAAACCCTCCCTTTGCCCCAAACATCCAGTAAAGTCTTGATAACCTTTGTGTGGCTATTAACTTGAGTGAAACATCTCTGAGGCACTATGGAGAGCTGCAAAGCAATCCCTAAAAAGAATAAAAATGAAGAAGCTGGCGTGTGTAGCCTGTGCTACTCAAGAAACACAAGACAGTCTTTGGAGTTCAAAGAGCTTTTGAGGCGATTATTAGGGTTTATGTAATACATAGAGAGGGAAATCTAAACCATTGCTATGTCCATCTCAGGAGTCAGGATAACTTCGTCTGACATCACAAATTTAGATGTAAAGAATCTAGCACTATCAGGTACTTTTAAAAGTATGTAACTTTAAAATTTCATCTTAGAGCCAGACGTGGTAGCGCACACTTGTAATCCCCGCACTTGGGAGGCTGAGACAGGAGGATCGCGCAGGTTCGAAGCCAGCCTCAGCTACTTAGTGAGGCTCTTAGCAACTTAGTGAGACCCTGTTTCAAAATAAAATATAAAATAGGTCTGGGAGGATAGCCCGGAGGTAGAAAGTCTCTGGGTTCCACCTCCAGTACCACCAAAAAAAAAAAAAAATCATCTTAGCCAATCATCACATGACTTTTCTTTGTGCAAGGAGCTGCTCTAAGCACTCTACATACCTAGCACTTTTAATGCTCATTATCATCCGCTATCTACTATTATTGCCCGACTATACAGAGGCATCCACCGAGTCCAAAGAAGGTTCCTCAACTCGCAAGTGTTGCAGCCAGAATCCACATACAGACAAGCCTGCATTCTAACTAGCAACCATTACAGCTTCTCTAACTGGAATCGGAATTATTTTTCACTGTCAAGCTCTTTATGGGAACTGTGGCCACAGTTTGACTTTTATTAGAAGAACCAAAAGAGACAGTATGGTAAAAACAAAACCTAGGTCTGGGTGTTGACTGTAGGAAGGGAACTTCTCTACTGATCAGCTTTCTCAAATATAAAATGAGGGTAATGACACTACTTCACAAGGGTGTTTATAAGATAAAACGATATGATGCAGGTGAGCATGCTTGAGCCTATAAATACACCTCAGAGATATTCTTTGCATTGCTAAAAAAAAAAAAAGTAGTGTTTAGAACATTGTTCATAATCAGTCCACTCAAATTCCCAGCTACCTTTGGCTAGTGAAAATCCAACCCCACCCCAAAAGAGAAATTAGTGTCCCCTTCATCAAAACAAAACAAAACGCCGGGGCATGGTGGCGCATGCTTGTAATCCCCACGCTTGGGAGGCGGAGGCAGGAGGATCGCGCAGGTTCGAAGCCAGCAGCGCTGGCTTAAGAGACTCTGTTTCCTAATATAAAAAAAAGTATAAAATAGGTCTGGGAGTGTAGCCCGGAGGTAGAAGGGCTTCCAGGAACCCTAGTACTACCAAACAAACAAACAAAACAAAACAAAAAGAATAATTTGTTATTACTTTGCTCCAACTTGTTCACCAGCATATAGTCTATAATTTGTTAAATGGAATATTTCCACTGCTCTACAAGCCAGGAAAAGGGATGAGATGAGCCAGCTGGCCACAGGGGAAAGTGCCCTCTCATCTATTACAGTGTCTGCCTCATCCATCAAGGGGTTCGCTGGTGACTGGGTGCTTTTCTCATTTGCTCCCCCTTTTCCTCCTCTGGCAAGTCTCTCTGTTCTTCAGTCAAAGTGTAAATCATTTCCCTGATACAGATTTCCTTCTCTTGGGCTCCCTCCACCTGCCCCATCAACTTTCCGTTAAGTACTGATGCATTTTCTCTCTCGCATTCTGGTACCCCCAAGCTCCCAAATAAAGATATTTAATAGCCATTCCCGCTCTGTAACAAGAAATCAATGCACTAAAGTAAAATATGGATTTTTGGGGGTGGAACAAAAAGGTTCTAGGAAGTAGAACATCTGTCACCTTCATAAATGGTGCCAAAGCTTCTCATAAATGGGACAGTAAGAGGCCGTCTGAGTTGCCCCTTTGATCTTTCTCACTTCATAAACATTAAAGGTAAAGAGTGATGACTATTCTGCATTTACTTGCTAGATTCAGACTTACCACACACATTTATGAGAAATAGAAGAAATTAAAAGTCCCTAATTTGGAAACAACAGTCATGAACGTAGCATCACTGAAAGGCAAAATCAATATGTAAAAACTGTGTGGGCCTGAGGAAGAAGGATTAGCCTTCTTAAAGTTGATATCAATATTGATAAAGCCTATAAACCAATAAACACTCAAAGCAGTTAGGAGAGGTTATTTTAGCCCTGAACTTACTGTTGCTTTGATTTCTACCAACAACGTTCTTTCATCCACAACCAGATACACTAGTAGCTGGAGTTATTGAACACATTTTGTTCTAAGCTTGAACTTGCATCCTATATAAATACTGCTTTCTTGACTAAAATCAAGAGTTTCAATTATAGCAATATCAGTTGCCATTGGAGGTTGAATTATACCCTGTTCTTGGGCTGGCCTCTCACAAACAGGTAAATTCAGGTCTGTCTAAGCCCCACACTCTCATCCCTTCTTCATTATAATCATGTGTTAGAAAATTTAAAAAAATAAAAATGAGATAAAAAAAATACTGGATTGAGATTCAATCCAATCCAGTATTTCCTTACTTGCAAAATTAAAATAATACTACTTTATGGATACTTCCTAGTACTCTTGAGGAATACGTTAGGTAATGCATAGGATAGTGCTTGGAAACTGATCAGATCTCTACAAAGTATTTTTGTGAACCATGTCAGCATTTACAATATGATTTTGGCAATTCAATCATTCTAAAGTTCACTTTTCCTTACCTGAAATGGTGTAGGAATATCTATTCCTACCACTGACTGGCATTGTGTGGTTAAGGCCCACAGTACAAGGTAGCTGAATCTGTATTTTATTGATATTCTTTTTTACTTTTTTTTCTTCAAAATGTTGGTAACCTTTATTTCTAAAGCACATCCTAAGCTCTGTGGAGAAGGGGTGGGGGGTACAAAAATCACTTGAGAACAAACTCCATCCATCAAGCACCCAGCACAGAGCTGAGTGGGGACTGAAGATGCTGGACACCATTGTCCCTGCTCTGTAGGATGTGAGCAGGCCGGTGCTGCCCTCCTTGAGCTAGGAGGACAAGCCCTTTGGGTTGGGGCCCTGGGGACTGGACTTTCACGGGGGGAGGGCCGAGGCTGAATACCTGTTTTTCTATTCCTTATCTAGGGCCTGACCTAAAGTGGCTGGTTTGCCTTGGCCACCACCTGGTTATCACATCTCACTGATATTCTTTTAAACTGTTTTCAAGGCTGGGCTCTATTCAAATTTCTTTAGTGCCTCTCCTCCTCCTTCTGTTCCTCTTCTCCGTTGCTGGCAATTTCTTCCACTTAGGTCCCTGGGGTAAGTCTAAACACTCAGCTCTGGTCTGCCTCTGCAGCCACTTCCACAGGGAGCTCACCAACATAGGGGCCCAGCCCATACTCTCCCCCAAATGTTCCCACACCTCCAGCCAGTGCTACAAATCACCCCCAATTTCTGACCTTTCTCTACTCTGAAGTCTGAGCTTTGTGCTGGGGATTCTTGTTAAAATGCAGCTTGGACCTGATTATATATTTCTAACCAGCTTGCAGGTGATGACGATGCCGTTGGCTTATGGACCACATTTTGAGAAGTAAGAATTGAGTGAGAATCTACCTGTAACCCAGAAAACACCTGGCTAGCACCAGGCTGCTTCTGTAGTCTTCATGGCACTTTCCCAGGTCTTTTCAGCAGGTGGTTAGGTCCTGAACCCCCTGGCCTGTGTGAAGAAGCTACTCCCTGCCTCCTAATTCTGTCCCTTTCTCCATGGTGATTTAGCTGACTACCTGGCCATCTGGAATACAGCAAAATGTCCTCATCTCCCTTCTACCTAGCTATGGCCATAAGACTACATTCTGGATGTAAGCAGAAGTGGTTGGCAGTGTTTCCAGGAAATAGCCTTAGCAGGCGAGCATGGGCCCCTTGATCTCCCTTTCCTTCTTCCTGCTGGAGCGGGTGGCAAGGAGTCAGGGTATCTCATGCTCAATAGCCACTTTATTCCATGAGCTGGGCATGGCATGCAGAGCAACCTTACAGAGCAAGCCTAATGGCTTTGTCTGTCTTCTATTGCTATACCTGACTTCCACAGACTGAGTATCTTATAAAGAATTGAGGTTTGCCGAGTGTGGTGGCACAGCTTGTAATCCCAGTACTTGGGAGCCTGAGACAGGAGGATCATGGTTCACAGATAGCCCAGCTACTTAGTGAGGCTCTCTGCAACTTAGTGAGGCCCTGTTTCAGAATAAAGAATAAAAAATAGGACTGAAAGTGTAGCTCGGAGGTAGAATGCCCCTGGGTTCTACCCCAGAAACACACACACACACACACACACACACACACACACACAAGAATTGAGGTTTATTCAGTTCACTGTGTGGAAGTCTGGGAGTTCATGGGGCAAGAGCATCTGAGAGGTCCTTTTGGTAGTGGAGACGCTCTGCCAAGTCCCAAGGTGGCACAGGGCATCACATGGCCAGACAGATAGCATCCTAGCACAGTTTCTCTTCTTCTTCCAAGGCCACAGTCCCCCTGGAGCAGGGTTATACCTTTATGGTCTCATTTAACCTCAATTACTTCCCAAAGGTCCCACCTTCAAATACCACAGGCAAACTTTCTACCGTCTTAATCCTTCACAGTGGGGATTACATTTCAATATGAGTTATGGTGGGGATATTTATTTATTTATTTATTTATTTATTTAGTGGTACTGGGGTTCCTGGAAACCCTTCTACCTCCAGGCTACACTCCCAGACCTATTTTTATACTTTTTTATTTGGAAACAGGGTGGCTGGCTTCGAACCTGCACGATCCTCCTGTCTCCACCTCCCAAGCGGGGGGATTATAAGCGTGCACCACCACGCCTGGCATCATGTTGGGGATATTTAAAACATAGCACCTGGTGTGGTATCTGGTAGCACATGCCTGTAATCTCAGTTTTTGGGTGGCTGAGACAGGAGGATCACAGGTTTGAGGCCAGCTTCAGCAATGCAGAGAGATCTCAGCAACTTATCAAGACTCTGTTTAAAATAAATTTAAAAGAGCCGGGAGTATAGCTTGAGGTAGAATGCTCCTAGATTTAATCCCTAGTACCAAAAATAAAACAATAAAATCACATATAGCACCCGACCACCTCCAAACTTCTTTCACAGGAGAAGAAAATGCAAGGCTCAATTGTCTAAGCCACTGGTCTTTGGGATTCTCCACTTGTCATAGTTTAATCCTAATAGATGACTTGTCACTAGTAGATTCCCCTCTGTGTCTGAGGCAGCTGCTTGTGCGTTCTGCCATGGATCTCAGGAGCAGGAGAGCTGTAGCCTTTCCCCAGGCTCCACACCAGCCATTTCCCCAGCTCATAGGCATAATTTTGTTTTCTACTTAACTCTCTTCTCTTGCCTCACTGTGTGTCAATGGTCCTCTAGGAATCACATGGTGGCCTGTTTGAAATACAGACTGGAGTCTTTCTGGGTCTAGGTCTGGGAGGAGTCCCAGAAGTCTGCATTTCAAATATCTGACAGGTGGTCTGTAGACCAAATACTGAGAAACACTGCCTAAAACTTATCAATTTATATTTTGCTAATTTATAAAGGTATGGAATATTTTAATCCTAGAGAAAAACAAAATAAATAGCACAGCAAGTACTTCAGTATCTTCCACCTAACTTTGTCGATTTTTAAACTTATTTTAACCTTTATAAAATATTCCAAACTACAAAAATAAGCCAAATTTTACCTGCTCTTCTCTTGATGGGCATTTTGGTTCTCCCCTTCCAAATTTGGCAATTATTAATAATGCCGGGATAAATCTTTTTTTTTTTTTTAATGAACAGTTTTAATGAACTGGTGAACAGTTGGGAGGATTTTTTGTTTTTTTTGTTTTTGCGGGTCTGGGGATGGAACCCAGAGGCATTTGACCTCCGAGCTACACCCCCTGCCCAATTTTTTTATTCTTTATTTTGAAACAGGGTCTCACTAAGTTGCGAAGAGCCTCACTAAGTAGCTGAGACTGTCCGCGAACCGCGATCCTCCGGTCTCACCCTCCCAAATGCTGGGATTACAAGCATGCACCACCACGCCCAGCTTCAGTTGGGAGGATTTTAAATATGCTCTACATAAAGTTTATCTCCTTTGTCTCCACTACACAAGGCATTTTATATATATATGAGTCTACCTGAAAGTCTGTCTCATGATAATCTTGAGCAGGAATTCAGGGAAATCCTGGTTATCCTTAGTTTCCAATGAAGTAAACAGAGGCTAAAAAACCATGAAGTAGATCACCCAAAGTCAACCAGCAGGGAAATGGAAAGGACAGCACTTAAAGCCGGGGTTACAGGGTGTGAGTTCTTCGCCCTCCCGCCAGCCCAGGCTGCATGAAGGCTGGTAACCTTCTCCAACCCTGCCCAGCATCAGCGCTTCCTCTCATTATTCTATTTGCCAACTGGCATATTCCTTCTTGCACCGCACCATATGTCTCCACAAGTCACATTTAAAACAACTGGCATAGTAGATATTGTTAGTTGTCTACACAATATCCATGAACCCTTTCTTCATTATTACCAGAACTTGTGTTTTGTTTTGGATGACAATAAGCCGAGTGGAAAGAAAAAAAAAAAAGAAAAGAAAACAAAAAAGAAAAGGAGAAGCAACACATTACACCCACCTTTTATGTTTCTGGGTGGAGGGACTCTGTAACTCAGCTTCACTCACCTGTAGAGTGACTGCAAGCCTTCTTTTCCTGAAAACCTGCGTGGTTGCTTTTCTTCTTAACATTTTCTTCTCCTTTTTCTCTGGGTGGGAGGCTGGAGGCACAGCCTTAACTTTGAGGCTGAATCCACATATGGAGCCTATGGAAGCCAGAAGATAAAATGTATTTCCTTACTAGAGCTGAGGTAACAAATATGAGAGTGGGTGCCTTACACAACAGAGATCTATTTCCTCTCCGTTCTGGAGGCTGTAAGTCCAAATGGAGGCGTAGTAGGTCTGATTCCTTCAGAGGCCTCTCTTGGCTTGCAGATGGCGCCTTAGAGCTCTGTCCTCACATGGTCTTTCTGCTTCATTAACTTTCCCTTTATGGCTTTCTCGGTATCCCTTTCTTCTTATAAGGACATCAGTCAAAGATGGATTAGGAGCCATATCAGCCTCTTTTTAACTTCATTGCCGCCTTAAAGGCCTTATCTCTAAATGTATTCACATTCCCAGGTACTAGGGGTTTAGGTCTTCAACATGAATTTGGAAGAGAGGGATATAATCTAACCCATAACACAGGAAGAAGTAGGTATTGGTTGGCACCATGGAACCTTGGTGCCAATCTGTGTGCCCACTATAAGGTTCTAGCTATGTAAAAGAAGCCTGCATTGGGTTATGCCTCTATCATTGGGTTTCTGTACCATGCAGCTAAATATAATCCTGAATAGATATAAAGAATGTTACTTCAGTTGTTCCTGTTTACTCCTATCGTCCAATATGTCTTTTATAGACTGAGTCTCTCTCTTCCTTTAGAACAGATTCTTAAACTGTGTTGGTCTGTTTAGAAGAGCTAATTAGGAGAGTGTTTTAGCTACCTAAAATTTGATCTTACAGATGATAAATTCTGGGCATTTTGAGGCCATCCCAAATCTACTTACCTGAGTAATTCTGCTTCCTTGCCATAAGATAATCTAATTTTCACCTTAACTTGACTTTTAGAAAATTTTTCTGGCTAAGAATGCAAATGAATTATCATATATATGTGAAATACTGATATAAATGTTACTTTGGCAAAGTTAGACTTCTGTATACTTAAATTTTAAATAGTAGCAAAAATCCTGACATTGAAAGTATAATCATTGCTTTCCTTGAAAATTAGGGTTCATTACTAAGGCTGGAAATTCAAATGAAATGGAAAGAGGTCTTGATAGTTTTGCTGAAACGTATATGGAGAAAAGACTGTTCTGAATATTGTGCATTATTGTTCATTGACATTTCATTTGGATGCCATCAGCATCTTCCTGTTAAGTGCACACTTATTTTTATGCTTGGCTTCAGTAATGCTGAGCTACCTCACAGGAGAGCTTTGTGGAAATGCTAATGAATATGATTGTCATGCATTTTGCAAATATAAGGTACAACCCAAATGCACAAAATGATAATATGGCACCGCCTAGACGAAAACATGCTGTGGGAGGCAATTCTAGAAGAGGCACTAACGTTATTATAAAGAGGGTCATTGATCTGTGTTCAATGTACAGAAAGCTAAAAATCTGGATCTGTTTTGGAGCCACTACATGCTAATAAATAATTTTAATATTTATTTTTTAATTTTTAGTATTTTGGTATAATGTTACCTCTATTTAAATAATTTACATGAAAGTGGCAGATTCATTAATAATATATTCATATAGAATCAACTATATTATTATAAACACTTAAAGTTAATAAACTATATTATAATAAACAGTAATAGATATATTGTTACTTATGAAAACTTTTAAAAACCTAAGATTTATCTTTAAAAAGTTAGAACCCAATCTCTCTCCAAATGAGGCATTCTTTGCTTTCCCGGCCACGTTAATTCAACAAATATTTAGATGACGACTACAGGCATGGGAAAAAAATCTAGGGGGGTGTGGTGGGGGTTCAATGGGATGTCATATATGGGGAGACCCATATATGATGTACCTTCTTGAGTGTACCTTCTTGGTTTGTATTAAAGAGTCAATAGCAGAAAGGCCTCTGAGAAATAGAGGGCGCAGTTTAGAACAAGGAGAAGATGGAAGTAATGTCATAGTCTATCGTTATATCTGAAATGGAAGGCGAAAATTTGGGAACAGGTCCCTATCACAGTGGGCAAATAACTGTAACAGCTTAGGAAAGTAAATGAAGCCAGGGAGGAATACAACTGTAATGCTCAGTGGATGGAAGACTTGGAACAATGAATCGAAGAAAATAAACATCCACTATGAATGGTTTGAGAATACACTTGTCCAATGTCCAATTGATCTAATAAAGAAGACTTTAAACTGCCTGAAAGGAGGAAGAGGAAGATGACTAGATATATCTGCTAAACTTGTCACCATGTAGTAGATAGAACACAGAGAGAAGAAAAATCCTGTAGGAGTTGCCCAGTGAGTCATAAAAAAGTCATTGCAAGGGTAGTTGAGAACAATATTAAGAGTATCAGGTGTCTATATGTCCACGGGTTGCACCTAGGAAAAAAACATGGGTGCCTGAAATTATGACAGAGGGCAATAAATACGATGTTTTCAAGTTCACTGAGTTTGGTAGGATGGGAATCAACCCGGTGCCAGTCTCTACTGTATCAAAGAAGAGAGCTTCTATGACCCTGAATGTGAATTACTAACACAGTATCTAGCACAGAGTAGTTATTATTTAAAATAGAAAAAATGGCCATCAAGTTCTTGTAAATTCCTGATCTTCCCACATTCCTACTCCTATCTCAGTAAATGATCATCATCTATTCAATTTTGCAAGCCTAGAAACTCAGCCCTCTTCTCCCTTTTTGAAGCAACCATCAACATTTGTTAATTCAGCCTGTAAGTATTTATGTCACCCATCCATTTCTCTGCCTCTCAACTGTCGCCATGTTACTATACTACCACCATTTCCGGGTCTTCTCCAATCTTTTCATAACAAGTCTCCCCAATTCCACTCCTACTACACTCATATCTGATTCTTGTCATGCTATTGTGACCATTGTTTTACAATAAAATCAATTTATGTTTCCTATGTAAAACCCAACTGCTGCCTCTCATCACTTTGGGTAAAGACAGAGACAATGCCCCAGCACAGCCTACAGTGTCCATAGCTCCAGCCTCCGCTTGAAGCTCAGTTTCATTTCGATCTCTGTTCACTATCTTCTGGTTCCTAAAATACGCCAGGCTCCTTCTCACCTCAGGTCTTTGCACGCACTCTTCCATCAACCTAAAGCACTTTCTCCTGCCATCATTGCCCAGTTAATTCCCACCTATCCTTCATACCTTGGTTTACCTGTTGGTTTTCTTTGGCAGTCTTTCCTGACCGACCATTCTCAGGGAGCAATCCTGTTGTGCACGTCTTTCCTTCATCGTAGCTTGCAACTAGTTTCTTCGCACGTACATGCAACTGATTTTTATAGATTCTCTCTCCCGCTGGACTATAAAAAACATAAGGCTTGGGATCGTGTCTGTTTCTGCTCTCTGTGATAGCCCTAAGACCTAGCAAAATGCCAGGCATGTTGTGAAAGACTCACTAGATATTTGTTAAGTACACAAAGCATGTATAACCTATCTCTGATTTATTTTTTTCTTTTTAATGTTTGGTGCATGCTAATGATACAGAATGGTGGGTGTCACTGTGGCATATCTGTGCACATATGAAATATAATTTGATCTATTTTATTCTCCAGTACTTTCCCACGCCCTCTCTCTGCCCTACTGGTCTCTGTCTGAATTTCATAAAGGCTCTTTTATGTTGCTATTTATGTCTAACTTCCACATATGAGAGAACGTATCTGATACTTTCTCTCACAGTCTGATTTATTTCACTCAAAATTATGGTCTTCAGTTCCACTTATTTCCCTGAAAATGACATAATTTCATTTTTTATGGCGGAATAAAACTTCATTGTATGTATATACCACATTTTAGTTAGCCATTCATCTGTTGGGGAATACCTAGGATAATTCTGTAACCTGGCTATTGTGAATTATACTGCAATAAACATGTATGCATACCTCTTTAAAATATGCTGACCTGGGGGGGGGGGACTGAGAATGGAATCCAGGACATTCTACCTCTGAACTATACTTCCAGTCCTTTTTTTTTTTTTTTATTCTTTATTTTGAAACAGGGTCTCACTAAGTTGCAGAGTGTCCTCCCTAATAGCTGAGGCCAGCCTCGAACCCATGATCCTCCTGTCTCAGCCTCTCATGTACTGGGATTACAAGCATGTGCCACCACACCTGGCTAATATATGCTGACTTTAAAGTCTGCTAAATTTTTAAAGGAAAATAAGCCGGTGTGATGGCTCACACCTGTAATCTCAAGACCTCTGAGGCTAAAAGAGGGGGATACCAGATGGGAGACCAACCTCAGCAACTTAAATATCATTTGGATGTGTGGGGTCATGAGGAAGGTCATTTCTCTAAATTGACTTCAGATATCATGACTGATGCCATCATAATGCAATGATTTAAACTTAACATAGGCTGTGGAAGTGGTTAATGGCAATTCCTTTTTAAAAGAAGCACAACATGAACCCACACAATTTTATACATTCTGGTCTCTAGAAGAGCCTCCTGTATGTTCGCAGCTGAGTCCACTGGAATAGCAAGGCATATGGTGTGGACCATTTCACTTTGTTACTTGGACATCACAATGCACAGGACCCTTCAAAGAGCATTTAAAACCAACACGAGGATCCTAATTAACTCTAATGACTACACTTCATCACTTTTGGACAAAAGCAGAGACATTCAGCCAGTGTGCACTATAAATATATATACATAGACATATATATTTATAGTATACATATACATACACTATATATATAGTATATACACAAACGTACACACACACATACATACACACACAAATGTTTGTAAACAGAATGCTATAGTTAAAATTTGACTGTTCCCCCAAAGCACATGTGGTAAAGGCTTGGATCCCAGCCCACAGTATCACTGGGAGGTGGTAAAATCTTTAGGAGGTGGGGCCTAGTGGAAGGAGAAATAGCCATTGGAGAATAGCCTTGAAGGGGTATGATACTCAGACCCCAGTCTCCCTTCTTCCTCTCTTTTTTCACTTCCTGGTAGCCATGAGGTGAAAAGGTTTCTGCCACAATCCCAAAGCAACAGGCCAAGTGACCATGCACTGAAACCTTTGAAACTATGGGCCAAAATAGTCATTTTCTTTTATTAAGTTGATTATCTCAGTTATTTTGTTACAGTGGTAGAATGCTGACTGATACAAAGAATGATTTAGATTTTTATGTGGGAATGCTTACAGTTCCTTGAATGTGCTGGGCAGCTTACCACCTCCCCAGATCTTCACACTTACTGCATCTCTGTCTGGATGAGACTTCTATCTTGGTCCAGCAAACTTCCATTTAAGCCACTGCTGATCCTCCTACCTTTTTCCTGACATAGAAGACGTTGTGTTTCAGTGTTATCCTTTGCTAACCTCTGACCTACTTGTCTGTTTTTCCAACTGACTATGGCTAGGTAAGAGAATCATTGGTCTCTATAGTGAGGCCTCATAATGTAAGAACTTAGCCACAACAAATGAGCTTTGAAGTTTGTGAGACCTGGGTTCAGATGTGATCCCAGCACTGTCTGGCTATGGGGCCTCAGACAACTTTTTGAACCTGAGTATCTGTATTTTCATGTTCTAATATAACATCTCCATTGCAGAGTTGTCACAAGGACTATGAAAAATTCGGGGTATAAAGCACTTCAATAAATGACTACCAATCACATAGTTAAAGCAAATACTCAAGAAAAATGTCCTGAATTAAAGGGAAAAAAAAAAGAAAGGAAAGAGAAAGGAAGTGGAATGAATAATTTCCCAGGCAAAAAGTAAACACAAAATCCCCCACAACTGTTAAGAGATTCACATTTTGAAGTTAAAAAGTGTATTTTACATTGATTTTTTAATGGGGGAAAAACATATTTTTCAATTCGAAAAGGGAAGTTTGCTGAGCTGTCTTTCCATTTCTCCTTAGGGGCTAATATGATTTTCATCTTTGGGCTACTTTTAGTATCTTTGGACTTATCCATTTTGGGCCAAGGGATGGGCCTTATAACCTTGATTAATTTGAAAATGATATTTATTGGGCACTGATGAGTTGAGTGTACTACAGGTAATCCAAATAAGAAATAATATGATCTTTTTGGCTCTGCCTTCCTGACATCTGGGAGTTGGCAATGTTAAGAACACACAAGGGGAAGTGGTGTGTTAAAGAGATCCAATCCCTGAAGCTCACACACTGGGACATCTCACTGCTGGAATAGGGACTCTCAATGACCTATATTTTCGACTTTCTCAGAAAAGTTGTTATAAGTCTGGCACCATAGCAGACACTCAAGGGAAACACCAAGTGAAGTCAGACCCAAATCATGCCCTCAGATAGCTGGTGTCAAGTAGGGGGCTAGACAATGGGAGAAGTACAAGCTAAAGCAGATGCCACAGGAGAAATACAAAGGTGCTCACGTTTTCAAAGGAAGGAAGGGATGTGTCAGGTTGTAGATATCACAAAAGCCTCTTTTATTCACCCATGTATTCATTCAATAAAAAATTTTATTGGGTCCCTGTTACATATTAGGCATTATAGCATCTATGAGGAATAAGGTACACAGGAGCCAATATTCCTAACCTCAAAGACTTAATAATGTGGGAAAGATACATATGTATAAAACCATATAATTCATTCATTGATTCAGCATTTATTGGGTACCTACTAGGTCCCCAGCTCAAGGGTAAAAAAGAACTGTTCCTGTGGAAAAAGAATTGGTAGGACGCAGTGTCAAGAGATGGGTGTATAAACCAAAAAATTTAATATAGCATATTAGGTGTCCTAAGAAATAAGTTAAAAATTTGGGAAGTCACAAAGTGGAGGCTGAAGAGAGACTTCTGAAGGGGACATAGCAATGGAATGAGAAGATGGAAGATTTTTTTCAAGTAATTCTAAGAGATGAAAGGAAGAGTACTTGAGGCAGGTACTGCAAGAAGTGTCTGGAATAAGAAAAGAATGGAATGTCAAGGGGCAACGCCACTCAAAGAAGCAGGAACAACTGGGCACAGAGGACGTGGAGGGAGTGTCAGGGGAAGGTTCACAGTGGAGCAAGTGGCCAAGACTCTTACATAACGAGGAGGAGCTTATTAGGAAACAACAAAATAAAAGTGTTCAATTAAAAAGAAACAGCATCCCTCAGGGACACTGTCCCTCTCCTTGTATTTTTATAGGTGAAAATAAAGGAGAAAACGAAGTCTAGACAGAGAAAACACCTTGAGCCAAAGCTCAGGCAGCAAGCCCCCCTATATATAACCAGGGAGTAGTAGATGCAGCTCTTCTTGTGTCTCTGATAGTGAACTCTGTGGCTCGGACTCTAACTCTACCCGTTGGACAAATTAGCATAGCAGAGATGTCTTACAGTCACCTCTTCCTCCTCTTCAAGGGTGGACTTTGGGTATTTTTGAGGTGAGGAGACCTAATTGTTTGTAAGACCTCCAGATCAATAGTACACAGCTTGAGGGTCTTGTGACAAAAAGGCCTCAAGATGGTCTCAAAGCACCTCCATCCAGAAGGACCCATATCAAGGCCTTCTTCCCTGTGCCTGGGCAAGGGAGGCCCAAAAGAGCAGTCCTCTTTTCTCCTTGTGAGTTTGGAACCAACTGAGAAATAAGGCCAAGAGACAAATGAAGATCAAAACACCAGCCTTACTTATTGAAAAAGCTGACCTGCAGAGTGTGCCCTGACCCATAGCCAAATGGGTTTCCCAAAAGCCCTTCTCAAGCTTTAATTACCGGGCAAAACTGCTGGCTTCCCTGTACAAGGCAAAGGCTACTTGGCCAGGCTCACACAGGGCACAAAGAATGCGGTTGACTTGTGGTCGTGCTGGCCCCATGGAGGGCACAGAGAGAAAAGGCCGGGCAGGTCTGCAAGTCACGCTAGGCACCCCTACCCTCAGGGTGAAGAGAAGCTTGCCTTTTAGGGGTGTGGAAATTCCCTTCTCTCTGTGAAACACGGAAAATAGGGATTAACTATTCCCTGTTCCTATTAACTTCATGGCTTCCTTTGTGGGATTTTTATTTTCTAGCCCTTAAGTACTTACTCATTTATTTCCTTAAGTGGAAAATCTTTCTCTCAAGTTTGCAAGCTCCTTAAGGTTGAAGAGCAACATTTTGTTCTGTTTTGCTTTTTCTTTCTCGCCCCTCACAGAGACTAAGAAAGGGGAAGGGAAGGGAAAGAGAAGAAGGGAAAGGGGTGGGGGTAGGCAGTAAACACAGGCATTTTAACTGAGTAGCCCTGAAAATATTACAACTTTAGTATTAATGGTTCACAAACCATGACTCATTCTGGCAGAATAGATATAAAAATGTTGTTCAGGATGAAGCAGTGTGCCCTATTTTTCAAAGATTTTTAAAAGATATGTCATATCATGAATGCTTTTATGCCTCATAATGGTCAATATTGAAAATGGCTAAAGAAAAATATATTGATATTGGCCTCATCTGCAGGAAAATTACCAACTAAGGGGAAATAAGTAGAGAGATAAATATATGTAAGAACAAAAGCAGAAGGTTCACAGAAATAAATGATCTAAGTCATCTCATGTTTTATTTTCAAACTGATATGTAAAAATTATATGTATAATGGGGAACCATGTTATATTTTGAAATATGTATATGCTGCATAATGTTTGAATCAGTTTAAACATACATAGCTTCTCAAATACTTATCATTTCTTTATGATAAAAACTTTCAAAATCCTTTCTCTTAGCTTTTTGAAGTGCAAAATACATTATTACTTGTCACTACTGTGCCATAGCTCACCACAAAGACTTGCTCCTAACTGTAGCTCAGAACCCATTAGTCAATATTTCCCTAGTCATTCCATTTCAAAAGCACATGCTAAAATGTAATTTAAAAAATTCACTATATTTATCAACAGAGCATGTACACAAATGTATGCTGTCACTAGGAAAACGGTTTAAACTTTAAGGAAGGAGGGAGGGAAGAACCCACCAACAGTTGATGGTGACTCTCAAGGGCTGGTCTTCGGCTCCCCTACCCCCAGTCAGAACCCTTAGCTGCAGGCTCTGGGACCAACTCTGACCACATGGCTTCAGGCCTGTCTCAAGTCACCCTGTACCCTAGTTCCTAGAATGGGACTCCCACTGCTTGGGATTCAGTCCTAGCCAAATAGTACTCTGTGTACTCAGATTGGCCCTTTAGGAGATGGAATCCTCTACCACAGCTGTCACTCTTAAGGCAGAATTCTTGTTTCTGGCCTGCCTGAGCTGATGGTTCCTGCCCTTAACAACAGGATACTCCAGCACTCATTCCATTCCAGGTTTCCTCCTCCTCCCTAATCACTTTTACTGTTCTGAGCAAGTCTCTGATTTTAAGCCTTTGCCTGCCCTCTCTGACCTGGTGGACAAACCTGGATTACTCAGACCAGGAGGCTGATTTTTATGAACAAGCACACCAGCATCCACACATCCTAATTAAGATGGCCATTGGAAGAGTCACCTGGGAAGGTTGTATTACCTGCCTGGTCCAATGATGCTGCATTTGATTCCTGAAATCCCTCTGTTCCATGCAGTTACAGAGCAAGACAGCGCCACACACACCATCTTCTCAGTTGTAGCCTCTACTTTGTATGTGTGTACATGAAGGTTCCGGGAGCTCTGGAACCCGCTGAGCCCATGCATCCAATTGCAGGCAAAGTTGAAATCTGCCCTTTGCTCTTCTAACACAAGTTTCCCCAGAACTAATTTACAAGCCACAGGACAAAAAATGATCTCATAAGTCTTTAACAGAGGCTGTTATAATTTTCTTTAAATCACGGGATCTTTAGGGAATCTAATAAAAGCTGGCTTGAGAAAGCACACATATACCTGAAATTTCCACACACTCCAAAGGGAAACCCCTTTCTTTGGTTAACAAAAATAAACAAACAAGGAAAAACAAACACCTTTCCCCAAATTTTACAATTATGTGGCATGATTGTTTTCCTTGACCTTCAGAATTGCATCCAAGTAATTTCTGGCTATCCCCAAATATCAAATCCTTGAAGGAACAAGATGTTCCGGCATTGGAGAGGTTCAAAGGAATGTGCTCTATGCTCAAAAGGCATTTCCACAAAGAGCATTCCAAAGATATCGGAAGAAAGCCAGGGTCCCTGCCCAGCGCAGCTGGTGCAGATGGCCACCTGGGTAGCATTTGTGTGCTGGAGCTGGTCTGCTGATAGATACTCTTCCCCTTTTCCTCTCAGGTGAAGCTAATGTGGTGCGACAACTTCTAGCTTCTAATGCAATGAGGCACAATTCCAAAATTAGCAGGGACTCCCTGTTAGTAGATACTGCTTTTAACGCAGGTTTCTGAGATGGCTCCAAGCTGTAATGTTCTGCTGTCTTGTTCCCAAGCTCCCAGCCTCTATTTTCATCTCCACCTCTCCCAGCAGACATTGGGTACCAACCTGAAGGGCAGAGGCAAGATTGCTGCATTTCATCATTTATATGCCTACTTGACATTTATGTTAGCACTGCCAAGACAATGGAGCACAACAGTGCTGCAGCCTCTCAAAAGAAAGGCAGGCAAACAAGCAATCACATAGCAAACTGTGGTTAATCTTATGGTTTGGAAAACAGAGAGTACTTTATAGCACCACCTGGTTATCTTTGAGAAAGGATGCCCCTTAAGCTAAGATCTCGTGTACATCTTCCACAAAGTATTTACACAACTATAACATTTCCCTCGGCAAAATCCTCTGTGCTTGCTGGAGGGGCCCCTCACTGAAGGGCAACTGCTCACTAATTCAAGGGTGGCTGCAGCCGGGGCCTGACTCGGAAAGGCAGGTAGCATTAGTGCTGCTGGCCACCTCCTTCAGCTCTTTCAGAGTCACCTGAGAAGTGGTGGGAAAAGCAGCAGACTTAGGATTCTGGTAGGTTTGACTCCTGGGGTTCTGCCACCGAGTGCCTTTGCGTGTTTTCACTTGTCTTTTTGGTAGGATGCCACCGCCCAGGGAAAGGAAACTATGAAAGCCCTTTCCAAACTTAAGGACACTATCTCTTTGTCTGTCTGTCTGTCTAATGTATTGCCTGGCTGATACCAGCCTTGCGGCAGAAGAGGAGGGCAGGGTAACCACAAATCTGGGAGAAGTGGCAGGGACACTACTTTGGAGGGCCTGTGCCTCAAGCCCTTGGCCGCCTCACATGAGCTGGATCTGGCAGAGGGGGCAGCTTGAATTCCAGGAGGGCTAAAGGCCTTGGCTAAGAAGCTGTAGCGGATTTCAAAACAGAGTGGAGAAAGGCTTCCCACGGACAAACCCGGGTGGGGGGAGCTGCAACTCAGCAAATTGGGAAAACTTAGGAGGTGAGAGGGTGGGTCAAGAAAAAAATATCCCCGATTGTGATTGTAGTCTCCGCACTAAGGACTGCAGCCTGGAAGCCGAGTCATCACAAACTAGAGCCACAGGCCCTCCCTTCATCCCCCAACCCCAGCACTGCCAGAGCAGCCGCCCCCGCCCGCACCTGCGCATGCGCCGCGTGAGCAGCTTCCAGACACTGTCTAAACATCATCAGCGACGCCCGGGTCCTAATCAACGAAGACATCGCTCCTTTTATGTTCGGGAGTGCCCGGTGCTCAACCCAGGGCAGCTTTAGAGTCTGCAGGCTTTTGGGCGGCAGTGGGGGGCTGCAGGAAAGGAATGGAAGAGCGCCGGGCCCGGAACTGCAACTCCCAGCAGGCCCCGCGCAGGCCACGCCTCTAGTGGGCGGGACTAAGTCCGGCACTTAAAGCGGCGAGGTCAGCGGGGTGTCCGCAGGCTGGGTGCTGCGGCTGGGCTGCAGCCCTCAATCCTCTGGAGCCTAGGCTCTGGACTCTGCCTGCGGTACCTGAGCTAGCAAACAGCATAGTAGAAACAAACCATATTTAAGCACAATTAGAGGCTTCTTCGGATTCAGCATCTTTGTTCCTCCTGCTTCACAAATACTGAATTATCGATTTAACAATGAGAACCTGAAAAAAAAAAATCGCCTGTAAGGGCTAAATTTCTGTAAAATGAGTCAATTGCCCTACCATGTCAAAGCAACGGTGATTTTTTTTCCTTTCATTTTGCAGGTGCCAGTGAGCAGTGCTTAGTATCACTTATTGTCTTTAACCACAAACACAATTCATAACAGGGAAATCTTTTTTTTTTTTTTTTTTTTTTTTTTGTGATACTGGGGTTCCTGGAAGCCCTTCTACCTCCGGACTACACTCCCAGACTTATTTTATATTTTTTATTTATTTGGAAACAGGGTCTCAAGCCAGAGAGGCTGACTACGAACCTGTGCGATCCTCCTGTCTCTGCCTCCCAAGCGCGGGGATTACAAGCATGCGCCACCACGCCCGGCCAGGGAAATCTTTAAAGAAAATCTTTCAGCGAATCGTCTTGATAAAGTAAATTTTTGTACATTTTTAAGCTTTAACTTTTGTAGTGAAGTATTTTAGAGTGTAGCAACTTAAAATCTTTTTTTAAAGTGAAGATGTAAAAATCTGTTTTGTCAAAGTAAACCACTAAGCCCTCAGGAGGGAGGGGGAGGAAATGGGGTGGGAATTGGGGAAGGGCTAAATTGAGTGATATGTGCATTTATGCCTCTACGATCTTGTACTCCATTAAGAAGTATGACTATATAGCCGGGCGTGGTGGCGCACGCTTGTAATCCCCGCGCTTGGGAGGCGGTAGAGAGGAGGATCGCGCAGGTTCGAAGCCAGCCTCGCTGGCTTAAGAGACCCTGTTTCCAAATAAAAATATAAAAAAGGTCTGGGAGTGTATAAAAAAAAAAGATTACAATGCACCAATAAAAAAATTAAAAAGAGTCGGGCATGGTGGCGCACGCTTGTAATCCCCGCGCTTGGGAGGCTGAGACAGGAGGATCGCGCTGGTTCGTAGCCAGCCTCGCTGGCTTAAGAGACCCTGTTTCCACATAAAGTTAAAAAATAGGTCTGGGAGTGTAGCCCGTGGGAGTGTAGCCCGGAGGTAGAAGGGCTTCCAGGAACCCCAGTACCACCAAAAAAAAAAAAAAAAAAAAAAAAAAAAAAAAAATTAAAAAGATAAAAGTCTGCTTTAAATGGCAGCCTACTTTTTAAATAAGATGTCATAGGGTGAGATTTGATATTTAATATTGCTATTTTTTGCTCTGTGCTGTAGGAATGCAAAATAATGATGGTTCTTTAGTGGAATGGACAGTTACCTTTTAGTATAGTGCCAATGATTCTTAGGATTATAGTGGTTTTCTTGAAGGGGGTGGTTAATGTGATAAGAACTGATTTGAGATTGTATTGGCTTGAGGCACTAAAATATTTAAGAACTTCGCTATTCTCTTTGACCCTATCTCCTGACCCTGGTTGTTTACAGCCACTAATAAACAACCTCCCCACGTTAACAATGAATTCCCCACCCCACGCACACACGAACAAATAAACTTTAAGGGCCTCAAAGGGAATTGATTCAGAACTTGAAGGCAGAACAGTTTTAGAGCTGAGTGTTTTCCCTTTGTCTGTGGTCTTCTGTGCTTCAGCCTGCTGAGTTTTATGACTATGTGTGCATTCAGACTTCATGTGGCCTTTGTGGGTAATATAAAATTGGCCAACTGTGCCAAAAATTAATAAAATGTATGATTTTTTATTTGTTCTTTGTGTGGGGCAGTTCAGCAAGAGGCATGCTGGAAAATGGAAACAATAGTTGATGTATAGGGTTTTAGAGAGGACTGGAGAAGCTATTGTGCTCAGAACAAATCCTCCATACAGTCTGAAACATTAAATAGGGGAAAACAGTACTCGTGATTCTTGGTAATATTTGGAGTTTTCCAAAAGTGTTCTCTTTATAGTCATGAACAGTTTTCTGGCTACCAGCTTTCCTATTAAATATTCAATTTATCAAGTCCTAGGCAGCACAGCAAATAAAAAATCATAAAAGTCAGTGTTACTGTGGACAAGAAAATTTCTGGAGAATATACAGTCAGTAACACTTTTCAGAGAAGGCAGCTGGAAATAAGTACAAAATTTTAAACTCAGCTTCTTTCTATAATCAGCAGAAACTAACAGACATTAATTTGATGAAAGATACTACTTACAGTAGTACCAGAAATGTGAAGAATCTAGAGTCAACCTAAAAAAGACCTACAAGATCTATATGGAGGAAAGTATAAAACTTGATTGAAAAATCATCAAAAAACATTTAAATAAATGAATGGATATACCATGTTCATGGACAGAAGGACTATTTTATAAAGTTAAAAATTCTCCTCAATAGGCCGGGCGTGGTGGCGCACGCTTGTAATCCCCGTGCTTGGGAGGCAAAGACAGGAGGATCGCGCAGGTTCGAAGCCAGCTGCGCTGGCTTAAGAGACCCTGTTTCCAAATAAAAAGTATAAGATAGGTCTGGGAGTGTATCCCGGAGGTAGAAGCGTTTCCAGGAACCCCAGTACCACCAAAAAAAAAAAAAAAAAAAAATTATCCTCAATATACATTTCATGTAACCTGAATCAAATTATCAGTAGTGGTATGTGTGTGGGTGTGTATCTTGATAAGCTTATTTTAAAATTAGCGTGAAAGATCAATGTTTCATGAATAACATACTTTTTATAGAATAAGGTGGGTGCCCTCCAAGACACCAAGGGTTCTTCTTTCTAGATGTCAAAATATAATACTGTAGTAGTAAGACAGTGTGGTATGGTTGCTGGGATAGGTAAATAGAGAACAGCACTGGGTAAGTATGCTTATGGAAACTTTTCTTAGTGATAGATCTTTGGGGAAAGAGTGACTTAAATTAGTGCTGCTTTGAATAATTGGTCAAACGTGAAAATAACATGCAAAAATGAATAAATAAGCTCTATTTGAATTAGACTGAGAAGCAAAACTTTACATTTTAGATGTTTTCCTATATGCCTTTACGAACTTGGTATAGGAAAGCATTTCTTAAATGGGCCACATAAAGCTCAAACTATAAAGGAAAAGATAGGTGAACCGGACTACACTAAAAACAAGCAAGCACTCAAACAAATAAAACGTTTATACCTTAGAGAATAGAAAACAGGAATGAACAGGCAAGGCACAGATTTGGAAGAAGGAGGCAAAGGATTAGTATTGAGAACACTTAGAACTACTACAAATCAAAAGAACAAAGACAAATGATACAACCTAATCATACAATATAAAATGAACCTGATATGACTCAACAATTCCCAGGAGAGGGAAGCTGAACGGCTAAGAGATAGAAGATGCTCAGTCTCACTGGTAATCCAGAAAATACTAATTAAAGCAATAAAAAGACACTTTCATATTTATCTGATTGGACGTGTGTGTGTGTGTGTGTGTGTGTGTGTGTGTGTGTGTGTGTGTTGGTGGTGGTGGTAATGGGGATTAAACCCAGGTGCATCCTACCTCTGAGACACACCTCCAGTCCTATTTTATTTTTAATTTGGAAACAGGGTCTCACTAAGTTGCAGAGGGCCTCACTAACCGGCCACTAATATTCAATATTCTTGTCTCAGCCTCCCAAATACTGGGATCACAAGTGTGCACCACCATGCACGGCTTGACTGAAAAAGTTTTAAAAGCCAATAATATTGTATTGTTAAAGATGTTGAGCAACAGAAACTCAAAACTGCTGATGTTGGTGTAAACCAGCACAGTTTGGGAATGCCACAAAAGTCAAGATTGTAGAGCAAACCCATTCTGTGCATAAGTCCAGAGAAGTTCTTGTACATATGCATAAAGTAACATGCCAGAACATATTCATAGATCATAAATAAAATTGAAAATATCTCTCAACAGAAGAATAAGTAATTCATCCCTTCATTCATTCATTGCAATACTGGAAAGCACTGAAAATGAATGAATAAGAATTACATTATCAACACATATAAATCTCAAAAAAAAATTTGTGCATGAAGAGCAAGTTACAGATTGATGTGTGCAATGCCAGTACTGTAACACTTATATAAAATTTGAAACATACAAAATTATACCAGCTATTGACCATAAGAACTTTCATATTGAAACCTCATTAAAACATATATGGAGTTAGTAAATGCCAAATACAAGAAGAAGAAAGAAAAAAAATTGAGGCAGCCTCAAAAGTATTTGTAACATTTTAATTCTTGATTTCTTGGAATTATCTATTTGGAGAACTGAAGCTACATTTATATTTCTAAGTAACTTTCTCCATTTTCCTTATAGTTTAACCCCATGAGCCACCACTCTTCTACAGGATCTCCTTGGCTCTGAGGACTCCGGCATGCAGGATCTTGCTGACTGCCATCTGCTCAGCTTTCTGCACATTCCTGAAACCCAGTGGGACTAGTGCAGGTAACATGGTTAGCTGGCAGCAGGCAGCCTAACCTGGCCAAGAATCTTTCCTCCAGGAGAGGGAAAGTGCCGGCTGAGAGCACAGTTCTCTGCTACCTGTCTGTGGTGGATGCAAATAGAAGATGCGGTTTTAAGCACTTAAATACCTCATCTCTCCACTGGCATCTTTCAATCAAAAAGAGCAGATTTTTCTATTAGAGTTCCAGATACCAGTGGGTTGGCAGTAGATACAAATTCTTGAACTAGGATATTTTCGCACCACTGCAATCAGTTTTCAGTTTCAGAGAGCGTGCTTAGTGCTTAGATTTTTTTTTTTTTTTTTTTTTTTTTTTTTTTTTTTTTTTGGTGGTACTGGGGTTTCTGGAAGCAAAATGTATAATTAGCCAGGCGTGATGGCTCACACTCGTAATCCCAGCATTTGGGAGGCTGAGACAGAAGGATTACGGTTCCAGGACAGCCTCCGCTACTACTTAGTGAGGCCCTTTGCAATTCAGTGAGATCCTGTTTCAAAATAAAGAATAAAAATAGGACTGAACGTATAGCTCAGAGGTAGAATGCCCTTGGATTCCATTCCCAGTACCACAAAATAAATAAATAAATAAAATGTATAATTAATTAATTTAAGGATTGGAACAACAAAAATCCACTACAGAGAATATATTTTGCTTTACTAAAGATATTTAATTGTGAAAATCTAATTCTGCTAAAAGGTTTTTGTTGTTGTTGTTGTTGTTGTTGTTGTTGTTGTTGTTGTTTTTGGTGGTACTGGGGATGGAACCCTTCTACCTCCGGGCTACACTATCAGACCTATTTTTATATTTGGAAACAGGATCTCTTAAGCCAGGGAGGCTGGCTTCCAACCTGTGTGATCCTACTGTCTCTACCTCCCAAGCGCGGGGATTATAAGCGTGCGCCACCACGCCCAGCTGCTAAAAGTTTTGATCTTTGTGTGTGTGTGTGTGTGTGTGTGTGTGTGTGTGTGTGTGTGTGTTACTGAGTATTGAACTCAAGGGTGTTTTACTTTTGAGCTATACTTCCAGCCCTGATTTATTACTGTATTTTGTTTGGTGTGTGTGTGTGTGTGTGTGTGTGTGTGTGTGTGGTACTGGGGGTGGAACCCAGGGCCTTTTCTACCTTCGGGCTATACTCCCAGACCTATTTTATACTTTATTTGGAAACAGGGTCTCACTAAGTTGCTGAGAGCCTCACTAAGTAGCTGAGGCTGTTTTGTGTTTGTTTTTTGTTTGGTAGTACTGGGGTTGGAACACTTCTACCTCCGGGCTATACTCCAGACCTATTTTATATATTTTTATTTGGAAACCGGGTCTCTTAGCCAGCGAGTCTTGCTTCGAACCTGCGCGATCCTCCTGTCTCTGCCCCCCAAGCACAGGGATTACAAGCATGCGCCACCACGCCTGGCCTGAGGCTGGTTTTGACCTGTGTGATCCTCTTGTCTCACAGCCTCCTGAGCGCTACCAAGCCGGGCCTTATCACTGTATTTTGAAACAAAGTTCTCACTAAGTTCCTGAGGCTGTCTGCAAACCTGAGATCCTCCTGTATCAGCCTCTAAGTACTATGATTCTATGCATGTGCCTCCTCTCCTGACTTCCCTGTTCTTTTGGTAGCTCAATGTCACTGTTGTAATCGGCTATTGGAGTTGTTGACTTATTTCCATCTTCAGCTTTCTATCTTAAATCACAGGTCCTCCTGGATTCTCAAGTGATGTGTATGCCACTGGAATGCCTTTCTATTTATCTACAAAGCAAGTTTATTAACTGGACACCCAGGATTGCACAGTACTAACTACCTAATAAATACGGTTTAAGAGGACACCATCCTTGGGCTGAGGGTGGTACCTGCTGTGCAGGCTTTTTGGTCTCCTTATTGGCTACACTGTCCTTGCCCACCGCATTATGATCTCCAGCTTGCTGGAACTGTTTGAGACTTGCCCTGAATACCACCGTTCTTCACTACCTTCTTTGGCTAAATGCTGTAGGAAAGAGTTCCTCTGTTTTTCAGGGTGTCTTTTTATCTTCAGCTGGTTTAAATATGCAGTTTTCATTGAAGCAAAAACAGATACAGCCTGTTTGAACTGAATCACGCCCAGAGAAGGGAAAGCAGCCCATGTGCAGACCAGAGTGCAGCTCTTCAACAACCAAATTCACCTAAGCAAGACCAGCAGCTACAAATGGCCACCCACACACATGCCTGAATTCATTTTATGGAGCTTATTGCCATAATAAGTTGCCCCCCCCCAAATTTACCTGTATAAACATGATAAAGTTCTAGTATATCACTAGAATAAACAGTAGCAGCTTAGGAAAAAAAAAGTTCTGATGAACAGAAATATGATTAGTACAGTTTAACCTGACAAATTCCATTTCTACCCAAAAAAGAAAGAGTGATGATTTTAAAGGTTTGTTTTTGTCTCCAAGCTTGTTGCTTTGGTTTATCAATTTGCAGACCAGGCTGCCTCTTTTTTAGCCACTGGATTTTCCAGGAGTTTCAGACTTCAGGCAGGTGGGGAGTGGTAGGTGGACTTTTCATGAAGAAGTGATAGGTGGGGCTTTAATACGAAAGAAGAGGAACTCTGGCTCCCACAAGTCATGATGACTTGTGCTGCCATATATATGAGGGCTGCACAGGGAGCCACGTGTGGGGTGGGGTGGGATGTCCACCCCACAATAATAAAGTCAGTCACTCCATCTCCTAGAGTCCCGAAGTCTTAACTGTCCCAGCATTGCTCAAAAGTCCAAGTCCAAAGTCTCCTCTCAGACACAACGCAAACTCTTAGCTATGGGCCACTGTAAGAAAAACAAAAAAACAAGTTATATCTTTCAGGATACAGTGGTGAATGGGTGGCCCATGCTTGTAACCTCAGCATTCGGGAGGCTGAGACAGGAGGATCGCGGTTTGCAGACAGCCTCAGCTACTTAGTGAGGCCCTCTGCAACTCAGTGAGACCTTGTTTCAAAATAAAAACATAAAAAATAGGGCTGGGAGTATAGCTTGAAAGTAGGATGCCCTGGGTTCCATTCCCAGTACCACACAAAAAAATAAAATAAAAGATACAATGGTGAAGTAGGCCACCCATTCCAAAGGTTACAAGAGGAAATTAATGAAGAGAGATCAAAACAGAGCAAAACCAAACTCCAGAAGAGCAAACATTAAATCCTACAGCTCCATGCCCAGCATACAGGGCGTACCGTGCTGGGATGTGGGCTTGTAAGGGCTTGGGCAGCCCCGCCCGCACAGCTTTGCTGGAGGCAGGGCCACTCTCTTGGGTACCTTCCCTTGGCAGTCATTCCAGAGTTCTGGCATCTCTAACTTCCTGGGGTCTCCAGGACAGCTTCGGCTTCACTCTCGGGTCCTCGCAGAGCCCTGTCTGGGACTGCTGGCAGGGACAACCCTGCAACACCCCGCAGAGCCTACCAGGCTTCCCTCTGAAATTTTATGGAAACTGCCCTGACCCTACAATTCTTGCACCACCTTCCCATAGCACCACTCAAGAGGATCATGCCACTAACACATGAGCTTTTGGGAGATGATCCAGAGCCAAACTGTAGCAGTTAGAGAACAGTGATAAAAGAGAAAAGGAATTGGAAATGAAACATGCAGAAATACCCAGAGACTGATCGTATACAAATGCTGAAGATAAATCATGAATAAGCCTGTGAAAGCACAATATGAAACATTTTTACAACAAAAAGCACTTTAATATGTAGTAATTAATAATGTATGACTGCCAGGATAGGAGGATTTCTCTTGACCTGCTATTGGAAACACCCACTTTATCATAAGAACTGTTTATAGGGGACTGAGGCAGAGCCGAGAGCGGCAGAGGATGTGTGCAGGACAGCTCACTAGAGATAGCTCCACGTTGCCAAGTCCAATCTCAGAGCCATTGTGCTGCCCTCCCAAGAGCCTGATTATTGAATTCATTAAGTGCATCGGAGACCACAAATGTTAATTTTGCTTATAGTAAAATGTTTGAATAAATGAATGCATTAAGATTTTAGTAAAATATATTAAGGTATGATGGCTTGTGGAGGTTCAAAGTACCAGGGTAAGAAGGGGAAAGGGGAGCATTCAGCTGGGAAGAGCTGGTGCCATGCTACCAGATACCTTCCATATCCTGGAATATTATACCAAGGTCCCAAAGACATTGAAACACCAATGACAGCCGGCATTTCCCCCTGCATGTAAGAATAAGAGCAAAAGTAACATTTGCCCATAATGCTAACAAGGGGAACGGAGCAGGCAGATATGGCACTCGGGTCGCCTCAATTCCAGTAGAGTAGTCTTCCTTCTGTGTTGTGCTGCAATTTGAAATTTACTTTATTTATTTTTAATCTTGTTATAGGGAAAAATATCACTCTTTTTAGTATAAAGCCCCATGGATTTTGAAAAATGCACAGAGTCATGAAACGACCACTAAAAGGAAGATGCAGAGTAGTTATATCAATCCCATCAAAGAGTAATCAACACTACCTCTCACCTTCAACTGCTGGAAACCATGTTTGTACTCCCTGTCCCTTCAGCTTTGTGTTTCTCGAAGTATCATAAAAAGGGAAGAATACAGGAGCACAGCAGCTTTCTAGTTAAGACATTTAAACCAAATGTAGGCAAGCACAAACAAAGAGAAAAAACAAAAAAAAAGCTCCAACCGGTCCTGGTGGCTAAGTCCTGTCACCCCAGTACTTGGGAGGTTGAGACAGGAGGATTGCAGGTTCGAGGCCAACCTCAGCAACTTAGCAAGACCCTGTTTGAAAATGAAAATAACAATAGGGCTGGAGGGGTATTCCAGAGGTAGAATGCCTCCAATATCAAAGGGGGAGGGTGATGGGGAAAAACACAAAACAAAAGAATCAAAAAAACCCAGCTCCAATTTCTGAATATTCTAGTTAAATAACAGTTACTATGTTGGGTACCTCACTTTTTCTTAATGTGCCCCAAAATATACTTCCTGATCAAAATAATTTTCATTTTTCTTCCTTCCTATTCCTTCTTTTTATTTATGTGTGTGTGTGTGTGTGTGTGTGTGTGTGTGTGTTCATCCTTGATTGCTTAAGAAATTGAGAAAGTAATTTATGGTAGCTTCCAGTGAGATCATGGCAGTGAGTCTGGCTGGATGCAGGAGACTTGCTTTCCCTCTGAGAGAGGGGCAACATTGTGTTTTTCTATGAATTTTATAAATATAATATGAAACAAAGAGAAAAACTTTTTCCATGAAGGTTTAGTGAGGATATTCCTGAAAGATGGTAGATAGGAACAGTGTGGGAAGCACAGCTAGGCAAATACAAAGAAGGAAGAACTCTCGGGGCTCTCCTGTGAAGGCCAGCCTCCTACATAAAGGACCTGAAATTCCTGAAACATAAAATCAAGGCATGAAAAAGACACAACAACAACAACAACAACAACAACAACAACAACCACCAAACCAGCGCCTGACAGCTGGTTCACAGACATATACAAGCCCAACTGGCTGCTTCCTCGAGGCGACAGCCCGGTGCCAGGTCCACCATGGGCAGCTTGCCTCACTGTCCATCACTGTTGCTGCGCTTGTCTTCAAGTTCCAGGGCACATGTAATATAAAAATGAATGGTATGAGAGAAAGATTTTACTTTGACTTTCCCTTGGTTATGATTGTTTATTGTTCATTTAATTATTTGTTTATTCATGGCACTGGGGATTGAACCCAGGGGTATTCTTCTTCCAAGCCCATTGTATTTTTATTTTATTTTATTTTATTTTATTTTATTTTATTTTGGTGGTACTGGGGTTCCTGGAAGCCCTTCTATGTCCGGGCTACACTCCCAGACCTATTTTTTTATAGTTTTTTATTTGGAAACAGGGTCTCTTAAGCCAGCGAGGCTGGCTCCTAACCAGAGCGATCCTCCTGTCTCCGCCTCCCAAACACGGGGATTACGAGTGTGCGCCACCACGCCCGGCTTTATTATTTTATTTTAAAACAGGCTCTCTAGTTCACCTAGGGTTTCGCTAAATTGCTGAGGTTGATCTTGAACCTGTAATTCTCCTGTCTCAACCTCCCAAGTACTCGGATTACGGGCATGCACCACCACACCTAGCTGTTTATTTTTTTCCTTAAAGGGTTTAGGGATGTGGGTTTTGTTTCAGTCCATGATCTACGGAGTTGACCACACTAAATGTTGGGAGTAGGATGGGGTCACAAATAGATTGCATCCAACCTTCTTCATTTCCACACTGGACTAGGGTCGTCACTGTTTAGCTAGTGCTATTGGTATAGTTATTTTCTTTCTAGAATTTCCCTCTTTTAGTTTATTTTCTGCTGCAACAGACTCCTATGTCCCAGTTAGTTTACAAACAATAGAACTTTGGTAGCATGCGGTGGGGTTCTTTGAGCTGCGTCTAGACATGGCAGAAGTCAAGCGAGTGCTCACGAGACAGAGAGAGGAAATCAGGCTGACTTATCCTCTTGTCAGGAGCCTGTGCCCATGAGAACTACCCCATCCCTCCCTCAGTAATGGTACTGGTTGATTTGTATAGAAACTCTTTTCAGTCCCAAGTCTCAACACTGTTGCAGTAGTGGTTATGTTTCTAACCAGAATGGAGATCAGAATGGACTGTCCCCAAAAGACTAGAAAAGGAACCACCCTAAGACCCAGCTGTACCACTCCTTAGTATCTTTCCAAAAGCATGTTAGTCAGAATACTATAAAGGTACATGCATACCCGTGTTTATAGCAGCATGATTCACAATAGCCAGGTTATGGAACTAACTGTAGGTGGTGGTCGTTAGATGAATGGATACAGAAAACATGGCATATACACACAGTGGAATTTTACACGGTCATGGAGAAGAACAAAATTATGTCCTTTGCAGAAAAATAGATGGAAATAGAGAGTATTCTGCTGAGATCAGTCAGTCTCAGAAAGTCAGGGGTTTTACATGTTTCCTCCCAAATGAGGAAGCTAGAGAAAAGAGAAAACAAGAGGGACTTCAGATAAATGAGGAGGGAGACCAGTAGAGTAGTGGAAGGGGCTTGGGGGAGGGAGGTGGGGAAGGCAAAAGATTTGAGCCAGGCATGGAGGCACATGCTTGTAATCCCAGCATTTGGGAGGCTGAGACAGGAAGATCCAGGTTCGCGGCCAGCCACAGCTACTACTTAGGCCCTTTGCAACTCAGTGAGACTCTGTTTCAAAATAAAGAATAAAAAATAAGGCTGGGGCCTGGCATGGTGGTGCACGCTTGTAATCCCTGCACTTGGGAGGTTGAGACAGGAGGATTGCACAGGTTCAAAGCCAGCCTCGGCTACTTAGTGAAGCTCTCAGCAATTTAGTCAGACCCTGTTTCCAAATAAAATATAAAATAGGTCTGGGAGTATAGCCCAGAGGTAGAAAGCCTCTGAATTCCACTCCCGGTACCACCAAAAAAAAAAAAAAAATAGGGCTGGGTTATAGCTAGAAGGTAGACTGCCCCTGGATTCCATCCCTGGTACCGAAAAAAAAAAAAAAAAAAAAAAAAAAAAAAAAGACTTGAGGAAGGAAACACTAAAGGTATAGCTTCTAATCCACTAACATGTAGAGATGTAGAGAGAGAAAGGAGAGGGGGCGAGAGGGAGTGTGGAGAGAGACACAACAGGTGATGTGTGCATGTATGTTTATATCATCTAGACTCTCACTATGGACCAATAGAATTGTTTTTCCATATATTTATTGGTCATTTGAATTTCACATTCAAACTGCTGCAGTCCCCTTGCTCTTTCTACCAATTCTTAAATCATAAGCATCAAGCCACTGGGTATGTATGTTGGGGTGGGTTCTGCCTTTGCACAGAGAAGCCAGGAAGGGCAATGAGGCAGCACCACAGACACACAGTGGCACCATGAGCCCGGGGGCCATGGATGGGTGAGAGCCCCACAGTCTCCTGCTTCAAGTCCTGATAAGAGTCAGGGCCCTGGCAAACTATAAATATTTAAATTTGGAAATGCATTGCATTCAAAGTCTTGCCTAAATACCCTATGTACATTTTATTAATAAAAATTAAAAGACATTTAATTCTGCATGGAATAAATCTAACTTGGAAGATAGTAAAAGTAGATTTATGAAACTGGTGAGTTTGAGGTTCAATCCTTGGCATCTGAAGATGAGCAGATGGTTTGGATGCACATGCAACGAAAACTGTGAGTTTACTAAAAGCAAGCCATGCTGAACTAACTTTGTTTCCTTTTATGATAGGGTTCATGCCAGAAAATTTCTTAAAATCAATATATCTTGATTTCAGTCAGGTTTAAATCTTTCCTTAAGGACAAGGCAGAAAATAATTTGTTGCTAGTTTTAAAAAAAGTGGTTATTGAACCACAGTTTCATCTCTAACTTGAATACAATTTATACATGTCTTTATATGTGTAGAAATTTATAAAGAGAATCTAGTGTATGCCAGGTGTCAGAGATGCAGTAGATAACCAACCATCATCCTTACAATGTTAAATACAATGTATATCAAAATCAAGATTTTTTTTTTTTCAGTACTGGGGGTGGAACCCAGAGGCATTCTACCTCTGAGCTACACCCTCAGCCCTATTTTTTAATTCTTTATTTTTATTTTTTTATTTTATTTTATTTTTTGATGGTACTGGGGTTCCTGGAAACCCTTCTACTTCCAGGCTACACTCCCAGACCTATTTTATATATATTTTTTATTTGGAAACAGAGTCTCTTAAGCCAGTGAGGCTGGCTTCAAACCAGCGCTTTCCTCCTGTCTCCGCCTCCCAAATGCTGGGATTACAAGTGTGCACTACCATGCCCGGTTTAGAGATTATTAAATTTTGTGATATTGGGGATGAAATGAAGGGTCCTTCTACCTCCCAGAGGCACCCCAGCCCTATTTTTTATTCTTTATTTTGAAATAGGGTCTCACTGAGTTGCAAAGGGCTTCACTAAGTGGCTGAGGCTGTCCTCAAATTGCAATCAGTCCTCCTGTCTCAGCCTCCCAAATGCTGAGATTATAAGCATGTACCACCATGCCTGGCTTCGAGATTATTTTTATGAGGAAAAAAATATAGTAGGCTAGAACTCCAACCAAAAGCAACAAATGATTTTTAGTGAAGACAAATGGAATCTTAAGCTTGTATTTTAAAATATGCACTAGTATAGGATGGGGGAGAACTGACTTGTCAGTTCATGAAAAGATGATGAAGATATTAGAATCAGTTTCACATGTACTGTGAGTCAACTGTATAAAATGGTTGCTAAATAATAGAACAATAGTATCCTTATCAGGTGGAAACACCCATCCCACTGGACTTATCTCACCTGTACTGTTTATAGAACCACAGGTGTGATTTTAGGAAGGATATTCACAAACTAGAGCAGATCCAGAGAGCTGGACCGAGGTGGTGAGCATCTAAGGACCCTGTCCTGTGCATGAGGGGAAGCACTGTCATGGATCGAGTGTCTACTTTGAATATAAAAGGGAAGGAGAAAAGGCTGGTGGTAGATAGGAGGGTGGACTAAGTAGAGGTCTGCTTCCTAGTGGATCAAATAGCTCCTAAGTGGTGGGCAAGGAGCCCCTAAACACAAGGTATCAGGGACAGAGAGAGGTGGGCAGGGCATTCTACACTACAGATGCTGCTCTTGCCCAGAATAAGGGTAAGGCGTGCGTGCGTGCGTGCGTGTGTGTGTGTGTGTGTGTGTGTGTTTGTGTGTGTGCATGTGCGCGCGTTTGTGTGTGTACATGTACATGCACATGGCATGTGTGTGAATACTTACACACAAATGCATTTATTTGTGTGCCCAGGTAACTAGCTAGAGAGGAGGTTGTCAGCATGTATGTTCCTGCCCACCCCCCACCCCCGTTCCATCAGCTTCTCCCAAAGCAATCTATTTGTTCTTTGACACGTTTTTTTTCACTCATTTCAGGCCCACTCCTGTCACTTTCTTTGCACCAGTCCTTGTGGCCAGAACTGGAGGTAAAAGGTCAGATAAAGGAGCTCTCAGTCTAGGGGGCAAACAGGCACAGCGCCAAGAGCTGGAGGAGCAAAGTAATGAGTCTAGAGTTACTCCGTTATCAGCAAAGTGACTAAGCATCCTTCAGACTTCAGAGCTAGAGGCAATTTTGGACACTGCTCAGCACAGTTTTTAAGCAGTGTGTTGTGCAACCCCAGGACATTTGCAAAGCTCTCTTAGGGATTGCAAGGGAGATAAATCAGAAGGCAGATCAAATCAGTGTGGGCCCCTCTGCTCTCTCCACTTCTGTTTTAATTGTTCCTTCTTTTAAAGAGAATTCTCTTGAAGAAGGCGAACTGGTATTGCTTAGCATCTGACACATTCCCCACCCACAGAGCAGGACAGTGAGATAGTCACCAAGAGATTTGTGATCGATCTGGTGTAGTTAAGGAAATGGTTTTGTTGTGTACTTGTAACACATCTATTAAATACTAGAAAATTATTCATTCAGTGACTTATGAAAATACCAAGTGATTTTCTTCTAAAGTCATTCTAACTTTTGCCCTTGGGTGTTTAATTTTTTTTTTCAAACCTCCCAAGTGCAAGAACTTTGGGACAAAATTTTGTTTGGACAAACAAGTTTTATTTCTTATGTGTCTAACACCACACCTGATGTGCACAGGCTTTCCGAATGTTTGCTGAGTATATGAGAAAGGAACTAAGAGTGTACAAATGGATCCAAAACATATCTTCTAATTCAAGCTACAGATATGTATATATATATATATGTGTGTGTGTGTGTGTGTGTGTGTTGTATGCAGATGCATGAATATATATATATACAGTATATGTATACATATTATATACACACACACACACACACACACACACACACACATATATATATATATATATATATATATATATATATATATATATACACACACACACACATACATAGTCATGCACCTTACTGATGGGCTAGGTTCTAAGGAATACATCCTTAGGCAATTTGACAATTTAGTTGTTCTGTACACATCACTGAGTGTTTTTTAACAACTAGATGGTATGAGTCAATCAGTGCATGTGGCCTCCGGAGGCAATAGAAAGATGTGGTCAATATGGGATGTGTGAGGCTGCCATTTCCAATGTAATTATGGAATTCATAATGTGGCATATGGTTTTACAATAAATGTTTTTATAAGTAAGAGTAACTCTAAAACAGTGATATAAAGTATGGCACAGTAACTACATAAGCCAGTAACATAGTCATTTATTATCTTTATTAAGTCTATTTGTGTGTGTGTGTGTGTGTGTGTGTGTGTGTGTGTGTGTGTGTAGTACTGGGAATTCCACCTCTGAGCTATGCCTCCAGCCCAATTTTGTAATTTTATTTTGAGACAGGGTCTCACTAAGTTGCAGAGGGCCTCACTAAGTTGCTGAGGCTGGCTGTGAAGCTGTGATCCTCCTGTCTCAGCCTCTCAAGTACTGGAATTAAAAGCATGCACCACCACACTTGGCTTTTATTGAATATTATATACTGTACATGGTTGCATGTGCTATGCTTTTATATGACTGGCAGCACAGGAGGTCTGCTTATGACAGCACTGCTGTGAGCACGTGATCAAAGCCTTGCATTGTCTTATTACACTGGCTGTGACATCATGAGGCCATAGGGCTTTCAGCTCCATTGTAATCTGATGGGACCACGGTCACACCTGCTACTTCTAGTTGATTGGTCATTATGTGGCCCATGGCTATCTATTACATTTTTTCTTTCTGTAAGTGGAAAATTCTCCTAAGTTGTCACCAAATAAGCATTAGCACTAGCTGTAGCAGACTATTTATTGATTGGTGCTAAAGAGCTGAGCCTTTGGCTCTGAAGTAGTGTTATATCTTCCATCTGCAAACATCCATCTCCCTTCCTTCCTTAGTGAATCCTGGAATCCAAGTCATAAATAATGATAGAATTCTGCCAAAGATATTTCCCAGAGGAGGAAAATGCAACTCCTCTTGCTGAGGTGCACCGACTCAACGAACAGCTACCCATATAGATTCTAATTAGCACCATTTCTTGTTCTTGCAGTCCAGACTTAGAGACAAATCTGAACTTCAGGATTCCTTCTCTGGCCATTTCTAGATGTGAACAGGTAGCAGACATCCCTAGAAGCACAGCCCACCGACCCATGACTACCTGGCATGTGCTTATCCAGATGAAAAACAAGACATCGTAGTTTCTCCAGAGAAGGTGCTCTTGGGTGTGAGATCAAAACAACATGACTAGATAGCACATGGAGAGGAGGCTTTTTCTAGCTTACAAAGGTGTTAACTTGTAATTTATAACTTGCTGCTACCAGTACATGTACAAAAATAACCACTGACATACTCAAGGGAAATAGCCTTTAGTGAAGGATGAAAGCCAAAATTTTATGGACCCCAAAAGATGATAGGTGATGCTCTTGGAAGAGTTGACAGGCAATCACTGTAAGTTAACAAAGTAAAGCAAAGCCCTGGAAAGCTCCGGCAGTGGAGAAGGACACTGCTTTTGATGAGCTCCTAAGTTTTATAGGCTTTCAGAGATGCCTTCTTTATCTAAATTGTAAAATGGAAATATGATAAATTGTTTCTTAGATTCTAATTTATACATTCAGAGGCCAGGACTTTAAAGGAACATGTGATTTTTACCATTCTGGGCAACTGAGTTCTGTAGCTTGGGACACTAAGACAAATATTTAGTCAAAAGATGACTGAGCATATTGTTTCTTCTCTCATAAACATCAAATGATGCAGGAGGCAAAGTACCTTGCTAGATATAAGACGTATGTCAACAGTATCTGGCTTCTTTAGATTTGTTCTCCAAATCTCAGGATGGCCTCCATCTCAATGAAGCTCATTCATCTTCTGAACTTGCTTCTCAAAAGCAGGAGCCATATTTTATTCTTTCATTCACATTCCATATAGAAAGAGGATTTAGTGTATGCCAAGTGCTGGAGATGCAAGTAGTTAACCAACCATTGCCGTTACCTTCAAGACTATACTGGGACTGGGCACAGTGGCGCACTCCTGTAATCCCAGTTACTGTGGAGACTGAGGTGGGAGGATTGTGTGTTCAAGGCAACTCTGAACAACAGAGTGCGACCCCATGGAAGAAGGAGAAAGAGGGAGATGAGGAAGGGGAGGAGGAGAGGAGGAGAAGAAGGAGGGGAAGAGGGGAGGAGGAGAAAATTATACTAGGAAAGTAGACAACAGCTCCTAGTATGTATTGCTGTGTAAAAGACCACCCGAACCTACTGCTGAAAATAAGTGATCATTAATTTCCCATGTATCTCTAATTTGGATAGGGCTCAGACCACCAGCTCATTTCTCTGCCCCATGTCTTCTGGGAAAGTTAAAGGCTGGGCTGTCATCACCTGAGCCTTGCTCAATAACCTTTTTGGAGGTTGATGTTGGTGGTTAGCTGAGACCTTGGTTGCAGCTGGGGCCACAGCACCTAAATGTGGCTTGTCTGTAGTCTTACTTCACTACTAAGAGGTGACTGGCTTCCAACAATGAGTTACTCAGGAGAAATTTGCTGAAGTCTCATGGCCTTCTCAGACCTTGTTTAAAAAGCCACAAAGCACCAATTCTGGGGCATTCGTTCCATTCCTACAGGTATGACTCCCTATGCATATTCCAGGGGAAAAGAATTAGATTCCACCTCTTCATTGAACAAGCATCAATATACAGACATGTTTTAAAATAGACAATTACCATGCAATGTACAAAGTGCTAAGGGGCAAGGGTAAACAATGGTTCTCACCTAGGATTAATACCAAAATCATTGGTTGCACCACAAAAGATTCCCTAAAGGAATTATGTATAACCTAATTCCTGTGAGTGGGGTTAGTATTAGGAGAATGGGGAATTTGATGCAAAGAGTTGTACAGAGAAGTAAGAAGAACTAGAGCCAAATTACAGAAGTAGAGTTAATTTGGTACAACCAAGTTTAGAGTATGAGAAAATGTAAAAGGAACGAGGCTGACGACGGGGCTATGAAAGGCCTGAGCCCATCACAGGGGCCTGGACTTTCCTCTATGGGCCATGGGGGAGTCATTGAAGTATTTTTAGCAAGTAATGACAGGTAAGATCTGCATTTTATATAAAAAATACTATGGGTGTAGTATAAAGAACTTAGTATGAGCCTGGTATGGTGGTGCACACCCGTAATACCAGTAGTTGGGAGACTGAGACAAGAGGATCACAGGTTTGAGGACAGACTTAGCAATGTAGTGATACTGTCAGCAACCTAATGAGACCCTGTTTCAAAACAAAAAATTAAAAAGGGCTAGGAATGTAGCTCAGAGGTAGAATACCTCTGGGTTCAATCTCTAGTACTGAAACAAACAAAACAAAAATTAGTAAGGGGCTGGGCATGGTGGCTTATGCCTGTAATCACAGTAGTTATGAGGCAAGAGGATCTAGGTTTGAGGACAACCTCAGAAACTTAGCGAGGCTTTTAGCAATTAGACTTTGTTTTACAAAAAGGGCTGGGGGTATAGCTCAGAGGTAGAATGCCCCTGGGTTCAATCCCCAGTACCAAAAGAAAAGAAAAGAAAGAAAAGAAAAGAAAAGAAAAGAAAAGAAAAGAAAAGAAAAGAAAAGAAAAGAAAAAGAATTTAGTATGGAAGAGGTATGGGAGTAAGCCTGGGAATAAATGCCCAGTTCAAAAGATCTTAGAGTAATCCACATGGCAGATGATGATGGCGATGGGTTTTGGTAGTTGGCGATAGAGGTGGAAGGAAAGTGACCAAGTCAGGAGGTCTGGGGAGTTAGGATTGATTGTTCTTGGTGCTGAATGGATGGTAGGAGGGAGAGAAAGGAGTCAATGATAAGAACAAATCTCTACCTTGAGGGAACAGGTAGCATCATTCACTGTCATATGGAACAAAAGCAGAAACAGTTTTGGTGATGGATGGTGGAATTCTGATGGATCCTATTTTGTGTTTGGAGTGTTTGCAGGACAGTCGGGTAGAATCATCCAACATGCCCTTGGACTTAAGTTTTGAGTGCTCATATAACAAGCCTGGGCTTTGGAAAAGGATATGAGTGTCATCAGCATGTTGAACTTGCAGATGACAATCAAAGATTTAGGTGAACAGAGTAAAATGAAAGCCAAGAAGAAGCACGAGGTTCACAGTAAAGAATGGATAAGATGACCCCACCAACCACACTGTAAAATTTGTTAGGAAATGCTCCAGAAAATCAGGAAGGTGGCATCTTAAAAGCCAAGCCAAGACTGTTTTAAAAAATGGTGAAGAATAATATAGCCTGTAGACATTTCCAGAGGCTCTTGGATAACTGAGACTACTGGGCCCCTGACACTTTCTTTTCTCTCCCATAGCCTGTATGAGGTTAATCTCATGACAATAAATGTCCCAAATAATGATCAAAATCAACTTCAATATCACCAGTGAATAATACTCTTATGGATTGGCTCTAAACTGCCCCCCTAAAAGCCCACATGTTAGGCAACGTGGCAATGTTTGGAGATAAAATAATTGAATGATGGCTCACCTTATCAGTGGGCTAATGATTGGTGGATTAATAATTTGGGTGGTAACTGAGCAAGTAGGTGTGGCTAGACGAGGGAGACCACTGGAATCATGGCTTTGAGAATTATATCTTCCCCTGGTCCCCTTCTCTAGCTCTCTGCTTCTTGGCTGCCATGAGCTGGGCAGGTTCCGCAGCCATACCCCATCACCCTGATGTTTCTGCCTGGAACCTGCTGAGTCAAATCCAAATCAACCCTTCCTTCTTGAAGCTGTTCTCACTGGGTGTTTTAGTCACACTGGTAAAAAGATGATTAATATAAATACAGAATTTTATTGGACATTGTATGAGGGGCTGGAGGTATAATTGCAAACCACCTAGTAAAACTTGATGAAAATTCTTATTCCTCTCTTCTTTCTGTAAAAGTTTTTTTCTTTTATTTTCTTCTCTCTTCTCTCTATATAAGCCTTTTCCCCAGCTCCTTCAGACCGCTGTTCCCCAATCTTTTCTGTCTTTTCTTATTTTATCCTCACCTCTTTGTATTTTACTCTGAGAGGCCATTAATAAAAAGCAATTTTATTTATTAACGGTAATATTTGAATTTGGTAACCTAGAGGCTTCATCACTCTTCAGGTCAAGAACAGTTTTAGTGTAGCAAGATGATTCGAGGTCAGGTTAGAGTTGCTGAAAACAAATTAGACTTCTTATTAAATATGCTGGATTAAATATATGCATGCATCACCATTCCCTCTAAACCTCGTTAAATTGATAGTTGTAGGTCTCGTGACATGTGCTTTTCAGATGCTCTAGGGAGCATGACTCCCCATGGCTTCTGTTATTGCTCCTCTAGATCCACCACTACATTGGTGACCAGGTTGTACTTCCTGTAGGCTGTTTCTGACAGTACCTGGTAAGGCTGTTAATGCAATCCCATTACTGTGAGACACAGGACTTCTGCCATGAGTGACGCTGGCTTGAGATCTCCAGGAAAGCTATCAAGACCTAAGACTTATTAATTTCCTAATGTTCCTATTTCTTAAATCTTAGCTTTACTGTTTTTTTATCCTGTACTTCACAGGGCAGCATGGTTTTGCCTTTATCCTGCTTTGAGTGTTGGGAGACTGTTATAGGAGGCTCAAGGTTGTAGTAAGAATGGGGCCTGCAGGTGGGTTTCACGGTTTTGATGCATATTCAAGATACAGTTGATACTTGTTCGGTAGTAGTGCCTACAATTGATGGCCTCTATTATCGCTGCCCACCTATTTATAGACAACATTTTTAGAGAGTGGACAGCTTCTCACCTCAAACACTTGCATGTTTGTATGTCTTTTTTTTTTTTTTTTTGCCTAATGGCTTTCTTGGCACATGAAGACAAAGCCTTAAGCAGGCTCACCCCAGAAGTCTAGGGGCATTAGCACTCCTGTGACAAGAAGTGATTCTAAACCAATGAAAGACAGAAGTTGGCCTTCTCATCTTGTCATGGCATGATTCTGAATATGGCTAACCACTTTTGCGTGACCTGTATTTGGCTGATCAGGAG